>NC_068359.1:81265429-81865429 GCF_020536995.1 Dreissena polymorpha
TAGTGTAGTAGTCGGTAGTAGTAGTAGTAGAAGTATTAGTGTGTAGTAGTCGAAGTAGTAGTAGTATTAGTAGTAAGTAGAGTAGTAATAGATAGTATTTTCTTTTAGTTAAATATAGTAAGCAGTTGTTGTTGCTGTAAATAATTGTTGCAATGTATAAATATGCTCAGCAACAAGAATTAAATACATTTCTTCGCGTATCTGATGACCCCTATAGCTTGACAATTGGTTATTTCCTATTCTTATTGCGTCGATCTCGAAATGTAGTTACATGCACAAACTAGTATCTGTTCAGTCTGTTTATATTAACATTTTAATATGTATCAAGTAATTCAAACTCCATGACCATGGACAATATTGCGTGTATTCGGAGTGCACATTGCTTATATCCTTTTATTTTTGATCATCGCAAAGAGTACTTTTTAGAATTAGGTTTTATGGATAATTAAAACATTGTTAAAGATTCATCAAGGACGCTCCGTCGGCAGGTTCCAGGTGTTAAGAGGCCTAGTGCAATCGAACCTTTAACAGGGTTTGGTTCACAGTCTTCTGGACTCAAACATGCAATCCACAGGTTGAATACCACTTTGTTCTCCAATGAGTCTGTTTAATCACAGAGACCCCGCCCTATCGACGATAGGCTTTGAACCTGTTTTCCGTGTTGACAAATTATACTGAAGACACGTTCTTTACAGATTAAACTGAGGACACCTTTTGTACACATAATAATGAGCACACCTTCTTGACACTTTATACTGAGGACACCTCCTATATACATTATACTGAGGACACCTTCTATACACTTTATACTGAGGACACCTCCTATACACATTATACTGAGGACACCTCCTATACACATTATACTGAGGACACCTCCTATACACATTATACTGAGGACACCTTCTATACACACTATACTGAGGACACCTTCTATACACTTTATACTGAGGACACCTCCTATACACTTTATAATGAGGACACCTTCTATACACACCATACTTAGAACACCTTCTATACACACTATACTGAGGACACCTTCTATACACTTAATACTGAGGACACCTCCTATACACATTCTACTGAGGGCACCTTCTACGCACACTATACGGAGGACACCTTCTATACACACTATACTGAGGACACCTTCTATACACACTATACTGAGGACACCTTCTATACACACTATACTGAGGACACCTTCTATACACACTATACTGAGGACACCTTCTATACACACTATACTGAGGACACCTTCTATACACATTATACTGGGGACACCTTCTATACACACTATACTGAGGACACCTTCTATACACATTATACTGAGGACACCTTCTATACACATTATACTGAGGACACCTCCTATACACATTATACTGAGGACACCTTCTATACACACTATACTGATGACACCTTCTATACACTTTAAACTGAGGACACCTCCAATACACATTATACTCAGGACACCTTCTATACACTTTATAATGAGGACACCTTCTATACACACTATACTGAGGACACCTTCTATACACAATATACTGAGGACACCTTCTATACACATTATACCGAGGACACCTTCTATACACACTATACTGAGGACACCTTCTATACACACTATACTGAGGACACCTTCTATACACACTATACTGAGGACACCTCCTATACATATTATACTGAGGACACCTTCTATACACACTATACTGAGGACACCTTCTATACACACTATACTGAGGAGACCTTCTATACACACTATACTGAGGACACCTTCTATACACATTATACTGAGGACACCTTCTATACACATTATACTGAGGACACCTCCTATACACATTATACTGAGGACACCTTCTATACACACTATTCTGAGGACACCTTCTATACACTTTAAACTGAGGACACCTCCAATACACATTATACTCAGGACACCTTCTATACACTTTATACTGAGGACACCTTCTATACACACTATACTGAGGACACCTTCTATACACAATATACTGAGGACACCTTCTATACACATTATACCGAGGACACCTTCAATACACACTATACTGAGGACACCTTCTATACACACTATACTGTGGACACCTTCTATACACACTATACTGAGGACACCTTTATACACATTATACCGACGACACCTTCTATACACACTATACTGAGGACACCTTCTATACACTTTATACTGAGGACACATCCTATACACATTATACCGAGGACACCTTCTATACACACTATACTGGGGACATCTTCTATACACTTTATACTGAGGACACCTTCTATACACATTATACTGAGGACACCTTCTATACACATTCTACTGAGAACACCTTCTATACACACTATACTGATGACACCTTCTATACACTTTATACTGAGTACACCTTCTATACACTTTATACTGGGGACATCTTCTATACACACTATACTGAGGACACCTTCTATACACATTATACTGAGGACACCTTCTATACACTTTATACTAAGGACACCTTCTATACACACTATACTGAGGACACCTTCTATACACACTATACTGAGGACACCTTCTATACACACTATACTGAGGACACTTTCTATACACACTATGCTGATAACACCTTCTATACACACTATACTGAGGACACGTTCTATACACACTATACTGAGGACACCTTCTATACACACTATACTGAGTACACCTTCTATACACACTATGCTGAGGACACCTTCTATACACACTATACTGAGGACACCTTGTATACACAATATACTGAGGACACCTTCTATACACACTATACTGAAGACACCTTCTATACACACTATACTAAGGACACCTTCTATACACAATATACTGATAACACCTTCTATACACATTATACTGAGGACACATTCGGTAAACTTTATACTGAGGACACCTTCTATACACATTATACTGATAACACCTTCTATACACATTATACTGATAACACCTTCTATACACACTATACTTAGGACACCTTCTATACACACTATACTGAGGACACCTCCTATACACATTATACTGAGGACACCTTCTATACACACTATACTGAGGACACCTTCTATACACACTATACTGAGGAGACCTTCTATACACACTATACTGAGAACACCTTCTATACACTATATATTGAGGGCACCTTCTAAACACATTATAATGAGACACCTTCTATACACATTATATTGAGGGCACCTTCTATACACATTATACTGAAGACACCTTCTATACACAATATACTGAGGACACCTTCTATACACAATATACTGAGGACACCTTCTATACACAATATTCTGAGGACACCTATACACACTATACTGAGGAGACCTTCTATACACACTATACTGAGGACACCTTCTATACACTATATATTGAGGGCATCTTCTATACACATTATACTGAGGACACCTTCTATACACAATATACTGAGGACACCTTCTATACACAATATACTGAGGACACCTTCTATACACAATATACTGAGGACACCTTCTATACACACTTTTCTGAGGACATCTTCTACACACATTATATTGAGGGCGCCTTCTATACACATTATAATGAGGACACCTTCTATACACAATATACTGAGGACATCTTCTATACACAATATACTGAGGACATCTTCTATACACATTATACTGAGGACACCTTCTATACACACTATACTGAGGACACCTTCTATACACACTATACTAAGGACACCTTGTATACACAATATACTGAGGACACCTTCTATACACATTATACTGAGGACACCTTCTATGCACATTATACTGAAGACATCTTCTATACACAATATACTGAGGACATCTTCTATACACATTATACTGAGGACACCTTCTATACACATTATACTGAAGACATCTTCTATACACAATATACTGAGAACATCTTCTATACACATTATAATGAGGACACATTATAATGAGGACATCCTCTATGCACAATATACCGAGGACACCTGCTATACACAATATGCTGAGGGCATCTTAAATACACATATTACTGAGAACACCTTCCATACACATTATACTGATGGCGCCTTCTATACACTTTATCCTGAGGGCACCTTCTATACACCGTATACTCATGGCATCTTCTGTACACATTATACTGAGGGCACCTTTTATACACATTATACTTAGGGCATCTTCTGTTTACATTATACTGAGGGCACCTTTTATACACATTATACGGGGAACATCTTCTTTTCTAATCATACTGGGTACATCTTCTATACACAATATACTTAGGGCATCTTCTATACAAATAATACTGAGGGCATCATCTATACACTTTATACTGAGGGCATGTTCTATACACATTATACTGAAGACATCTTCTATACACTTTATACTGAAGACATCTTCTATACACACTATACTGAGGACATCTTCTATACACTTTATACTGAAGACATCTTCTATACACTTTATACTGAAGACATCTTCTATACACTTTATACTGAAGACATCTTCTATACACTTTATACTGAGGACATCTTCTATACACACTATACTGAGGACATCTTCTATACACATTATACTGAAGACATCTTCTATACACATTATACTGGGGACATCTTCTATACACATTATAATGAGGACATCTTTTATACACATTATACTGAGGACATCTTCTATACACAATATACTGAGGACATCTTCTATACACAATATAATGAGGACATCTTCTATACACACTATACTGAGGACATCTTCTATACACATTATACTGAAGACATCTTCTATACACATTATACTGGGGACATCTTCTATACACATAATAATGAGGACATCTTCTATACACATTATACTGGAGACATCTTCTATACACTTTATACTGAAGACATCTTCTATACACTTTATACTGAAGACATCTTATATACACATCATACTGAAGATATCTTCTATACACTTTATACTGAAGACATCTTCTATACACATTATACTGGGTACATCTTCTATACACAATATACTGAGGACATCTTCTATACAAATAATACTGAGGGCATCTTCTATACACTTTATACTGAGGCCATGTTCTATACCCATTATACTGGGTACATCTTCTATACACAATATACTGAGGACATCTTCTATACAAATAATACTGAGGACATCTTCTATACACATTATACTGAGGGCATCTTCTATACACTTTATACTGAAAACATCTTCTATACACATTATACTGAAGATATCTTCTATATACATTATACTGAGGGCACCTTCTATACACATTATACTAAGGGAACCTTCTACACACTTTATCCTGAAGGCATCTTGTATACACACACTACGGAGGGAGTCTTCGATACACATTATACTGAGGGCACCTTCTAAACACTTAATACCGAGGGAATCTCTATACACATCATACTGAGGGAGTCTTCTATACACATAATACCGAAGAAGTCTTCTATACACTTTGTCCTTCGGGCATCTTCTATACACTTTATTCTGAGGGCACCTTATATACACTTTATACCGAGGGCATCTTCTAAACACATTATACCGAGGAAACCTTCTATACACATTATACTGAGGACACATCTTTTACAGATTAGACTTAGTACATCTCAGTTACACATTAAACTGAAGACAAATTCGTAAGACCGTCTTTGCACATTCTTTCAATGATGCCTTCTTGATTCCATTATGGAGAACACTTTTGTTACACATTACACTAACAACACCTCAATTACATACATTAGTGAGGGCGTCTTCGTTGCACATATTAATGTGGACAAATTATTTACACCGAGGATAAATTCTTTACACTGTATGATGATGTTAATTATATGTGCACCTTCAAAAACAATAAATGTATATACCTTTTGAGAAAATAATATGCAGCTATTCGGCTAGCAAAACGTCAGTTTTAGATTTAATGTTTTTTTCCAGGCCACACACGTATTACTTGTTTTATTAATTTCATCCCATCTCATATCCAGATTAATGCGACAACACCCCAGTAGTGCAATTTATTCAACTCGGACAGGGCCCTTGAAGAAACAAACCAGTCTGATACATTATTGATAAAGCAAACACGCTTAACTCTTTCAGTGCTGGAACCGAATTTTGAAGGCCTATGCAAACAGTTTGGATCCAGATGAGACGCCACAGAACAAGGTCGGATTATTAAAATATACTTCAGGATCCAAACTCTTTGCTATTCTTATAGTATTCTTTGAAAAAATCGAAGAATAGAAATACAGCAGACGACATTTTAGCAGACGACAAATTTCCCAGCATGCAAAGGGTTAATATGGCGACTTAGATTTGCACCATGTAAACTGGTGTCGCTTCTCAACTAACCTGTCTGCTGATTCTCGTTTCATCATGGTAAGTACTTTGTTTATACATTAGTGTATACGGCTATTTATCAAATATGTGTCTGGGTTGCTTCAATAAACATTTGCCAAAGTCACTATATTTGTCTGTTAGGCGTAACTATTTTAATACACTAAATATATGCATGAGTTACTAAGTAAATGAATTCTAAAATGATAATCAAACTGCCTTGACGAATAAACCGCCATTTTCCCCCTCAAATGTATATGTTTGTGCACGTAATCTGAGTGTAAAAATTGTTGTTGTTTTTTCATTCTTTTCTGGACTATATCTTAGTGCAATCACGCCCCTTAAACACCAATCGTGCTACATCGGCTATCTCCGGACTCATCCGCAGATTTAAGCAATAAATCGTCTGCTGATCCAGAGTGCTTAAACACGTGATGCAAAAATGATGGAGTAAATAAAACACCAGGTCAACGTTAAACAAAGATAAGTTTTTTTTGGCACGGAAACCTGAACCAGTCAGCAAGGCTAGTTGTTTAGATGTTCTAATATACACAAAATGAACCTTCAGCTGCACCAGAAGGAGAGAAAACAGGGTTCTTTTATTTATAGCGATGAACCAGTTGCCAAACAACGAGGCACAAAACAGATGTATACAGTACACAAGTCAAACACTTACAAAGCCAAAACGACCAAAACTGTATTGTGAGTATAAATCGGTTTTAGGTGGCACCAAACCTCGAATTCTGCCGAGATATATACATTAAAGTAAGCCTGGCTAAATACACTTACTGCATCAGCATTCAAAATAAGCATATAGTATTCTCTATAGATAAAAAAGCACAGGCTCCAATGCCTTATTTTAGAGAATATTAACGAATAATAAAATAAGTGTTTTTATGAGTAGTCAATTCGCCAATAGGGAGTCACACCAATAGGGGGTCACTATCGTGTATTTCATGAAAAAGTATAATCAAATAAAAACAATTGTTGAATAGTGTGTCCCTTGGATAAATGTTCAATTTTACACATTTGTGAAAAGATGCTTCAACTGTTGATCTAACAGGGGTGATTCTGTAAACAGTGATCCTTTATTGGCGATAGTGATTGCTTTTGTGTACAACATTTTATTATAGGTAATGTTTATTTATTTTCAATGAAACCTTTTTTAATCTGAAATATGGTTAACTGACAGCGTAATAAACTGTTTATTTTATAGTTTCGCGATCATATGATATGTTTTCATTGTCGTACTTTCATTGGTCGTTTTTGCAAAAAAAAATCAGAAGTGTACTGCGGCAAAATAATAATACAGAAAAATGATATAATAGCTTTTACTTCTACATCTTGTCATATATACACAAAAACCAAACGGACAAAATCTTAATGGAAATATTTAACATTTTCGGCATGTGATTCTTTATTGGCAAGTTGGTAGTATCTATCGGAATCGAATTTTTGTGTGCAGCATTCTCATTTTTGCGTTTGTGCGTTACCTTCCATTTGACGCATGTGTTTCCATAAACTAGGTATGTTATATGGAACTACGGTGTCTATCTAGTTACAACCTCGTTTGACAGAAGTTGAAAAAACATATAATCACCTTTTTCGTGCTCTGTTGAATACAATCCGTTAAAGGTAGTATACGTATCATTATTTCTCAACAACATATTTTATACTAAACATGTGGTCCCGTGCAACCATTTGACGTCAGTTTTCATGCAAGTGCTGAATCAGATGCTACATCAATCCGGCCGTAAACACGTCCATTGACAGAACCATGTTGGGTCAGCAAAGCTTTGCACAATTTTCATACAAATACATAAATGATTTACTTTACTGAACGCACATTCAGTCGACATACAGTATATAAAGAAAACATTCATAACAGACACACGCCGTGATATATTTGTCTTTGTTTTTACAAATTGCACGCTATTGTTGGCCCATACTTGTCTTTAATATGTATCCGGCTGTATATAAGTGTTTGTCATGTGAGGTATATTGTTATCGGTCAGCATGTTGAAATCCGGTCGTAAACATTCTCATCGACAAAGCCAAAGTGGAGAGCGACAAAGCTTTGCGTAAAGCTGGGTTCCGACTGCCGATCAGATCAACTCGATCAAGCCCGACCAAGCGGTCGGGCACTGGTCTGGTTCGGTCGGCATGAGTGATCGGGGGCGGTCGGGTAGGTCGGCATTGGTCGGGCTTCCTACCCGATATTTTTTTATATGTCAAAAATATCGAGTAGCGGTCGAGTAGGAAATGGATCGAGAAGCGCTCGGCAAGTGGTCGTGTATTCGTCGAATAGAAGATCGAGTTAATCGTGAAGCAATCATGTGGCGATCGGATTGACATCTTTTACACGATCTCTACTCGATCCGCTCGACCTCTACCCAAATTATTTTAGATCGCAACACGATCCACTCGACTTCTATTCGATTTGATGTACAGATTTACTAGACTGCTACCCGACGGCTACTCGACCTTACACGATCACTTCCCGATTGCTATTCTACCATACACGAGCTCATGTCACTAAAACAAAACTCGCGTGCAAAACGTCGTGCTTATGACTCTCATAACTTTCCTAGAATCGGACGAGTAAACATCCAAAGATGCCAAGAAATGGCAAAAAGGCGACTAATACTGCTAAAACTAGTAAAAAAATCCATGATGATTAAATTGATTAGTGAATAACAATGTTTGAAGTTTTTATTCTCAAAGTTTCAATACACGACCGTTCGAGACATTGTACGACTGTAGTACGACCATCACGATCTGGTCGTGTGAAGATCTGGTGGCGATCGAGATGAGGTTCAATTGGTCGAGCTGAGATCGTATAGGGCTCGCGTATAGGTCGAGATGATCGAGCGGAAATCGGAAAGATGGTTGAGTGGACGTCGTGAATGAGTCGTGTGGGGGTCGTGTGTTATCGGCAAGAGGTCGAGAAGAAGTCGTGTATACCCTTTTTAGCCGAGCTTGGTCGGGTTTGGTCGGAATTTTTTTTGTGCCCGTGATGATCGAGTTGATCGGGTCGGCAGTGGGAACCCACCTTAACAGCCGAATGTGTATACTTTATATAGAAATAAATGATTAATTGTACATAACTCCCATTCATTCGAAACGATATTAAGGTTACATGCACACATCCACAAACACACACCATGATATTTGTCTTTATCTTTACATATTGCACGCTTTTGTTGGACACTCCTCTTGTGTCTATAATATGTATTTTTATAACAGTGTTTGTGATGTGAAGTTTATTCTTATCTTTAAGTATGAACCAACATTACTCGGAAACGCAATAACTGAAATAGGACTTCAATTAAACATTTCAGAAACATTTCAACGCTTTAATGAATGATGTTTTATGCTCGATCGTGTTGGCATTTATTTTTGTTATGAAAGAAAACTGTCAAGAATTCCAGATTACCGTGACCTCATCTATTACAAACGCTGCCAAATCTCGTTTTCTTCATCCTATAACCTTACATAAACGTCTTTCACAATCAGACAACGCAGGAAGCCAAGATAGTGTGTACTATGCTTTATTGATATACAACGATGCACACTCGGGACTGGATAAACTTGATGGGAGCTGTCAATGTAAACAGATTCATAAAAACCGATAGGAAAGGTAAAATTCACCTGGAATGGTTCAAATCTTTAAGCAGAACTTGCGTGTTAACATACGAATTTTTGTCAGGCAATTCCACTTTAATCGTTGTTGGTTAAAAAGTTTCAATGACGTTAGGAAAACAATTATGGAAGATAAATGGTTTATGTTCATTAACCCATTTATGCCTAGCGTCTGGAAAAAAGGCCTTGGCAAACAGCGTAGACCCAGATGAGACGCCGCATGATGCGGCGTCTCATCTTGGTCTGCGCTGTTTGCTTAAAGAAATTTCTGTAAGAAATATTCTAAATATAGAAATAAATCTAATAGACATCTCTAATTTTGGAAATAATTCGATCCAATTTAGAAGGATGGGAGAGTCCACTTGGCATAAATGGGTTAAGGGTTGACTATCGAAGCAGCTTTAGTCGAGCTCGTCTTAATTTAAATTACATTACTTCAAACCCCGATACACATTCGATACATATTCAATACGAACTTGTATCGTTATGTATCTTGGGAAATTGGAATTACCTTTATTTAATTATCATATCTGAATGATGTATTGGTTTGAAGTAATCTCGACCTACGAGCCAAATTGTTAACAGATGTTCCCGATAATTGAACTAAATTGGAGAAATGAAACCATGCTTCCATAATCAATTTTTCAAACTTCATTACATACCCCATCCGAAGACATCTGTTATGTTAATTCCTTAATACCCACAACATACAGCTACTTTACAAGATGAACTCTCAGATAGTTTGATCACTTTAAACTTTTAACTTCTGTTTACGTATAAGATAGAACTATTGATGTAAATAACCTTTCAACATTTTCTTACATATTAGTAATTATAACAGTTACTAATTAATCACTCAAACATATTATTAAAATATTTCCCTATTATAAATGCATATTGTTTATTCTTATGATAGAAAATTAAGAATAAAAAAATGCATTTACCGTTATGTCACAGGCTGTAAACATTTCAATGGTAAGGGCCCGTATTCACCAACCAATTCTTAGACTTCAGTCTAAGAATAAAGAATATTCGTCTTATTGGATATTCAAGAGCTGCTTTATTTCTGAGTCAAACATGGCATTAATCACCTCTATCTACATCTTTCTTCATGAATAATGCTTCGTTTATGGCAAAATTACCAGTGGTAGACTGTAAAGACTTAAACACTGAGCATATTTGTCGTGTTCTAAGTCTATTCTTTGTTCTGATGTCTAAGAATCGGTTGATGAATCATCATCGAGATCAGAAAGGCTTTGCTTAACTGCCACAATTAAAAAAAAAATTCATATAAAAAAGGTGTAATGCATTCAACTCCCTTTCTTTCTACAGATGTAAAATGAAACAGTCGTTACATCAACAAACGCATATCACGATATGTGTCTTTGTTTCGACAAATAACACGCTAGGGACAACTCTAGTGTGTCTTAGATATGTATCTGTACATTAGTAGGTGTGATGCGATCTATATTGTTATCGTTCGGCATCAACCTAACATTATTCGGAAATGCGATAACTGATAAAAGACTGCACTAAAAGATATCGAAAAATTGCGATGCTTTAAAGGGACTTATTCACATATTTTGGCATGTTTCGAAGTTTGCCATTAAATGTTTTAAATTTATAAATGTTAACAATGGAACTAAAGAGCGTCAGTTTAAAACAAGATTAAAAGAAAAGAAAGCAAAAAAAAGTAATCCACACGTAGGCCCGAACTACTAACCATTAGAGTAAAAGTTAAGCGCTTAGACCACTCGGAAATGAATGCTGATATAATAGCCGAGTAATTGTGTACTTTATATAAACAATCCTCGTATTGTTACAAATACAACGATAACAACATAACTCTCCAACGTTTTCTATTGTTTCCGTTTAAAACGCTTGATAATTTTCATATTTTTAAATCTTAAATTTTTAAACTTATCCCGATATGTCACAAAACTAGTTCAAACAATATTGTTACTTCGAAAACATTTTTTTTTAACTACATGTACTGATAAATTTGGGTCGCTGAGGTCCATTCAAAATCAAATAATTACGTTTAAATGTTTTAATAAATTAACGTTTACTCAAACTACATTCACAAACAAAAACATGCATGTATTTATCATTGCCTTTTAACAATTGATTTTTATTTATACGCAAACATAATGTTAATATTGTCGTCGCTTTTAAAACATTTACTTGCATTTATAAGCAAAAATGCATGCATTTATCATTGAATTTTAACAATTGACTTGTATTTATACGCAAGCATAATGTTAATAATGTCGTCACTTTTAAAGTATTAACTTGCATTTATAAGCAAAAATAATATTCATACAATTTTGCGGCATATGAACGGCGTGACATCACATCCAAGGCACGGGAAGCCATTTTCGAGAAAATAATATTGGCATGTATCGTTTTACATAATCAGCATTGATTTCCATGAAATTTAATGGGTATTTCTTTTTTTAAGAAAATATCAAACTGTTCAATTTTACGAAATATTCTGTGCATGCGATAACATGTAATTAAAATGTGCAAAGGGAAACAAATGTTAAAATTCAGTGTCCATCGTAGTATCTGTGTTATTCCGCTCTTTCGCCTCCGACACAAGATATTACTAGTAAATGTTTTAATGTCGTAATGTACTCTAAGAACAGAGATCGTGTGTGTTTCCATGGAGACAGAGTTGTTTCTTTTAACAGCCCGATATCTGCGATTCCAAGTACATAAATCAACCAAAAAGATCTGTTTGTTGTAAAATTCCGCGTCTGTTTATCAGTTCGCTCAGATTCCTCCATTCGCCGCAATAAATTATTTGAATAAGGAATCTTGCCCTCTTGAATAATACACGGTAACATATACCACCTATTAAATTTGGTGCGTTCGAATTTGATCATCCGCATATCGTGTACTTAAGAAAGAGAACAGAAATCTTCCTTTTGTTATTTAAGACTTAATCTAAGTATTTCATCTTTAGACAATACGCCGCTCTTTTGACATAAACAAAAGATACAAAATCTTTTTTTTTAAGGAAATCAAACATTGATCTAACTGTTTCGTTACTGCGTGCGTATTATGTTTTAAATGACTCGTTCACGTATGTTTTTTTTATTAAGTACATTTGAAAAATGTAAATAAGCGTCTAAACATTAAAAACAAAAACAACAAAACAAAGTTTTTAACTAGTAATACACAAATACTAATAACTACTATGTTCAAAAACGCATACAAATGAATACAACGCATTTAAAATATAAATAAAATTTTAGTAATAACCAAATAAAAAATTTCTTCACTTGGGACACAGCCTTAAAGCACTCGATTGCTGAAAGTCTTTATTGGCTTCGCCCTGAAGTGCGGCGACTAGTATGTAATACCTTTTTTTCGCTTATGGGAGGAGAAGTTATTTTACGGATCAATGTATATATTTTTGTTTATAGAATATCTTGCATAGTTGTGATTTTTTGTGTAAAGTAGTGTAAATAAGTACTGCATTTGTGCCAGTTACATTTACTACAACATTTATTGCCAATAATGCAAAGCTAATTCTTTTAATTAATAACTGATAACAGGGACTGGGCAATAATAAAAGATCACAGGGACTGGGCAAATACGCGAACCGGTGAAACTTTCTGGTTTTGTATAAAAACAAAACATAATCAAAATATATTTATTTTGTGGTTTTTCTAACAATAGCGCAGACTTTTGCTGTTCGAGTTTTGGTTAACGCGTATTCTCTTCAATTTTACAAGACGACAGCGATTACACGGTTTATTGCTTTATTGATAACCGTTACACTACAGTCACTTATTAAGGCAGTAGGTGCCTAATGAGATCGGGAATAGTCGATCGATATTGCCGTATTCGGAAAGCGTTTCGGCTATAAGCGAAATCTACGGTAAAGTCCGGAAATTATACTTAATACACGAAATAATTTTTTTTATTTAAGAGTTAAATTTGCTTTAAGATTTAATAACTATACAATACAAATATAAGTTAAATTAATTCGTTTCATAAAATATTTGTGTTCATGACGTCACGGTTGTTGACATTTTCTTAGCAAAATGAAAGTGCGAAATAAAAGCGAGCGATTTGCAAAATCGAAAATAAAGCAAACACCGATCGACAAAGTTGTGTTCGATAACAATTATTCATTTACCGAGCTCTGCGATGGCGATTTGTGTGAAAATGACTCACGTAAAAGCTATTCGCATTTGCTAAATGGCGTGAAAAGAGTAAGCAGAAGTTGGTGGGGGGGGGGGGGGGGTTGGAAGAAGATTGATTGACTCGTTGAGATGGAGGTTTTGCTAAACAAATTACAGTATGGTCAGTTTTGTTATCTGTGCCCCATTCCTTTGACAATATATAACATTGTTGGCGAACTACAAAATGGCCTCAGTGGTTATTTGTACGTTGTTTGTGAAAACCCTGACAGTAGAGAAGTCAACCGTGTTGCTTATGGAAAACACCATCTCAAGATCAGGGGAATGCCATGCTTTGACGTAAATACCAAGCTTGGAACAGGTATGCATGTCTTCATTTTTCAACCTGCCATTTCTATCAATGTTTAATCATTGTACAATTGCCATTGATCTTTGGACTTTTTACACATTTTCAGACCCCTTAAAATTCCAAGTGTCATTCCCAGTGAATATTTGTTTATCGTGTAATATATAAGGAAACATTCCGGTGTCCATCATATTCAGTTTTCAAATTTAGTTTCGCATTTGTGTTGTTAAATCCAATTGATTGCTCATTCATGTGATTTAATAATCATGTAACAAGATAAGTATTGATGCAAAGCATCAAAGGGCGTCGGGAATTTCAGTGTAAAAGGCACTCAATGAAGTTACATGGAACGTTTTTTTTTCTACTGTAAATATTAATATATTGGCCGATTATTTAAACAAAATAGAAAAAGATACTGGTATAACCATTATCTATAATTTTGTATTATAAACCCCAAATAACCATTATCTATGATGTTGTGTTATAACTCCCAAATAACCATTATCTATGATTTTGTGTTGTAACCCCCAAATATTTCATAGTTCATTTTATTTACATTGGTTTCCTTTTTGTACTGGCATCCGTGTGCAGTTTTCATTAATGGAACAGAACTGTGTAGGTTTTAAAAAATCTGCTTCATCTTGTAAGCGTAATTTCATATTTTTCTCAACTTCAAGGGGAGATGATTCTGAACTTATTCTTACGTTGCTCATTAACGATAGGGATTGAGTACTCATTGATATGAAAATCTGTAAAAGTTAAAAAAAAATTGAATGAAAACTGTAAATTGCATAAAAAAGCTGCATTTCACAATACTTTGAAATTCAGTAAAAGATCATAATAGATTTATTGCTCCGATATTCATCATTTTTAATAGGGTTCGAGTAATACTGATATAAAAACACTGTGTGAAATCTTTTAAACAAGTGAAAATTGTTTATTTTGTCAAATTTTATAGAAAAAAAAGTGGACTTATTATCCCAATGTTTCTCATTTTAAATGAGGTAAAAATGCTCACCTGTGCAAGTTTGGGAACAATCGGATAAAAATTTTGGACTTCAAACAACAATTTCAAAATTTCTCAAATTCTAACTATGGACGTAATGGTCGGATAATGTTAAAGGGCCTATACCACCTGGTTAGTAATACGTGTCGCGGTTTGCGCTCTATATGTGGTTCTTAAAAAAAACTCCGAGGAGTGTTTGACTCTAGGGAAACGGGTTGCTGGGACTCAGCTCCTCCTTG
The DNA here is from genome assembly GCF_020536995.1 of Dreissena polymorpha. Taxonomy (NCBI): domain Eukaryota; kingdom Metazoa; phylum Mollusca; class Bivalvia; order Myida; family Dreissenidae; genus Dreissena; species Dreissena polymorpha. The sequence continues at coordinate 81,281,123 of NC_068359.1, forward strand.
ATAAGCGGCTGATTCCTTTATCGCAACCCATTGTTACAATCAATAATACGTGTCGCGCTTCGCGCTCTATATGTGGTAGGGATAGTACTTAGGGCCTGTGATAGACAACCATAAAAATACATGGATAATAGATGTGTTGTTTGCATTTATTTGTTAATACAAAAAACACGTGTATTTTTTAAAAGATATTTAAGTGATGTTAAAATTTTTAATTAACGTTGTCATCACGCGGCATCCATTAATTTTAATAAAAATGTCCAATTGTAGTAAAATAGATTTTAAAATGTCTACATAAAATAAAGCTTTATTATATTTATTAACCTGACAGAAAAAAATTGTCAGCCGCCGAACTGTTCCGTTCGTGCCGAAAACCGGGATTGAACCGGGGGCCTTTAGAAGATTGTTGCGTAAACAACTTCAGTCTAACGCTCTCCCAACTGAACTATTCCGGCTGACATCATTAATGTACTGCTATTTGGTGAAGTTGTGTATAGCGATCGTTATTATATGTCTATTAATAAACTAATACATTGTGCGTTTTCGTACCACTACGCCTTCCACTAAACTTGCTTGCGCGATAGGTCATCAAATATCGTACTACATTGATTCTCCACCAAATAAGCAATTATAAAATCCACAAAATAAATATATTTTGATCATGTTTTGTTTTTATACAAAACCAGAAAGTTTCGCGTATTTGCCCAATCCCTGTGATCTTTCCGCTGTGATCAGTTGTGGATCAGTTATTAATTAAAACAATTAGCTTTGCATTATTGGCAATAAATGTTGTAATAGATGTAATAGGCACAAATGTAGTACTTATTCACACTAATTAACACAAAAAATCACCACTATGCAAGATATTCTTAAAACAAAAATATATACATTGATCCGTAAAATAACTTGTCCTCCCATAAGCGAAACAAAAATGTATTACATACTAGTCGCCGCTCACCAGAGCGACGCCAATGATGATACGAATGGATTCTATGAAAATACATTGTGACGTCATTATTAAGTAACTACGGCCTTATTTCGTTTTCATGTTCTTATCATTTTCAATTCTCTTTTCAGCAATGAAAGTCAGTTTGGGTAGGCCGGTGAAGGTAAATAACGTTCTTACCACTCTAAACATAACGCTTATTGCAAATAGAAATCTTAAGAAGATGGAGGCTCGTGCTGGGGAGGCCATCAAGAAAATCTGAACTGCGTCGTCTAACAAGGCTGCCATTGATGCTTATGAGAAAGAAATGGAGTAAGTGTAAAAACTAACTTTTAATACAATGTTATTTACTATTCTGGTGCCAAATTTTAGTATTTTTTCTCATCAACTGTCTTCTTATTTCCTATTCCAGATGAACATGAAACATATTAATAATAATTGTTTTATTAAAGGCACTGTGTTCATAGTTTGGTAAAATTACATTTTTTAAAGATTTTTGGTAAGAACCCCAGGACAGGCACATTATTAAAAATACTTGTGATTGTTATTATAAATATTAAAAGCTATTCCAAATATAACATTTTTTTTAAATAAATTCATTACTTTTAATAATAAATCTTATGAAGGAGCATAATCACTATTTCACGTCAGTTATTGTATTTAAAGCATTTCACGATCAAACCCCAACATACATACGTGACCTTTTGACACCTTCACAAAATAATCACTATAACTTGCGATCTTGCGAAAAGGGGGATTTAAAGCTAGTGCGAATACCCAAAACAAACTATTTCAAACAATCGTTTGAATTTTCTAGCAAAATAATTTGGAATTCGTTACCCCAATATATACGTCAAATAAACAATTTAATTACATTTAAGAAAAAATTAAAAGCTTATCTTTCTTCCACACTTTATGAAATAAACTGAACATGCTTCATGTTGTTTTAGTAAATAACATTAGTTTAATGTTTAAATACTGTTCTTGCATAGATGGTTATTGTAGTTTTATGTCTGTCATTTGTTTTAAATTATAATATATATCATTATATGTGCATGCATATATGATTCTTTATGTTTTGTTCTTATTGCTCAAGATGAAATATGATGTATTTGTTGTAAATTGTATCTTGTTAGAAGACCTTGTTGAAAATAAGAAATGTATTATATAAATTGCATATTATGTAATTTCATCTGATGTATTTCTTAAATAAAGATTTTATTATTATTATTATTATTATTATAGGTACATTAAAATTCTAAGCTATTCATATAAATGGTGAATTCTTTTCCCAAACGATAATTTGAGTTCAACGACTTGTCAATATGTAATGTGCTTGTTGTGCTGAAAATTGATTTTTCTCATAACCAACGATCATATAAGGCGTCAGAATGAAACTTAAAGGGGAATTATACAATTCATGAAATAAGCATTGTGTGAATTTAATTTTGTATTTCAGTTCGAGGTACAGTAATGCCTGATATTACTCAGATTGCTGCTGTGCATTGGAAGACGGGTTTTAAGTTCTCGACATATGTGAAGACAACAGTGCCAATTTCTTCCGAAGCTCAGAAAGTGATTGGCAACTCTGTTGATGATCATGGCATAATGCGTGTAAATGGTGGAAGTGTTGATAGTGTATCAATTAAAACTTCTCTACATGATTGTATGATGTGGTTTGCAAAATTTCCCAGAGCCATTTTTGTTGCTCATAATGGGCGCAGGTTTGATTTTCCGGTTTTTGTTATTGCATTGCTGAACACACACTGTTTAGAAACACAAACAGGAAGTGAACGTGTTCTCCAGGCAACCTGCAACGCCCACAGTGCTCCTGATGATGTTGAAGCACTGGGATCCTTGCTTAAAACATGTAAAATTACTGAAAATATTGCCTACATCTTTACTGTTACTGCAATCCATAAATCAGTTTGTTTAAGTCATGAAAAGCCTTAAAGGCAAAGAACATTAGATTGTTAGACGTGCTGTTGCATAGAGGAACTCTAAAGCGACCAACAGCTGAAAACATTGCGGGATATGGACTGGCATTTGAAAGCCATATTTTCTAGTTCCGGAGAGGATGACTTTAGGGATACTTTCATTGCTAAAAACAATGAGGGGCTACCAAAAGTCACAAACGCAAACAAATATTTTATCTGAAGTGGTCCCTAAAATCGGTCAGTTTTTCAGTGACGAAAAGTGACGGAACGGGATAATATGGCTTTCAAATGACACGCGGCCAGTCAAAATCACGCAATGGCTTTATACTGATACTAAATTATGTACATCTAGTTGTCATTAATCTGGCTGTTTTTATTTAAATATAAGTTGTATATTATTGTGCTACATGTTTAAAGAAACATGATAACTTATACATTTTTATGCTACGTAATATTGGGACAACTTTGTCATTTTGTGGTGAACTGCGCCTGTATTCATATGTTGCCTTTTGACTTTAGGTGACCTTAAGATTGTATTATTAATGTATTATTATATCAATATTAATTCAAAGTTAGCTAAATTTCTTCACATGTCATGGTTTATAACTGTAGCTTTTAATAAGCAACTAAAAAACCCAAAAAGAAGTGATATACAAATTTATACTTAAATTTATTGCGTGAAAATGAATTGGGGTAGGCATACTCAAAGTAAAATTTCTTGTTTTGTACTGTTTGGGCAATCGGTCACTTGCCTTAAATAAAGGACCAACTAATTGTTTTTAATGAAAATTCAATACTGCTCCAGCAGCTGGAGTTTCACTTCTTTATATTGCATTGCACAACAGTTTGATGTGTGCTGCGTGGATGCAGTAGCGTGTATCCCCGTACATATCTTCGATGTTGTTATATTTTCAGCCTTCAGAGGCTGGTGGCGGTATTGTGTTTTTATCATTTTTTTAGAAACCTTGTTTAAGACCTTTCTTATACTTAGATCCTTATACATTCTCTGTACTTATAAAGTAAACGTGTATGTTCATCAATTGAGAGATCTGCAGGTTATACTGAATTTTAACAGACCATTATCTGACAAGCTGCCTCTTACTCTTTTATGTATGTTGACTTGGCAATGTGTATTAATGTGATTATAAGATTGGTGGTTTCGCCAAATAAATAACCTATGGACAGATTGATTACAAAAAACCCGAAAGTTGTTCTCTCACCATTGAGAATTCCGATTACACGTAGTATTCATTTGCCGTTAAATTATAGACAATTACTTTTTTCTAAACCTACAGTCAAATTAAGTTTACTTCGAACATCTTTCATTGGAGGTACAATGCGGCTGGGTTCTAGTTCGCAGCGTAATTTAGCTCCGTGTAATCGGTATCCTACAATAAATAAGTGCAACTCCAGGAAGTGTTTATGTTGCAAGTTTTTAAATATGTCCTCTTTTATTCTTTCATCGGTTAATAACCGCAAATTTTCAGTTAATATTAAATCCGATGTCTCATGAAATTCTATGCATGTGGTTTATGTTATTACTTGAAATGTACCCTGTTGTGGTGCGCAATACGTTGGGCAGACGGGTAGATCACTTAAAACACGTTTTAGGGAACATTTTTTTAAAATTAAAAATAACAATAAATTTTATAACTTCATTTACCAGCACTTTAATAAAACAGGTCATAGCGTAACAAATATTTCAATTCAACCTGTGGAGCAACTTATTTTTAATGATAGTACTTCTAGTCAGTGCCAATTAAAAGCAAGGTGCATGTCAGAATTTGAATGGATTAAACGTTTGCAATCAGCTTACCCACTTGGATTAAATGATAATATTCTAAATGTTGGAACAATTTCAAAAAATAAATCGATTAATTCATTTCCTCTGTTTAGTAAACGTCTAAGAAATAAACGTTCACATGGCATTAGGAAAAAATGGTAACTTAAGGCGTAAATTTAAACGTCTGCTTTCTTTAAATGATTGCTACACAGTATTACAAAATGGGGGTAAACATAAATTACTAAGTGCACTTTGCTCTCTTTCTGTTTCTTCGTTGGCGCATATTGATAAGGAATGTAAACTTATTTTACTTCAATCTGACCCTCTATATGAATGTGCTTGTATTATTGAATCTTTCACTGACTACTATCTTAAACCTTTTATTGAAAATGTACTTAACAAAACTAGAAATCGTATCAAAATTGAGTTTTGTAACAAAGGTCTTGATTTAATTGACCTTCCTAAAATATTCAATGATAAAAATGTACGTCGGTTGATTCCCCCTTATTTCCGCAATACTGAATCACCACTTATTTTCTACAAATATAGTAAACCTGTAAGAAGTATCGTTTTTAATTATAATTCTATTTCCACAGATATAAATGTAATAAGAAATTGTCCTACATTATGTGACTGTACTAGTTCTAAATATATATATGGTCCAGTTGGACATGTTATTACTGGGGACCTTAATTTCATTCAAAATAAAAACCTTAGAAATTTGCTACGCAGAGGCCCTAAGTACAGACTGCCTATTCTTGTTGATTTTGATGACTGCATTAAGAATATCGTAACATCCTTACATGCATATTGCACTAAATGGTGCAGGAAGGAAAATGCTGAAATTACTGCACTCAATGATTGGAAAACAAAAATATTTAGTATGGCCATGAATAAAATATGTTTTTATGATACACATCCTTTGGCCCTACCACATTCACCTAAATTTAATAAACAAAATCTCTGTAAATTGCTTGAAGACTTAAAATCTAAATTCGTCTTAGTTCCTGCTGATAAGGCTGCTAATAATGTTATCATAATATGACGAGTGTTTTATGTTCAAACTATTTCACAAGAACTTTCACAAACTACATCATATTGTGAGTACAATAAGCAACCTAATGAAATTATTACCGACCATATTGCCCAATGCATAAAGTTAAATGTAATAGTCAATATTACTGACAAGAAATTGCCATCACTTTACTGGATACCTAAATTACATAAGACGCCATATAAAAGTCGTTTTATCGCTAATTCAGTGTCTTGTACCACCAAACAATTATCAGTGTATCTTACATCTGCATTGAGTGCTATTAGATATCATATAGCTAAATTTTGTAATAAAGTTTATGAAAATAGTAATATTAACCTATTTTGGTCAATAAAAAATACCTTAGAAGTTATTGATAAAATTGAAAATAAAAAATATAAGGTGTCACAGGTAAGTACTTATGATTTTTCGACACTATATACAACGCTTCCTCACGCTTTAATAAAATCCAAACTTGTTTCTTTGATTGAAAAAACTTTTGCTAGAGAGAAATGTTTGTATCTAGCTTTAAACACTAAAACAGCTTTTTTTACTAATCAGATATTAGATAATTACATCATTTGGACTGGTCTTGACTTTTGTGCAGCACTTACTTTTCTTTTGGATATCTTGTTTGTTGAATTTAATGGTAAAATATTTAAACAAATTATTGGCGTTCCTATGGGTACTAATTGTGCGCCACTTATAGCTGACCTTTTTTTTATATTGTTATGAAAGCGAATTTATGTTAGAATTATCTAAAACTAAGCAAGTAGATTTGATTAATTGTTTTAACCTTACTAGTAGGTACATTGATGACATGCTTAATTTAGATAATCCATTATTTGAACAATATATTCACAAAATCTACCCAAAAGAACCAGTCTTAAATAGATCGTGTATATCCAATACAGACGCTGCGTATTTAGACTTACATTTAACTATTAATAATAATTTGATCAAAACTAGTTTATACGACAAACGGGACGATTTTAACTTTCAAATTGTAAATTTTCCGTTTCTAGATGGCAACATCCCTAAAGGACCTTCCTATGGTATTTACATTTCGCAGTTGGTACGTTATGCCAGAGCATGTTCGTGTATTAAAGATTTTAATGATCGTAATCTAATATTAACTAAAAAATTGCTAAAACAAGGCTTTTTGTATCATAACCTAAGAAATAAATTTGCTAGATTTTACTCTAAGTATGGTGATTTAATTTCAAAATATAATGTTTCTTTAAAATGGCATTTAAATAATGGAATCTCCCATCCATCATTTTACGGAGATGTTTTGAAGCGTGTCCGCAAATTAAAATATGTTAAACCAAATGTTCATATTAAACTTTTCAATTTAATTAACTTGTTTTTATCAAAAGGATACGATGCTTATGTACTTAAAAACACGTGTTTGATGGTTTTCGATTCACTATATCTTTCTTCCCTTAAAATTTGGAATCATTAGTGATATTATAGGCATTTTTCACTGTTGATTAAAATTGTGTCATTGTGTCGTATGAACAAATCTGCATGAATACTACAATATAGGCATTTTTCACTGTTGAATAAAATTGTGTCATTGTGTCGTATGAACAAATCTGCATGTAAACTACATTTGGACTCAAATCGTACATCAAATCATTTCTGTCTTCAGTTGTCAAAACACCTATATACTGTTTGATTCCAATAATGTCGCTTTAATGGAATTACCATTTTTATTCATTTGCTTCTTAATATTAAATCACCTAAACTTGTTTTATTAGTAGCACAGCCCCATTAATATTTTTATTTAGTACTGCCCTTGGAATTTGTTCACGTCATTATGGATTTTTGTGACGTCATTCGACCGACTTTCCCAGTTGTAATCTACATGCATAGGTCATTGGGTTTATAACGTTCCATTTTATTTATATTTTCTCTCTGATAGGCGTTTCTTGTTTGATTTAATTATTTTTAATTTGTTTAGCAGTCACATAAACAACCAAGCTATGTAATATGGAATTTTTACACCCATTATTGCTGCTTCTTCCTGTATTTGCGCGATGATTATCTGAGATATTAACTAAATGATTCTATATTCTCAAATCTTTTCTATAAAGAAGGAATGTAGTTGACAATTGTTAATAGTTTTATTTGATCGTTCGTCAAAAAGTTGTAATTCTGTTACTCTTGTATCTTCAATGCAATTGAGTAATTAAAAAGTAATTAAATTGAATGCGTTTTATTCCCTTTTATTATTGTTTAATTTGAGTTACTATGCTATGACGTTAAATTTTATTTACACTTAAATGTATTATGAATATTGCTGGGCCAAGTGTGAGGTTGAGCGCTCTATAACCAGGTTTAAACCCCCAATGCTTTGCATTGACCGTTCCAAGGCGGTGACCCCAGCTTTATTCATATTTTGTGTTTATGTTGGTTTGTATTGTGCTGTATTGTGCTGTTTTGTACTGTTTGGGCAATCGGTCACTTGCCTTAAATAAAGGACCAACTAATTGTTTTTAATGAAAATTCAATACTGCTCCAGCAGCTGGAGTTTCACTTCTTTATATTGAGATAGGAACGGTAAAACTTCCTGAAATTCATTCAGTGTGTAGAAAATATGTTGTGTTAAATAAATATGTACAATATATGCATTTTATCACACTACAAGTGATATAAAACGTAAATAAAGTTTCTTGTCACTGAACCATTTGTGGCGTCCGTTATGCGTGTGTGCGTGCGTGCGTGTGTCTGTCAACAATTTGTTTGTGTAGACAGTAGAGGTCACAGTTTTCATCCAATCTTTATGAAATTTGGTCAGAATGTTTATCTTGATGAAATCTGGGTTGGGATTGTATTTGGGTCATTTGGGGTCAAAAACTAGGCGTCTAGGTCAAATAATATAAAAACCTTGTGTAGACAATAGAGGTCACAGTTTTCATCCAATCTTTATGAAATTTGGTCAGAATGTTTATCTTGATGAAATCTGGGTTGGTATTGTATTTGGGTCATCTGGGGTCAAAACCTAGGTCACAAGGTCAAATAATAGAAAAACTTTGTGTAGACAGTAGAGGTCACAGTTTTTATCCAATCTTTATTAAATTTGGTCAGAATGTTTATCTTGATGAAATCTGGCTTGGATTGTGTTTGGGTCATCTGAGGTCAAAAACTAGGTCACTAGGTGAAATAATAGAAAAACCTTGTGTAGACAATAGAGGTCACAGTTTTCATCCAATCTTTATACAATTTGATCAGAATGTTTATCTTGATAAAATATGGGTTGGGAATGTATTTGGGTCATCTGGGGTCAAAAACTAGGTCAATAGGTCAAATCATAGAAAAACCTTGTGCAGACAATAGAGGTCACAGTTTTCATCCAATTTTTATGAAATTTGGTCAGAATGTTTATCTTGATGAAGTCTGGGTTGGGATTGTATTTGCGTCATCTGGGGATAAAAACTAGGTCACTAGGTCAAATAAAAGAAAAACCTTGTTTAGACAATAGAGGTCACAGTTTTCATCCAATCTTTATGACATTAAGTCATAATGTTTATCTTGATAAAATCTTGATTGGGATTGTATTTTGGTCATCTGGGTCAGAAACTAGGTCACTAGGTTAAATCATAGAAAACCCTTGTGTAGACAATAGAGGTCACAGTTTTCATCAGATCTTAATGGAATATTGTCAGAATGTTTGTCTTGTTAAAATCTGTGTTGGGATTGAATTTGGGTCATCTAGGGTCAAAAACTAGGTCACTAGGTCAAATTAGAAAACAACTTTTGTAGACAGTACAAGTCACAGTTTTCATCCGAACGTAATTAAATTTGGCCAGAATGTTAATCTTGATGAAATCTGGGTTGGATATGTATTTGGGTCATCTAGGGTCAAAAACGAGGTCTCTAGGTCAAATCATAGAAAAACCTTGTGTAGACAGTAGAGGTCATAGTTTTGATCTGATCTAAATGAAGAATGGTCAGAATGTTTATCTTGATAATATCTGATTTTTGATCGTATATGGGTCATCTGGGGTCAAAAATTAGGTCACCGGGCCAATTCTAGTAAAACCTTGCCTAAATGAAAGAGGTCACAGTTTTCATCACGTTTTAATGACATTTTGTCAGAATGTATTAATTAATGAAATCATTCTTGGTATTGTTTATGGGTCTGATAGAATTTAAGTTGATGTAGCAAGGTAAGTCAGGTGAGCGATTCAGGGCCATCATGGCCCTCTTGTTTCATTCTGTATCTACTAACAAAATCCAGTCAAATACGTTTATTAAGATAATTGTAAAATATATGTATATCCCATTACAAACAAGAGGCCCATGAGGGCCTGAATCGCTCTACTGCTATAAACACTGTGCAAGTTTGGAAAGAATAAGATGGAAACTGTGTAGTTATTTCTCCGATACAGCTCATATTCAATAGGATTCAAGTCCTCATTGATATAAAGATACTGTGCACATTTGGAAATAATTGGATGAAAACTGTGGAATTAATTGCGTAAACAAGCGGTATTTCAAAATTTTCTCATATTCAAGGGGAATTCATTCTGGACTTATTGCTTCGATATTGCTCTTTTTAAACAAGAGCTGAATAATTTATTAGACGATCAAAAATAAAAAAAGGAAAGATTTTTTTTTATTTGGGGGTGGGGTAGGGGGGGGGAGGTTGAGAGGGGGGTATAATGTGGGGTGTGGTCATTTAGTAGATGATCTTCAAAAATAAAAAAAGGAAAAAAAAATTGGGGGAAAGGGGGGGGGGGGCAGGGATTCTGGGTTTGGGCGTGGGGTATTGTTTGGGTGGAATCCATTGTGGTATTCAGGTAAGTGCTGTTATGTCAAAGTATTAATAAAATCTGATCATAAATAAAGAAGTTATGGCAACTAAAGTAATATGCATATTGTAAATGGAAAAAGGGTCATGATTCCTACAAAATGCTTAATACAGTTGTCTGCTCTTGTTATAGATTGGGGTCATGTTGGTAAAGAAGTTTGCAAAATATTAAATCAATATGTCAAGGGATTGTGCAAGTTTACCAAGAATTGGATGAAAATTATGGAGTTTATCACATAAAAAACTGAATTTTCATTTTTTTCTCAAATTCAAGGGGAGATAATTCTGGACTTATAACTCCGATATTGCTAATTTTCAATAGCGTTTGACTAAAAAAATTCAGATAAAGACACTGTGCAAGTTGGGAAATAATTGGATGAAAACTGTGGACTTTATTGCGTAAACAAGTCTTATTTCACTATTTTCTCAAATTCAAGCGGAGATAATTCTGGACGTTTTACTCTGGTGTAAACCATTTTCAATAGGGTTCGAGTCCTCATTAATATAAAGACACTGAACAAGTTTGAAAAAATCGGATGAAAACTGTGGACTTTATCGCGTAAACGGACGGACGGAAACCACGCCATCCCATAAGCTCTTCCGGCCTTTGTTCAGTAGAGCTTAAAACCATATTTGGATATAGGGTAAATCCATAGAAAACGCCCAACCGAGTCAAGGGGTTGGTGTATCAACCAAGTATAAAACGTTAACAGCTGGTAAAAAGTTTTAAAATTTTGCAATTAGTTGTGATATACAATTTACTATGTGGAAATAATAATAATAATAGAGTGTTTCTGGCTCCCACTACCTTTATATCTTAGTTAGAAGGTGATTTTTAAGCGGTTCCGTAGTGTAGTGGTTACACGCTCGCTTCACATGTGAGAGGTCCAAGGTTCGAGCCCCAGTAGAATCAAATTAATTTATTTGTGTTCTATGTTAACTTTTTGTTTTGATGTAGACATTTTAGTTTAAATATGTATGCTGTTTTATTGTAACCATTTTTTGTTTTTATTATGCCCATGAAATATATGTGTGAGAGGGGGGGGGTTCGTAAACACATGAAAACCTTCTTTGTTCCACTATCCTAGCTACCACCTAGTTACTTATAAAGGCGCTATAGAGCGCGAAGCGCGATACGTATCATTAATTGTAATAATGAGTCTTGATAAAGGAAGCAGCCGCTTATCAATGAGTAGCACCATCACAGCACCCCAGTCTTATTACAATCAAGTCCTCCTACAGGTTTTTTTTAAGAACCACATATAGAAGGCCGCAGGCCTGACCCGTATCTTGCCAGTGGTATGGACCCTTTGGTATGGACCTTTAACCCCGCTCACTATCCAGCGTTTAAACTTCCGGGTTTACATTTAAACCGACTATTAATAGCTTATTAATATCTTAGTTAGAAGGTGATTTTTCAAGCGGTTCCGTAGTGTAGTGGTTACACGCTCGCTTCACATGTGAGAGGCCCAAGGATCGAGCCCCAGTAGAATCAAATTATTTTATTTGTGTCCTATGTTAACTTTTTGCTTTGATGTAGACATTTTAGTTTAAATAAATATGCTGTTTTATTGTAACCATTTTTTGTTTTTATTATGCCCATGAAATATATGTGTGAAAGAGTGGGGGGGGGGGGGGGGGGGGGTTCGTTAACACTTTAACACTTTTACAGTGTTTTCATATCAATGAGTACTCAACTCCTATCGTAAATGAGCAAGGTAAGAATAAGTTCAGAATCATCTTCCCTTGAAGTTGAGAAAAATATGAAATTACGCTTACAAGATGAAGCAGATTTTTTAAAACCTACACAGTTCTTTTCAATTAATGAAAACTGCACACGGATGCCAGTAAAAAAGGGAAACCTATGTAATTAAAATGAACTATGAAATATTTGGGGGTTACAACACAAAATCATAGATAATGGTTATTTGGGAGTTATAACACAACATCATAGATAATGGTTATTTGGGGGTTAAAACACAAAATCATAGATAATGGTTATACCAGTATGTTTTTTTATTTTGTTTAAAATAATCGGCCAATAAATTAAAATTTACAGAAATATCAGAATCAGATAAAATAATATATGAATGTGTATATAAAACTTAAAATAGGTTGAGACGCAATCTAATTTATTGGACTGTAACTCGTTGCACACGCTTAACAAGGGCGACCTTTTCAACTGACAATAACACTGTAAGCAAAATGTATTTAATATATTGGTATACAAGTTACATTTTATACATGTAGTATGATTAATATAACAATAATAATAATAACTCGTGCGTTGCAGTGCTGTACTTATTCGTTTTTTAATAGAATTTATAGTTTGAGAAAATGTGATGACTTAAACATTTGAATATGTGAGCAGGTCTATGAAAGCAAATGCGCACCACAACACGTGTTCAATTAGTACGCATATTACTGTATTGACATATAATAGTACAATATAATAGTTATAAGAACTCGCATTTTAATATCTTTTTTAACTCTGTCTTAAATTTCTCGTCCATGGTCGCGTAAATGAAAGGGTTCACGAGATTGTTAAGAAGGAATGAATAGAACACAATTTGATACAAATTGTCCTTGGGCAAGGTGTCCTCGTCCTCCTTGCTTACAAACATGCTCCACAACATAAGGGTCAGGTGCGGGAGATAACTGATCACGAACGCGATGGTAACGAACGTCAACATCTTCGTTATGCGTAACGTCTGACGTCCTGATGACTTCGAAGACGATAAATGCTTCATAACCTTGCTCGCCCATTTTGACGATTTCTCGAAGCCGAGATTTCGATTTCTTGCTTCCGTCGCTCGTGTTTGAGTCGATGCTGTTTTGTAGAATGAGTTGTCCTCTTGATTCCATAGCACGAGGTGCACGAGACGGCTGCAGTTGTGCGCCATCTTGGGGCGGGAACTGAGAATCGCTTTCGAAAATATCGCTTTTCTCGAGGGAATGGTCCGTCCTACTGTTACACTGTTTGGATTCCTTCTTTTTTATGCGCTTGGTGATACGGTCTTTGCCCATCTTCGACACTGTTCTGGCGATTCGTATGTAACTCACCGACATAATCGCCGTGGAAAGAAAAGCTAAGACTAGAAGGTATACGTTGAAGTATTTCGGCCATTCGGTCTCGATGAAATGGTCGGTGATAAAACACTTTGTTCCGGTGACGTTTTTATAACCAGTTGGTATAGTTTTGTTTCCATAGAGCACAAGCGCCGGACATGAAGATAAAGACGATATGCCGAAAACCACCACGTATATAGCCCGCTTCGCCTTCGGGACCGTAAACTGGGTTTTAAACGGCGTGCAGATTTTGCGACATCTTTCTATAGCAATCAAAACCAGGGTAAGACTCGATGCGACGCACGTGTAATAAAGGACGAACCGGAATATTTTGCTCGAGATCGCGTCATGGTAGTGAAAGGCAAAGAATGACTCCGATATAATCCAAGGGGCTCCAACAGCGCAGGCCAGAAGGTCATACATGGCGAGCGTGAGAATAAAACATCTGTGCGTCGAAGATGTAAATCGAAAATAAAATATTATTAACACCAGAATATTACCAATCACGCCGATGATCATAATAAGCACTAGATACACAATCGAACCCACTAAAGTCCGAGCTTTTTCGCGACTGAGATCTGCGTCCGTCCAGTTTTTACTGTCGTCTAAACCTGACACGGGCGAGTACATTTATGCCCCTTTAATATTCAAACTTTTAGTAAGGTGAATAATCCATTAATTTGAAAAAAGAACACGAAATATTATTTCAGGATTTCGAACACAGTACCCAATCAGTTGCTATGGTGAGGAAATGAGCAATTATTCACATCACAGCGTATAACTACACTAATAATTCGCCGAATACTTGCGTATAACTTCCGTAGTCCGAAATCCGGTACCACCGCTATATTTTTATTCTACCAAGCTAACCTAATACTTATGATAGGTAGGGAAATGACATGCCATCTCTGACGTGCGTATATCAACAAATACATCGGTGTTCATCGGTCAGGCGTCTGAAGTGATCTGACGCGCGAACTTTTGCTCTTTTGTAGTTATATCAGACGCTGTGACAGTACTGGCTACGGCGGTGTTTCCTCTGATTTCGCCGATAATGAGCATAAGCGAGAGGCAGTCGATCTTTTGCAATATGGTAGAGGGGATTTACTTGTGATTATCATATTGTTACAATTCACGACATTATGGACTTAAGTACATATCATCAAATAGACTAACTAAATGAAATAATACTGTACTAATTTGAAAAAAGTGGCGTACGTACATTTACATGTTGATAACAGTTTATCCTATCTCGAACGATTAAAAGTCACCTTGTGAAACAACGAACGAACAGTAGTTAATTAATTGTATTTCTTGTTTTTAACTAATAAAATGGCATATTTATCTTTTTATTTTAGCAAAAAAAATTCACTTCCTGTGTTTATTGACAAATCATTCAGTTCAATTGCGGCAGCTTAAACTATATGGTTTATTCCTATTAATAGAATGGCATCATATATCTCGACCTCTATTTGTTTGGTAAATGGGAATTCAACTTATTACCAACAAGGGTTTCAGTAGTTATATCTATTGAATCTATATTGAATAGATCTAAACGGACGCGGCAGATATTGTGATTAAATAATTGCATATTGGGAATGAATGGTTTATGGATAATAAATGTTCTGAATTCTGAAATCTCTCACCCAAGGCTTAAAGTATCGATATCCGTTTTTACAGAAATAGCAAATGCATATTTGACAGAGAATATGAGACCAATACCTTTTGCATTTATTAAAAATAAATTCTTCAGACAAACAAAAAAAGCTCTACTATACGTGATTAGAAACATAGTAGTGTTTTAAATGTACAATCGAGCACATTTAGTTAACACTTATAAACTTTACTAAACACAGACATTGCCTTAATTAGCATGAAGCGAATGTATAGAAATGGCTCAGACGTATACATACAGATTGTCAAATGAACGATCTTGTATTTATTATGCATACAGGCATTCATGCAATAGTGACTATATTCATTTTAAAGTTGAATTTATGTGCATGTTCATTAATTTGTTGATAATGTTTGGGTCTTGTGGACACATGGTTTGGAGGCACTAAAGACATTCCATGCGGTTGCAAATGAAATCCATCCACGAATACAGCTAGAGCTCCGCTACTCCACAAAGCAGCTCGAATTCCTAGACACCATGACGTCTATTCGAAAAGGAAGGCTGGTTTCAGACCTATATACCAAACCAACAGATCGGCACCTCTACCTGCTCATGGACTCGTCGCATACCGAGTCTACGAAGAAGGCCATTCCGAACGGCTTAGGTGTGAGGCTGAAAAGAATATGTTCGGAAGAGACGGACTACAAAAAACACAGAGATGAGATAAAAGAGCAACTACAGAAGCGAGGATACAATGGCCGATTCGTCGAGACAGAGCTGAAGAAAGTTGATAGCAAGAAGCGAGAAAATCTGCTGCATACGAAAGTGCCTTCAAAAAGTACTTCCAGGGTACCGCTCGTTATCACTTTCTCCAGATCGCTACCAAATGTCGGCCATATCTTCCGCAAACACCTGCCAACACTCCACATTTCAGATCATATTTAAAACGTATTTCCTGAACCCCCGTTAGCAGCATTCAGAATAGACTGCAACCTTCAAGACATATTGGTTCATAAAAGCACAACCGGATGTTTTTCCGAGTTCCCAACAGGAGCGGACCTTGTGGGGCACATAGATGCGCAATCTATGAGGCTGATGGAGGCTGAAAAGTTCAGCTACACCACCGGCAAAAGCTACAATGTGCGGAACGAGGTCACCTGCAAATCCACCAATGTAGTCTACGCTGTACACTGCGAACGGTGTAAGACCTTTGTATACGTAGAAGAAACGGGAGATACCCTATACCAGCGACATCTTCTTAACCTGTCCCGGATACGGACTCGACACAACGACCCGGTAGCCGAGCACTTCTACACAAACGGCCGCAGCGTAGCAGACTTCCGGGTCATGGGACTCGAAAAATTAAATGGAACCGATGAGTACCGGAAGACCATCGAACAACTTTGGAAGCGCAAACTGAGGACGTTCAAACCATTTGGACTAAACACAAAAGACTAAAATTGGCGCGCAATGTAACGTGCGATAATATAACGTCACTTCCGCTAAAGATGATATGCTTATTCACAAATAAACGCCGCTGAAGAAGACCGAGAGGTCGAAAGCTACGGCAAATTTAATAAAAGCGTTTTATTATATATATATATATATATATATATATATATATATATATATATATATGCATGTTTTTTCCTAAAAATAAAAAAAATCAGCGCATTTGTTTTACTGACAATTTAAAGAGTATAAAATACTGAATTTAAGTTTAGAAGTATGAACATTATAGCAGAATTTTGCGTTGCGTCTTAAAACAACATGCTCACAGATTTTCGTATTTTTTGAATATGACAAAATATTTTTTTATATCAATTCTATTTTGTTTTGAATATTATAAACTAATTTCAGCTAAGGTCGAATAAAAAATATTGCCTTCGACGGGATTCGAACCCGAGATCACTGGAAAAAAAATCTACCACTGCGCAACGCAAAGTATCCATCCATCCATCCATCCATCCATCCATCTATTGATACTTTTTGGATTGCTATGTTGATAGCAATAATGTAAATCGAAGGATTATAAAGATTTGACGGGTAATGTTTCTGTCTGCGTAGAGTTAAGGGAAAAATAAATCAACGGAGATATTAATACGTTTATTAATAAAGTAAAAAAAAGAAATAACAAACGCTAGAAAGTCATCGAATGTACGCCTGCACGTGACTTATTTTAACTGTACGTGCAGAATAACAACAACAACATTTTCACTCTAAAATATTATCAAAAATTGAACACACGCATGACTTATTTAAACAGTAAATGTTCCTTTAAAAGTTATAAATGTATTGAACCAAGAAACTTCAGACTGTATTATATTTAATTTCTAGAAATCGGAAAGCATGAGGCGAAATGTGTTCTGTTACTATATATACAAATTAAATGAGGCAGAACATCGATCGTACTGTATATTACCGTAGGAATCGCATTTAAACTAATTTTATTGCAGCAAGATCAAGTTCGTATTTTACAGATAGTCACACACACGTTGGCATTGTTTAAATTATTTTCATGATAATACCAGACACGTTCTATTTTAGATGTTAACATACTTTTATTTAAATTGTAACAATGAACATGTTTTCGAGATAAATACATACACGTCATTTTTTTTAGAAATTAACAGGCAGTTTGTATAAGATTAATGTCATTTTTGATATTCTAAAAAACCCGATATAATCGTGCAAATAAAAGACACTTTATTTTGGAACAAAGAAGCGTCTATGATTTTTGTAGAAAGTTGCTTAATTACGCATGGATAGCATATGAAACATCAAGAGGAATAAAATATGGGAACGCCATAGGTAAAATATACCAACTGTCGGATAAGAAATGTTGTTGCAAAATTCATATACAGAATTAAAGAATGTATTACCATGCTTGTGTTCATCAAAATCAAAGACACTAAAACCACGAACAATTATACTACATTAGACGTTTAATACACGCAACAATTTATTCTCTTTTTTTTCAAATCACGGATAGCAGAATATTCATAACATCACTCAATGTTTTGTATAGTTGCTGGAAAAAAGGAATATAAACACTATTTATTACAAGGAAGTTTGGCAAATGAAAATTTCATAAATAAATCATAGATTAAAAAAGCATCTAGGCATCATAATCACTTAGGAAACAAAATTGAAGAGCTGGGCGTTTGCCGGGTTTACATTGATGCATTTAAAGACAAACGCAATTTTATAATGTCTGCACATTAAGTGAATAATTAATAACGTCACGATTCCCCCATTTTATCAAAGAACATGCAATTAAGCACTGTAATATGCTCTGTGTGTACCTAATCACGCATTGTTATCTTAATGGAAAATGCATCGCTATCGACATGAAAAGTAAGTTGCAAGTTGGTCCATTCGAAGATTTGTTTGCATGCTTCTTCAAAATAAGACATAGGTCATGGAAATCGCTGCACAATTGGTTTAAACTTATTTATTACGACATAGTTACATATTCACAAGTTACATGACATTGGCATAGGATTGGGCTGAAAGGCGAGCCTTATTGGAGCCCTCTCCCAATAAATAATATATTTACGCATGACATTATGTCATGACGTCGTAGTAAATTGACAATACAAGATGCAAAATGCAACTTACAAGTCCAAAAAAACAACATAATACAGAATGCAACGTATATACAAGTCCACTAACATTGATGGAAAGAAACAAAAGCAATTTTACAGGGGAAAAGAAATAGAAACTTAGGGGGGGGGGGGGGGGGGGAGAAAACATAAACAGAACAATAGTATTGATTTCGAGGTTGTAAAAGGTCATGTAGAAATTTATGTTGAAGAAGAGTGGCAAAAAGAAGAAAATGGATGGCGGCTAGAATCTCTTGGTTGATTTTATGAAGCGCTGAACATGGTCAAATATGATACAATTTTCATCGACAGAAAGCGAAGGATCACCAAACAGAAAAACATATAGTGATGGAGAACATATCTGCGATACACTATTTATAAGCTGAGCTTGTTCTACACTGAACTTAGCACAATGAAAGAGAAAGTGGTTGCAGTCTTCAATTTCGTCACAAGAAATGCAGTTAGGCGAGTCATTAATGTTTTTTCTAAAAAGATGGGCAGCAAGAGAACTACAATTGGTGCGAAGACGTGTATGTAAAATTTGAAGATTATGCGGCCCATGGTAAAAATGTTTTGGACTACTGGAAGGTTCAGTGTTAGTATTCAACATATTTTTAAATGCGACAATAGATAGTGCATTTTGAATATGACTTGGCAAGGAATTGAAACTGGCGATGGTGTGTAGAAATGTGTTCTTATAGAATGATGTTCGGAAGTTGACGTTTTGAATGTCGCTTTTATTTCTTAAAGAGTACGGGACAGACTGACCTACTGTAAGCGGGACAAGGTTAGCAAGGTAATCAGGAACATGCGAATTTTTCATTTTGTAAAACATAATGAGTTTGTGTTTATTTCGCCTAGATTCTAAAGATTCCCAACCGATTTATGATTGAAGTATTTCAATAGATACTAGTTTTGATGTGCCAGTAGCAATTCTTGCTGCTTCGTGTTGAATTGTTTCGAGGTCATATTTTTCGGCACAATTGATGAAGTAATGGCTATTCAAAGCGATGTAACCTATTTTCGGTTCATTTTGAGTTGATTACCTTGTTATATATATATATATATTTGATTGAGAATTTTTTCCCCAGAAAAGTTGATTTTTCGTTATTATTTGATTATTTATCATTCAAAATGATGTTTTCACTAATTAATATCATAGCCACACGCTAACCGCCTGTGAAGTACACATACCGACTTCCCAAGCGACTGACCTACCGAAAGGGTGATTCCAGTTTTACTAAGCACAAACGTGTTCGGGGGTAAACATATGCTCTGGCCCCATCCATGCGCATGTTACGTTGACACTGAATGTGGTTTGTGTATGTGATACGTTGTTAAAAGACTTTTTTTATTACAGACGATTCTAACGAAAATTCTCACCGATAGCCGAAATTTGTAAAATTGACATTTATTGTGACCTTTAATGTTTACCTTGTTCTTAGATGCATCATATTTCCTCCCAACGCTGATTTAAAAAAAAACATGCATGCCCCCCATATGGGCTGTCAGTTGTAGTGGCAGCCATTGTGTGAATACATTTTTTGTCACTGTGACCTTGACCTTCGACCAAGTGACATGAAAATCAATAGGGATCGTCTGCCAGTCATGATCAATGTACCTATGAAGTTTCATGATCCTAGGCCTTATAATTCTTTAGTTATCATCAGGAAACCATTTTACTGTTTCAAGTCACTGTGACCTTGACCTTTGTCCTAGTGACCTGAAAATTAATAAGGGTTCTCTGCTAGTCATGATCAATGTACCTATGAAGTTTCATAATCATAGACGTAAGCATTCTTGAGTTATCATAATACAATGTACTGGGTTCTTGTATTCACATGCTGTTGTTTTTTTATGCCCCCGAAGGAGGGCATATAGTGATCGCACTGTCCGTCTATCTTTCCGTCACACTTTTGCGTTACGTTTCGAAAAGTGCTCATAACTTTTATGTCACTACAGAAGTAACCTTCATATTTGGTATACATTTGTATATGGACAAGGTCTTTCCATACGCACAAAAGTTTTGACCCCTTTGACCTTGACCTTAGGATCCGCGTTCAGGTTGCGAAATCTGCGTTTAGGTTTCGAAAAAAGCGTTTTTCGGGGGCATGTCTTTCAATGGAGACAGCTCTTGTTTAAGTCTGATTTAATCTTGATTTTGAGGAACAATATGTAAATAAATACACATGTATTCACATAGCCGGGATTGTTCATAAGCTGACTGAAATGCTCAATGCACAGCTGAGTTGAAACTCCAATCGCATCTTGTGAGTTGAGCTGAAAAATTAAGAATGTTCATTCAAGAAACAGGGCATTGTAATTGGCCTTGATCTTTAGGGGTGTGTTCATGTGGTTCACAGTCTCAAGCAGCTTAACATGTGTGCAAATTACTAGTATTTGAAAATCCTTTGCGGACAAGGACCTATTATCGTGAATATTCTTAAGTAAATATTTCGACCTGACTTGAGTTTTTTCCCTTTTCCCCTCAATTTTTTTGTGATGAGTTGGACCATCATGCTCAATTTGGTGTTCACAAACGTTTGTTCGAGTTTTCAGAAGGTATCGACCCCGATTTTTCGAGGAATATATACATATTCTTGAAGGTAAGATTTGAGATGATTCGTGAGCTTACCGACGTTCTGAATTCTCAGCTGAATGGAAGCTCGAATCTCATCTTCTTAATTGAATGCGAATGTTCTGTGTCAAGGTTATGGTCAGACAAACCTTCATTCGAATGCAAGCGCCCTCTACCTTCCATCTAGTAGTATGGGGTACAATAATGCCCCATGCAAAGACTTAATGATAGTTTTAACATGTGAACTTTACATTGGGACCAGGTTCTTGAATCTCAAACTGTGATTTTTTTATGAAAATCCTGTCATGCTGCACAGACAAAGACTGTGAACACCAGCCATGGATCCATTTTTTTGTGTTTTTTGCATGTAATTGTTTTTCCTTATATCTTGTTTTCCCATATACGGGTTTTTCTATAAATCCTGATTACGATAAATCTCGTTTTTAAACGGCTTAACAGAACAAGTTTGTATTGTCCCCTACCGGAGGGGACTTATGGTTTGCGCTCTGTGCGTCTGTCTGACACACTTTTCTGGTTCCTGCGATAACTTTAAAAGTTCTTCATATTTTTTCATGAAACTTGAAACATGGTCAGATGGCAATATGGAGATTATGCACGTCTTTTCATTTTGTTCCTACGTCAAGAATTCTGGTTGCTATGGCAACAAAAAAAAAGATGTCAATAAGACAAATCTTCTGACCAAGTTTCATGAAGATCGGAAAAAAAATGTGGCCTCTAGAGTGTTAACAAGGTTTTACTATAGCCATATAAGGAACAATGCCCAGCCCCTTGGAAGCCATTTTTTTCAAGCAAACATAATTATTTTCGAACTCATCCAAGATATCATTGAGACCAATCTTCTGACCAAATGTCATGAAGATTGGACAATAAATGTGGCCTCTAGAGTGTTAACAAGGTTTTACTATAGCCATATAAGGAAAAATGCCCCGCCTCTGGTGGCCATGTTTTTAAAGCAACCAAAACCATTTTCTAACTCATCCAAGATATCATTGGGACAAATCTTCTGACCATATTTCATCAAGATTGGACAATAAATGTGGCCTCTAGAGTGATAACAAGGTTTTACTATAGCCTATTAAGGAACAAGGGACAAAATTGTCACAAAACCAGGTTTTCATTGTGAAAAAAAAATCTGATAAAGGGAGAAAACTCAAACTGAACTTTTGAAATGACCAAAAAAAATTAACCCCCTTTGTAAGTTTTTTTTTTTTTAAATCTATTTTTAGTCGTGGCGACCTTGACATTGGAGATATTGACGTGATTCTTTCGTGGGACACACCGTCCCATGATGGTGAACAAATGTGCCAAATGATTTTAAAATCTCACAATGAATGACATAGTTATGGCCAGGACAAGCTCATTTATGGCCATTTTTGACCTTTGAACTCAAAGTGTGACCTTGACCTTGGAGATATCGACGTAATTATTTCGCGCGACACACCGTCCAATGATGGTGAACAAATGTGCCAAATGATTTTAAAATCTGACGATGAACGACATAGTTATGGCTCGGACAAGCTCATTTATGGCCATTTTTGACCTTTGAACTCAAAGTGTGACCTTGACCTTGGAGATATCGACGTAATTATTTCGCGCGATACACCGTCCAATGATGGTGAACAAATGTGCCAAATGATTTTAAAATCTGACAATGAACGACATAGTTATGGCCCGGACAAGCTTATTCCGCCAGCCCGCCAGCCCGCCCGCATTCGCCAATCTAATAACCAGTTTTTTCCTTCGGAAAACCTGGTTAAAAATGCCCCGCGCCCTAGAGGCCATGTTTTTCAACCAACCGGCATCATTTTCGAACTCGTCCAAGATATTATTGGGATGAATCTTCTGACCAAGTTTTATGAAGATCAGACAATAACTGTGGCCTCTAGAGTTTTTAACAAGATTGTTCTATAGCCATATAAGGAAACATGCCCCGCCCCTTGGCAGCCATGTTTTTCAAGCAAACGCAACCATTTTCAAACTTATACAAGATATCATTGAAACCAATCTTCTGACCAAATTTCATGAAGATTGGACAATAAATGTGGCCTCTAGAGAGTTAACAAGGCAAATGTTGACGCTGCACAACGCACAACGGACAAAAAGCGATCACAAAAGCTCACCATGAGCACGTTGTGCTCAGGTGAGCTAATAAAGGGAGACAACTCAAACTGAACTGATTGTTTATAATTAACGTCCTTTGTTTCAAAATTAATCTATTTTTAGTCATGGCGACCTTGACCTTGGAGATATTGACATAATTCTTTTGCGCGACACACCGTCTAATGATGGGGAACAAAATTTAATGTGCCAAATGTCTAAAGTCTAACAATGAACGACAAAGTTATGGCCCGGACAAGCTTGTTCAACCCAACCGCCAGCCCGCTGACATTAGCCAATCTAATAAGCAGTTTTTTCCTTCGGAAAACCTGGTTTATAAATTTTGACAATGGTGGAGCCAGTAGAGGACATATATTGCTTGGCAATAGTCTTGTTGCATATGTGTGCATAGCTTTCATTAAAAATCTCTCAATTAACATGTTCAAAGTGTTCATAGACACATTTTTGTTTCATTATATGAATACGAGTATAATGTACTACATACATATAAAACTTAGAGACACATAAACACCAATGGACAGATGAGTAAACAAATTTATTTCCAGAAAAATCACTAACAAACACAAATGATGATTCGTTCATATAAATAAATTATAATACAATGTATATCACAGGACAAAACAATAGATGATTTTTAACATGCATTCCCCCTAACTTCAAGCAAAAGTGTCAATATGTGCAATTGTTTGTTTTTTTATATCGCATGTCCCTTGTAAGAAACCAATCGTTTGTAATTGAGTCTACACATAAAGCCTATCTCAAAATTGTAACATTGACCTTCAAGCATGTACAAACTTGGTGCACACAACACATTTTGTTGAAATGATGAAAAAAATGAACAATTCAGTAACACAAAGAAGAACTCATGAACAACCACTTTCACTATAACCATATCAGGTCTTCAACTGCCAACTGTGACCTTGACCCTAAAGTGACATTGTTGTTTCACCCGACACTTTGTCTTGATATAATAATTAATTGCCCAAATTAATTTTGAAATCTAACAAGACGTGTTTGTGAAACACTATGTCCTCCCCCCCCCCCCTTAATTTGACCTTTGGCCTCGAAAGATGACCTTGACCATTCACCACTCAAAATGTGCAGCTCCATGAGATACACATGCATGCCAAATATCAAGTTGCTATCTTCAAAACTGCTAAAGTTATGGCCAATGTTAAAGTTTGACACAAACAAACCAACAAACCAACAGACAGGGCAAAAACAATATGTCCCCCAGTATAAATTGGGGGACATTAAAATGCACCACTAACATATTGACCCGATACAAACATGTACTTTGACTAAAGCCCTGCATAGTGAAAGTCATGAATTGAACGTCATGAATATTGCATGCAAAACATAGTCTTGATATGATTCTTGTTCTGAGAAAATTGGGAATAATGCATGTGCGTAAAGTGTCGTCCCAGATTAGCCTGTGCAGTCCGCACAGGCTAATCAGGGACAACACTTTCCGCTTGTACGACATTGTTCATTTAAATGAAGTCTCTTCTAAGCAAAAATCGAATTTAGGCGGAAAGTGTTATACCTGATTAGCCTGTGCTGACTGCACAGGCTAATCTGGGACGACACTTTACGCACATGCATTATTCCCAATTTTCTCAGAACAAGACTCATATCATCAAAACAAACAACTTTAGTAACTTTCAATAATTAAAATTAATATTAAATGGACAATATGTATTCAGCCTTGGATATTAATTTAAAAGACGTTTTCATGTTTTGATAAATTGACACAAACAAAATGTTTCAGATTTCAATTTTTTGTTGTATTTATGATATTGATGAGGAAACAGTAATACTGAACATTTACTATGCTCTAAAATATCAATTATATGCATTTTTTGATGATTTAATTACCTGAAAATTATAAAGCGTTACAAGCACGAAATGATTCAATAATTTGGAGTGTTCTGTTGTCATCATTATATTTTTTTACATTAAGAGGATTGCTTATATAAAGTCTAAAATAGGCTCTACATTATGTAAGCACAGATAGCCGAGTGGTTTCTGTGCAAGACTTTCACTCCAAGGGTCAGTGATTTGAGCCCAGTTGAGGCTTTACATTTTATCTTTCATTTGTAATAGGACCGATTTTTCTCCCTTTTGATTAATGATTTCCCTTTTTGTTATCAAAACTTTATTATAATGTTGCTTAAGGGGTTTGTGTATTTTCGTGTTGGGTGGGTTTATCTAAGATTTAAATTCTAGTTGAGGGTGGGAGTGGGTTTGTTTGTACATTGTTATATTTTTGCCATACGTATATTGATTGTACTCTGTACTCTGGGAAGTCATCTTCCACTGAAGGAGTCATTGCTCCGACTTAGGACAACGCCTTACAAAGGTATAATTGGAATCCAGAATTCCACTTTATAGATAATTTCCAGCTTAGTATTTAATAGAGTATTAATAAAGGGTTATTTCACTTATTTCAATTTTGCGTTGACTTACTCCCAAAAGCCTTTTTAGGTTTAATAGTTAAATTGAACCCGAGACTATTACACATTAAATGTATTATTGTTTTTATTTTTACTGGATCTATTTAGTTCAAATGTTAACATTTATAAATATTAAACATTGAATGACAATCTTCAATACATGAAAAATCTGTGAAAAGATCCCTTTAAAATCAGACAAGAAGTCACTGTAAAGTCAAAAGTTAAAAACAGCAAACTGGATTATGACAATTCACCTTCACCTTTGCCATTTACATGACACTGTTCATGTATGTTTGAGATTACAAGAAGTGAAGTTGAATAGAAATTAACAAATTTGAATTGATCATACAGAGGTATAATTAATAATGATTCATTGGATAAAAGCCAAACGTCATGATCATGACTTAACATATAAACTGGAAATTCAACACAGCAACAGAAAAAAATGACCTTACCTATAATGAAGTGGAGGACAAGAATTTGGTTCCTTTCAACCAAAACTTAATTATGAATCACTTTTGATTTAAAATCTTAATTTTTTGATGTGGCCCCAAAACCCTGATACAAACATTAACAGTATGCAAATATTGTGAGTTCAATTCACCTCAATACCATCACTTTTTATCCTCGTTCTAAGAATTTTCATTAACAGAAATCACATGATCAACATCTGGTTTCTCATTGGCTGACACTGAGGTAGTGGTTGAACTTCTGTTATCTGTTGTCTGATTGGCCAATAGCTCGACCAATGAGGGCATGTGCGGATTGGTTGATCCAGTCAAAGCTGTCTGCTGATTGGTTGATCCAGGCACATCCTGAGACACGCCTCCTGAAGAGCTTCCAGGAGTCTCCTCTGAAGAGATTGCCTACAATATATAGATTGATTCCAAGTTAATACTTGGATATTTCCATGAATGATATTAAGGGGATGAGTAGAAATCATTTAATTAGTTAAATTCTGTTGATAGTGAATATGGAAAGACAAGATATATGGCACAGCCAAGAAATAAGTGTCTAATAACAAACAATTAAATTGACTTATATCTACAAAATTGTTCAATCCAAGGAAGGTTTGCATATAACATCCCAACAAACACAATATCAGAGCCATTCCTCCATCCAGACTCAGGTTTTTGAGCAAAAAGAGCTTTTCTATTGTGTGTGTCAGTGGCCTTGACCTGCCTTACAACAAATGGCATGAGTATTTAAAACAAACACAAAATGTAAGAACTATGTAAAAACTCACTTATTTAGCAGAAACTATTTTCCTATTTAAAAAAACAGTAACCTTGACCAGACTGTGCCAAATGGAATCCCATGTAAGGTGTGCAGGTTAGCTACTCATGCACACAATGGGTGTATCCTGGAAAAGCAACCTTTTGGAAAAAAACACAAATCTGCTGATACAAATAAAGCTGACCCATGTATAGTCCTTTTAAAATTACACACTGTATGAACCGTTCATATTTAAATTAAGCTGATATCATTTGTTGATATAATGGACCAGTGTTGTATGTACCAAGGGATTTGTGGGGTTTTCTAAACTTGTGCGAATTCCGGGATCAGTCTATTTCAGCACAATTATTTCATTAAAACTCAAGTTAATAAATAGTAGAAATTAACAAGTTTTTACAATAGCCATATAAGGAAAAATGCCCTGCCACCTGGTGGCCATGTTTTTAAACCAACTGGAACCATTTTCCAAATTGTCCAATGATATATTGGGACTAATCTTTTGACCAAGTTTCATGAAGATCGGACAATAAATGTGGCCTTTAGAGTGTTAACAAGGTTTAACTATAGATATATACGCCATATAAGGAAAAATGCTCTGGCCCAAGGCGGACATGTTTTGAAAGCAAATGGAACCATCTTCCAACTCGTCCAATATATAACTGGGACAAATCTTCTGACCAAGTTTCATGAAGATTGGACAATAAATGTGTCCTCTGAAGTATTAACAGGATTTTACAATAGCCATATAAGGAAAAATGTCCCGCCCCTGGGCAGCCATGTTTTTCAACAGACTAGAACCATTTACAAACTCATCAAAAATATTAGAACAGATGTTGCGACCAAGTTTCATTAAGATTGGACTACAAAAGTGACTGTTGGAGTGTTAACAATTTTTTACTAAAGCCATTTTAGAAAAAATGCCTGGCTGCCTGGTTGGAATATTATTCAACCCACCATAACCATTTTCGAACCACTCCAAGACATCATTGGGACAAATCTTCTGACCAAATTTCATGAAGATCAGACAATAAATGTGGCCCCTAGAGTTTTAACAAGGTTTATCATAGACATATAAGGAAAAAAGCCCTGGCGGCTATATTTTTCAACCAACTGGAACCATTTTTATCATTAGGACAAATCTTCTGACCAAGTTTCATGAAGACAATAAATGTGGCTTCTAGAGTGTTAACAAGGTTTTACTACAGCCATATAAGAAAAATGCCCTGCCTCCTAGAGGCCATGTTTTTCAACCAACCAGAACCATTTTTGAACTCGTCCAAGATATAATTGGTACAAATCTTCTGACCAAGTTACATGAAGATCTGACAATCAATACTGCCTCTAGAGTGTTAACAAGCATATGTTGACGACGCACAACGCACAAAAGGTGATCACAAAAGCTCAATGTTCTCAGGTGAGCTAAAATGAAAAAGGAATGGTCTACCTGTGAAGACTCAGCGCCGCCACTGCCAGGCCTATGCTCCCTGGCGTGCCCCTTCAGCTGTCGCTCCTCTGTGAACTGCTTGCTACACGTGGAGCACTGGAACATGCGGCTGCCATGGTGACGCTTCAGGTGGATCTTCAATGTCGAGTTCTGGGCCGTCGCGTACTCGCAGTATGTGCACTTGAATGGTTTCTCACCTGGAATATGTGGACCAGAACGATGCCATTTTTAAAAGTGCCACGCATACAGAAAATAACTTTCAAAATCGACAACCTACCCATATTGTCTACACAAAACGACATTGCCAGAACTAGCGGTAAATATATACTTTCCATTTTAAGTTGTTTATTTCCTATTAAAACATTAAATTAATTTTCCTGATTAAAGCAATTAACTTTTTGTAATGGTTGACATAAATTTTGACATTTTTTCTTTGAGCATTTTTATCCCGAAGTTAAATTATATTTGCAAATTAATATATTGAAATAACACAGATCATTGGTAGCTTTGTTTTGTGAAATTGCATGTGTTAAGTCTTCAAACTACCTTTACTAAGATACTAATAATTAACTCTTAGTTGTATAAAGATGCAAGTAAATGTGATCATAAACAATATTGGTACTGATGTACACATTCATATATGCACATGTTTCTATTTTACTGTAACAATGAATTTTGCCAAGCAGTCTGTACACATGCCCCCCAAAAAACAAAGAATCTAAACAATAACAATTAATCTGTAAATTGGAATCATTATACAGATATTATTACGCATTTAATGCTGATTTTAGGCATTTGTCTATTTATTGATAGCTAAAAGATGCTAAACACACACTTGGTAACTTTGACCACATCTGCTCTAGTTCATAAACAGCCACTTGATATGTGACACATACTTACACTTTGATATGGCATATTTGATCCAAAATACATTTATTAGGAAATTAAATATTGCTTATTGCACAAGGAGCAACCCTGAATTTTTGAGATAGTGTCTGCCTTGGAATAGAAGTCAATTAAGATTGAAAAAAGATTGCCGATTAATTCATTGAATGATTTAATTGATTTAAATAGTTGATTAAAGAGGCCTTTTCACGTTTTGGTAATTTGACAAAATTGGAAATAATAGTTTCAGATTCGCACATTTTCGTTGTAGTAATGATTTTTGTGAGAAAACAGTAATGCTCAACATTTACCATGCTCAAATATATCTATTATATCCTTCTTTTGACAATTTAAAAGCCTAAAAATTATCAAGCGTTACAAATGCATTGGAGGTATTGAATATTTCGGAGGGTTCTGTTGTTATCGTTATATTTAGTGACACTACCAGGATTGCTTATATGAAGTATAAAATTCCCCATTTACTGTATAAGTAAGGATGGCCGACTGGTTTAAGGGCTAGACTTTTACTCAAAGGGTCAGTGGCTCAAGCCCAGTAACGGTTTACCTTTTTTTCTTTAATTTATTCCTTTTAGTTCCAATGTTTACATTTATCAATTTGAAGCATTTTCTGAAAAACTTCAATACTTGCTAAAATCTGTGAAAAGGTCCCTTTAAAACCATAGTACATGGAAAATAATTCTGTGAAATTAAGATGACGGTATTCAATGAAAGTCTGGTTTCCATCAAGAATTATAATGAATGGAAATACTTCAAAATTGCTATCAATGTCCGGAATGTTGAACTATCCAGATTCAATACGAAATTTTATCACCCATAATCACTAATACAGAAATTTCAATACATATCCAGAGACAGTTCAATTTCCACCATGTTCGTTTTTTTAACTTGAATATAATACTTCTTCAATATTGTCATTGGATGTAAAAGAAAATGTTGTCAATGCAAAAGAACATTAACATAAAATTTAAATATAATTATGTACTTAATCAACACACACATTACACGTTCAATCATTCCTTTGAAAATTAAAGTAAAATAATACTATTGAAAATCTTTTTTTTATATAGTGTATGGAGGGCCTTATATGGCTAATTTATATATTTATTTTGTGCAATTATTGATGTTTAGACTCCAGACCGCCTGTACTCTGATGTAAATAAATATATGACACAATTTTCACACTTATTGTAACAGTGACCTTGACCATTTACCTAGTGACACCAATTTCAATAGGGGTCAACTTCTGTCCAAGGCCAATTCACATGTAAAGTATCAAGCCAATAAGTCAATTCGTTGAAGAGTTATTGATCAGGAACAAACTGTATTACCGACAGACCGACATCCAGCAAAACAATATACACCCTCTTCTTCGAAGGGTGGCATAAAAATACTTTAGACCCCTGGGCTTCTTTTTACAACATAGGAATCATTTAAACATAGGTTGCTACATGTGTATTGTAGATCTATACAAAACATATCACATCAGCACACTGGTATTACCAATTTGACATCAGATGGATAACCTGAACAAACTTAGTAGAGGGCCACTATCTGACCTCTCGTAACAAATATTATACATACAGAGGGGGCAATCACGTGATAGTCAAGATGGCTACGTCCATGCTGAGACAGTTATTTGTCGCTGTTTTATACCCTTTATTACTTTTGTTTATTTTTTAAATGACCCTCACTTTACTCCCCGCAAAGTTTCTTAGTGGAGCCCTAATTAGGTCATCCGGGTAAGAAATTTAGCCGCGAGTAAAGTCGAGATTTTGAGTGAATATCACTATGAAATAAACTTTCTTGCTAATATGGCTGGAAAGTGGGCGGACTTAACAAATTAATTCAAGTAATAAAGCGTATAAAACGGCGAAAAATACCTGCCTCGGCATTGACGTCGCCATCTTGATAATCACGTGATTGCCCTCTTTGACATATATCCTTGTTCTTTTACATAAGAAAATGTTCTGTTATTAGGTTTAGGGGTTATAAAGTCCATTTAAACAATTAACCACTAAGGCAGGGAAAATTTTGACCCCAGTGGTATAATTTGAACAAACTTGGTTGAGGAAAACCATACAATGCAACATAACAAACAAGAGCATCGCATAACGGTGCCACGCTTGGCTGCGAAAGCTTGTCAGATTTTTTTTTTTTTAGAGGTCACAGTGACCTTGACCTTTGACCTAGTGACCCAACAAGAGATGTGTTTGTCAGAAACACAATGCCCCCTTACTGTGCTGCATTGAAATAAAATTTCTATTTATCATTTGGCAGGTATAGAAATCATCTCCCTTTAAAGGTTATTACTTCCCTTGAATTTTGTCCAATCCAACTGAGGGTGGTTGGTGGGTGGGGAGGGTCTCACAGTCAATAATGACCATGTCAGACATCACTGACAACTAAGGCCTGTGGTTTAAAAGAGATCATAACCAGAGTTGATCATTTATCTATGGACACAAGTCCACAGGTATGTAATGAACATCAAAGAAATTAAAATTATATCATTAAAAAAAAAAAAACTTTGAAAAATCAATAATTTGGGTGATAAAAAATCAAAATAATAAATCTGTAGAGTAACTGTGAAAAGAACTTCAATTCTTGGTAAGGAAATATATAATATGAGATTTATAATTATATAAATTACTTCCCTTGAAAATAATTGTCTGTAACAAATCTCTATTTTTAGTAGCAAATACTTAAAAGCCACTACTGTGACTGTAGTCACCACTCAAATTGTGCAGCTCCATGAGATACACATGCATGCCAAATATATAAAGTGGCTATGTTCAATATTGAATAATTTTCTCCCTTTTAAAAGCTTATTACTTCCCTTAAATCTGTATTTTTTTACCATAGACCGTAAAGGATGACCTTGACCTTTTACCACAATGTGTTTGTCAGAAACACAATGCCGCCTACTGCACCATTTTAATTTATTTAACAAAAATATATACGTGGGCAGGTCAGATAACTATATACGTGGGCAGGTCAGATAACTATGTCCATTTAAAGCTTATGACTTCCCTTGACTTTGTTTTTTCGACCCTAGACCTTGAAGGATGATGTTCACCTTGAAATTTTACCACTCAAAATGTGCAGCTCCATGAGATACACATGCATGCCAAATATCAAGGTGCTATCTTCAATATTTAAAAAGTTATGGCCAATGTTAAGGTTTTAGCACGACACCTACGGCGGACGACGAGCTGGCTATGACAATAGCTCGGGTTTTCCCCGAAAACAGCCTCGCTAAAAATCTCTGGGCCTTACGATTTCAGATAGGATTTCACAAGTGTCCCCCTGTGTGGGGCCAATATTGAAAACAGGAAGATGATTTGAACAAACTTGGTAGCACCATACAATGCTGCATGCTGAAAATCAAACATTTTGGCCTTGTGTTTCAGAAGAGAAGAATTTTATAATTTTCTCTATTTTATAAATGGAAAATAAAAAGCCCCAAAACAGGGTCAATTTTGAGCCCCCGGGGCATTATTTGAACAACCTTGCAAAAGCACCATCATCAATACTACATGCCAAATATTACAAGTCTGGTTCTGCTGTGGTCTATAAGTCTATAAACATCACGAGACCCTTTGGCCGGGGCCATTCTCAAACTGAGTGGCTTGCTTTGAACAAGCTTTGTAGACAGGGCCAAAAAACCCTTCTTTGAAGAAGCCGAATATCGGCTGCTTCCCCAACCAAAGTAACCACTTTTTTCCCCCTAATTTGACCAAAATGTTCCCCATTACTGGAAAAATTCCCCACCAAGAATAATATCTAAACTTCGTAAAAAAAGTGAACATTGTTTACTTGTCGAGCCGTCTATTAGACTGGAAAAACCCAGAACCGTAAAAAGTCTCCTAGGGGGTATTTGTATTGGTTGAATATGCCTTTCATCATCTCCCGTATTATTCTCCTAGAGGGGTATGCGTATTGATCAATTTAGTTGTGCTTACCTCGCAAAGCATAATGTAATTTTGTAATTAGTGACCAATCGGCGAATGACAAAACAAGCCGAATTCAAAAGCTATGAATAGATTACATTAAAATGCTATTGCAACTTAAAATATTTTCAGTCATGTGGATATTTTTGGAATATTATTGTATCAACTAAGAAATACTGGGTAAGGTTTGTCTTTAGTGCGTTTACGGCATCTATTTTCACGCGTTTGATTTGCTCTTATTTGTACAGCTTGCTTTAATTTTACGACATACATGTTTCATACAGATGCTTTACAACCAAGGTCATGGAAGTAAACAAAAATGTCCCATAACTCGACTCATTACACCAAGAAACTTAAAGTTTCCGACGCTCGGAATACTATGAGTATCCATGGATTTTTCAAGACAGTCACTGCCACGAGTGTAAGTAGCCCCAATCTTACTAGTACTCATAGTAGTATGTCGGATCATGCCAAGGTTTGCACAGAGACAGACTGCGTTGTCACTTCCCTGACCCCGGTTCAAACTATTGATGCCACTCAGACATGTCAGACTGACAATGGTACCATGCAATCTAAATCCACAGTCGGTTTTGTTTTTCTTTTCCCCCATTATTTAACCTTTTTTCCCCCTATTATTTAACCTTCCTAACTTTGTGGCTACCCAATATAATTTATTTCATGTATCAACTCCATTATCCAAATGAAATACAAATTTCTTATTTTCCCCAAATAAGAAAAAATCGCGCTATTTTTCCCCTAAAAAAAGGCTGAGGCCCCTTCCCCAAAAAGGGTGTTTTGGCCCTGGTAGAAGACCTTAATATGATCATGCAAACCAAATACTAAACCCCTGGGGCTGTCAGTTTAAGAGATTTTTTATGTATCTTTTTTTAGCCTTGGTGATCTACACATCCTGGAAACTTAACAATTTGAACAATTTTGAAAGAGTGTCGGCCCAAGGATTATTCCTGTGATGTTGAATTAATATCTTCCAAGCGGTTTAGGGAATGCCGTCTGAAGACAAGGGCTGTTTGTAAAACATGCATGCCCCCCATATGGGCTGTCTATTGTAGTGGCAGCCATTGTGTGAATACGCTTTTTGGCACTGTGACCTTGACTTTTGACCTAGTGACCTGAAAATCAATAGGGGTCATCTGCAAGTCATGATCAATGTACCTATTTAGTGTCATGATCCTAGGCGTAAGCTTTCTTGAGTTATCATCCGGAAACCATTTTACTGTGTCAAGTCACCGTGACCTTGACCTTTGACCTAGTGACCTGAAAGTCAATAGGGGTCATATGCCAGTCATGATCAATGTACCTATGAAGTTTCATATCCTAGCCGTAAGCGTTCTTGAGTTATCATCTGGAAACCATTTTTCTAAGTTGAGTCACCGTGACCTTGACCTTTGACCTAGTGACCTGAAAATCAATAGGGGTCATCTGTGAGTCATGATCAATGTACCTATGAAGTTTCATGATCCTAGGCATAAGCTTTCTTGAGTTATCATCCAGTAACCATTTTACTATTTCGGGTCACCGTGACCTTGACCTTTGACCTAGTGATATGAAAATCAATAGGGGTCATCTGCGAGTCATGATCAATGTACCTATGAAGTTTCATGATCCTAGGCATAAGCGTTCTTGAGTTATCCGGAAACCATTTTACTATTTCGGGTCACCATGACCTTGACCTTTGACCTAAAAATCAATAGGGGTCATCTGCGAGTCATGATCAATGTACCTATGAAGGTTCATGATCCTAGGCATAAGCGTACTTGAGTTATCCGGAAACCATTTTACTATTTCGGGTCACCGTGACCTTGACCTTTGACCTAGTGACCTCAAAATCAATAGGGGTCATCTGCGAGTCATGATCAAAGTACCTATGAAGTTTTATGATCCTAGGCCTAAGCGTTCGTGAGTTATCTTCCGGAAACCATCTGGTGGACAGACGGACATACAGACGGACCGACATGTGCAAAACAATATACCCCCTCTTCTTCAAAGGGGGCATAAAACGATTAACAGACAGACAGACGCACACACAAACGCATGCACATAATTTTTATGATGGACATTATGGTATCCTAGTGTGCTCAAGTGATCTTATAATAAACACATTTTTTGTGACAATTTTCTTTGTAACAAATATGTTTATACATACCTGTGTGTAATCAAAAACATATTTGAAATATGTTTATACATACCTGTTTGTATTTGAATATGTTTATACAAACCTGTGTGTATTCAAATATGTTAATACATATCTGTGTGCAATTGAATATGTTTATATATACCTGTGTGTATTCAATTATGTTCAATTTAGCTGTGTGTATTTCAATGTTTATTTACACCTGTGAGTATTCAAATATGTATATACATACCTGTGTGTATTCGAATGTGGACTTTGAGATGTGATCGCTCCACTGTTGAATAGTCACACTCATCACATTTATATGGCTTAATGCCTGAAAATAGTAAGAGATGGGACCTGTACCCAGGTAAAATAATAACTGACAAGGGACAAAATTGTCACAAAACCAGGTTTTCATTGTGAAAAAAAAATCTGATAAAGGGAGAAAACTCAAACTGAACTTTTGAAATGAACAAAAAAAATTAACCCCCTTTGTAAGTTTTTTTTTTTATTAAATCTATTTTTAGTCGTGGCGACCTTGACATTGGAGATATTGACGTGATTCTTTCGTGGGACACACTGTCCCATGATGGTGAACAAATGTGCCAAATGATTTTAAAATCTCACAATGAATGACATAGTAATGGCCAGGACAAGCTCATTTATGGCCATTTTTGACCTTTGAACTCAAAGTGTGACCTTGACCTTGGAGATATCGACGTAATTATTTCGCGCGACACACCGTCCAATGATGGTGAACAAATGTGCCAAATGATTTTAAAATCTGACGATGAACGACATAGTTATGGCTCGGACAAGCTCATTTATGGCCATTTTTGACCTTTGAACTCAAAGTGTGACCTTGACCTTGGAGATATCGACGTAATTATTTCGCGCAACACACCGTTCAATGATGGTGAACAAATGTGCCAAATGATTTTAAAATCTGACAATGAACGACATAGTTATGGCCCGGACAAGCTTATTCCGCCAGCCCGCCAGCCAGCCAGCCAGCCCGCCAGCCAGCCCGCCCGCATTCGCCAATCTAATAACCAGTTTTTTCCTTCGGAAAACCTGGTTAAAAATCAGAGCTGAACTTTACAACAACCAATGTTTACCAGTCCATGACTGGAATTTTGTCATGTTTTATTGTAAGTTTGCAATATTTTATATGTGCTTTTGAATCATACTCAAACTGTGTATGAAATAAATATTTTGCGTTGTCTGTAATTTTCTACACAATTCCATAAATAAACAAGCACATTTGTTGAATTTATAACTACAGCCACACACATTTTTGTTATGGATGGGCGCAAATCCCTTGATATATGTTATAATCCTAAAACAAATAATTAAGTATAGGTTAATTGTTTTTATGCATTGCTATTCCTCTCATTGATATCTATACACCCATGAAGTTTCATGTTAAAATCTTGTAGAGTATCTGATATATAGCCCTAAAAAATAACACCAATAAACAAGAGGGCCATGATGGCCCTGAATCACTCACCTGACTAACCAAATACAATCCCAACCCTGATTTCATCAAGATAAACATTCTCACAAAATTTCATAAAGATTGGATGAAAACTGTGACCTCTATTGTCTACACAAGGTTTTTCTATTATTTGACCTAGTGACCTAGTTTTTGATCCCAAGTGACCCAAATACAATCTCAACCCAGATTTCATCAAGATAAACATTCTGATCAAATTTTATAAAGATTGGATGAAAACTGTGACCTTTGTTGTCAACACAAGGTTTTTCTATTATTTGACCTCGTGATCTAGTTTTTGACCCCCAGATGACCCAAATACAATCCCAACCCAGATTTCATCAAGATAAACATTCTGACCACAGAGCTCCAGATAAGGATTTGTGAAATTAGTAACGGTACTGCCACTGACAGAAAGAAAAGGAGTAACGCTGAAAATCAATAAGTACCTGTACTACCATATCCAAAAATACAGGTAGTACTGTACTACCGTGTTCTTGTATATTAAAATGTATATAACTGACTTTACAGAAACATTTGGAACAATTATATTAAATATATTTAGCTTCTTAAACAGTTACTTTATTAGGTTTTCCATTCTGCATTATTATACAAATAAAACTACACATTAAAACGCATGACTAAATACCATTTCTTCATTTTTCTTGACAAGAAAACACAAGCCAACTAGTAAGCTAAGTAAATGAACACTAATGTCACTGTCTCATTTCAAAAGAATCGCTGCTTTAGCAGTTTACTGTCTAAGCTGCAAAGTAGCCACCGATGCAATCATATTGTTTAATATCGGTACGGCCAGATTGTTTTGGTAAATGCGTAAAAGGGATATTAAAGTCGTAATTGTACGTCTAGTTTATAAAAATAAATGCGTAAACCTTCATGAAAAAGCCGTATTAACGGCTGTACGGCCCTTATCTGGAGCTCTGTGATTAAATTTCATAAAGATTGGATGAAAACTGTGACCTCTATTGTCTATACAAGGTTTTTCTATTATTTGACCTAGTGACCTAGTTTTTGACCTAGTGACCTAGTTTTTGACCCCAGATGACACAAATAAAATCCCAACCCAGATTTCATCATGATAAACATTCAGACCAAATTTCAAAAGGACTGGATGAAAACTGCGACCTCTATTGTCTACACAAGGTTTTTCTATTATTTGACCTTGTTTTTGACCTAGTGACCTAGTTTTTGACCTCAGATGACCCAAATACAATCCCATACCAGATTTCATCAAGATAAACATTCTGACCAAATTTCATAAAGACTGGATGAAAACTGCGACCTCTATTGTCTACACAAGGTTTTTCTATTATTTGACCTTGTTTTTGACCTAGCAGGGGTTTTTTTTAAAAAAAGGGGAATACGCTGGATGCTGGGTAAAAGGGGAAAATCGAGCGCGAAAGATACATATTTGGGGAAAAAATAAAAACTGTTCATTTCAATGTCTATAACTTACCTACAGACTTCAGGTTTTTTTTTAGAAAAAGAGGCATGTCTCTGACCTTTTTGTTCTTAAACAAATGAACAAGTATGATATTAAAGTCAAAGTCCTAAATAAAGTTGCAGGTGTAGATCTAATACTGGGAAATGTTTACAACTGTGTCCGGGGAACGATGTCAATATTATGATTTCAATTTCATGATGAATGGGTTGACGATCTAGATCTGCTACAGTATTTGAAGGGAAAGGTGCGGCAGCTTCCGATTGTCTACTTTTACTTTCACAATAATCCGACAGTATTAATCGATGTTGATTACATGTAACTCCGAATCCTGCTGGATTTCAACGGTTTTTGATGATTCATTCTTAAAAAATGTGTCAACGCAATAAATATTTTCCGAGTCCGGACGTTTTATTTTGTTCGTGTATGAACGCCAATTGTGAGACTTTTTTCTGTTTTAACGTTTATATCTCGGCTTGGCTTGGCCGGTAATTAATTGACGAAACACCCTTCTCGCGCAAGACCAGAATCCAGTAAAATAGTCACATGATTAACACAATTAGTTGCCCGGTTTCCATGACATAATTTAAGAGCTATATATAGAATCACTGGGATTCCAGGATTTGAGTGTTCGTCGGGAGAGAGAGAGCGAGATCGTTGTACATGGTACAAATTGGATAAGTGTCGACTTCCCCCCCAAAAAAAACATTTCTTTGAGGGTAAAATATTATATTTTGGTGAAAAATTATATTTTTGGAGGGGAAATGGTATTTTTAGGGGAAAAATTCTGGTAGGGGAAGACGCCGAATATCGGCGTCACTTTCTTAGTAAAAAAAAACCCTGCCTAGTGACCTAGTTTTTGACCTCAGATGACCCAAATACAATCCCAACCAAGATTTCATCAAGATAAACATTATGACCAAATTTCATAAAGATTGAATGAATACTGTGACCTCTACTGTGTACAGAAGGTTTTTCTATTATTTGACCTAGTTTTTTACCTAGTGACCTAGTTTTTGACCCCAGATGACCCAAATACAATCCCAACCCAGATTTTATCAAGATTAACATTTTGACCAAATTTCATAAAGATTGGATGAAAACTGTGACCTCTACTGTCTACACAAGGTTTTTCTATTATTTGACCTAGTTTTTGACCTTGTAACCTAGTTTTTGACCCCAGATGACCCAAATACAATCCCAACCCAGATTTCATCAAAATAAACATTCTGACCAAATTTCATAAAGATTGGATGAAAACTGCGACCTCTATTGTCTACACAAGGTTTTTCTATAATTTGACCTAGTTTTTGACCTAGTGACCTGGTTTTTGACCCCAGATGACCCAAATACAATCCCAACCCAGATTTTATCAATATAAACATTCTGACCAAATTTCATAAAGATTGGATGAAAACTGTGACCTCTACTGTCTACACAAACAAATTGTTGACAGACACACGCACGCACATACGGACGCGG
Organism: Dreissena polymorpha; assembly: GCF_020536995.1. Lineage (NCBI taxonomy): Eukaryota > Metazoa > Mollusca > Bivalvia > Myida > Dreissenidae > Dreissena > Dreissena polymorpha. Next base: position 81,321,206 of record NC_068359.1, read on the forward strand.
GACATCACACGGTCACATAAGCTCACCATGTCACTTCGTGACAGGTGAGCTAAAAACAACAAATGGCAACTAGGGCTTTGTCACAGACGTGACGAATACCCCCACATGAAGAGCAAATGAAAAGTATTTTTAATAGGAAAAACCATGCTGAATGTGTAAAACGCACTAAGTGACCCCTAGACCTAGTTTTTGGCCCAGCATGGCCCATATTTGAACATGGCCTAGAGATCACCTAGATAAAACTTCTGACCAAGTTTGGTGAAGAGCGGTTGATACGTACTTGAAATAGAGAGCGGACACCATACTGAACGTTTAAAACGCATTACCTGACCCCGTGACCTAGTTTTTTGCCTGGCATGGCTCATGTTCAAACATGGCCTAGAGATCATCTAGATAAAACTTCTGACCAAGTTTAGTGAAGATTGGAAGTAAACTACTTCAATTAGAGAGTAGACACCATGCTCAATGTTTAAAATGCACTAAGTGAGCCTGTGACCTAGTTTTTGACCTGGCAAGGCCCATGTTCGAACTTGGCCTTAAGATCATCTAAATAAAGCTTCTGACCAAATTTGGTGATGATCGGAAAAATGAAAACTACTTGAATTAGAGCGCGGAAACCATGCTGAACGTTAAAAGACGCACTAAGTGACCCCGTGACCTAGTATTTGGCCCAGCATGGCCCATGTTCAAACTTGGCCTAGAGATCATCTAGAAAAACTTCTGACCAAGTTTGGTGAAGATTGAATGAAATTTACTTGAATTAGAGAGCGGACAACATGGTGAATGTTTAAAACGCACTAAGTGACCATGTGACCTAGTTTTTGACCCGGCATAACCCATATTCAAACTTGACCTAGATATCATCTAGATACAACTTCTGACCAAGTTTGGTGAAGATCAGATAAATAAAAAAACTTGAATTAGAGAGCGGACACTTAATACCGACCGGCCACCGACAGACAGACCGACAGACAGGTTTACTCCTATATACCTCCCTAAACTTCGTTTGTGGGGGTATAATAACTCTTATCTAAGAAAATGTATGGTTATGATTCTTGTGCAAGACAATTTTCCTCATTGATAGGAATCCACCCATGAAGTTTCATGTTGAAATCTTGTATTGTATCTGAGAAGTTACTTAGAAACCTTGAGAAGTTACTTCATACAAAAACAACAAATGGCAGTAATTCTTATCTAAGAACATGTAGGGTTATGGTTCTGAAACATGGCACTTCCCCTAATTTATACCAATTCACCCATGAGGTTTAATGTTGAAATCTTGTATGGTATCTAAGATATAACCCTGAAAATTTACTACATCCTACAAAAAACAAAGGGCAATAACTCTAATTTAAGTAAGTGTAAGGTTATGTTTTTTGCGCATGGATATCTATACACCCATGCTGTTTCAATTCTAAAAATGTTTCTGAGATAAATCTCTGACAAGTTTGTTACGGACAAACAGACAATTCTACATCTTTCCGCCTTTGGCGGGAGATAAAAATTTGTTCCAGATATAAATATTTGACACAAAAGGGAGAATGAGTTTATGCAATATACAATCTATACTGCCCTTAATTACGGACGATCTACAGCCTTTATGGGAACCAAACACATCAATATTTTCATAAGGAAATACCTGTATGCTTGCTCATGTGTTTTTTAAGATGAATTCTTTGGTTGAAAGCCATGGAACATTTCTCACACTGGAACGGTTTCGAAGACTCACTTCTGTCATCGCTCTCTGCATTTTGTGACAGCAATGTTGGTGGTTTGCTGGACTGCTTTGCAAGAATGGAGGATCGTATCATTTCTTTCATACCAGTCTGAAACTTTGGATTAGAGTTGCTTTTCACTACTATGTTTGCAGAAGTGTTTGGCACTATCTGCGTTAGGGCTCGACTACCTGTATCAGACTGTATGGACACTGTTGATGTACAGGTCGAGTTGAGAGCTTTTCCAGAAATCGGTAAAATGCATGTTGTTGGAAAGGAATATGTAAACGGAATTGATAACAAAGATCCTGGCTTAAGAATCAAAGACCTTTGCTTCATAGGTGTGACATCACTTAATTGTGACCGAGGGGAATCTCGCCCATTGTCTTGGTCATCACCTACCGACTGACGAACGCTGAACGAAGCACCCTGAGAATCATTGGAGAGCAGTGAATCAGACTCAACGTCGATATATATAGTATTGGTACCTCTGGATTGTGGCTTGCTAGAAATGTGTGTATTTACCGTTCTAGCAGCACTACATGCTCTGCTTCTATGCATAATTTTCCTTCTTGCATAACGACTCAAGCCCCAAGAGAATGGCATGTGCTTCAACTCCATGTGGCGCTTTCGTTTCTTGGGTACCACAGCATTACAGCATTTCTGGAGGTGCTCGTGTGAGCCTGGTATAACAGTGACCCCGCATCCTTGGTCGTTGCAGCAAGTCTGGTCCGAGTCCAACTCTGGATCATCCAACTTGTCTTCCTCCGGATCTAAAGCCTCACACTCTTCTAGCTCCATCTCCGTCCCTAATTGGTGGTTATTTGCATCTTCTGAAATGTTTTCAGAAGGAATATCTGCCTTTGCAACAGTTGTAGTAGCAAGCTGCAAAGTCTTTGGTAAAATACTGAAGGAGTTACTGGAAGAGACAAATGGTGTAGTGTTGGCAATTGTTGCCACCCCAGTAGTTGTGGCCACATTTGGTATAACAGTCAAAACTGTGCCCTGCATTGGTACACTCGGTGTCACATTGAATGGTACATGTAAAATTGGCGTAACCGCTGCAAGAGTCATATTCCTGCTTGCATCAAAATTTAAAGGCTGCACACTAGGACGAGTGTTAAACACAATGGTCCTGTTTTCACGTAATGTTAAAGGGGCTCTGGGTAGCAGCTTTACTTGTCTTGGTGGAAAAATTGAGTTTGCAGCCAGAGTGGTGTAAGTAACCTGAGTTGGCATGTAACCAATACATGTACTTTGCAGATCCACAGCACCCTTATCATTCAAGGTTTCTTGCAGTGGACAAGTCTTAGTTAACTCAAATTCATTTGGTTTTCTACTAGCTGTAGATACATCCTCAAATCCTGTCTTCCTATTTTCACTGAATGCAGTTGTATTTTTCTGGGTGTAAATCGCTCTGAAAGATTTTTCTGATTCTGTACAGCTTTTCTGAGAACCACATGCATTTTGAGAACTTGTAAAACTAGGAATGACTGGGGACTGGATAGAGAGTGGTGTTGAGAGGTTATTAACAATGGATTTCGATGTTTTCTCAAGAAAGATCTTCACATTGTGGGTTATCTGGGCATGCAGCAAGAGACCCCAGGCGGTCTGGAAGCCAGCTTCACAGAAATTACACTTCAAGTCTGAAATAGGCAAATAGCTGTGTGAATGGATAGATACATCTCGTACAAGTATTCATTGTGAAAATCATATCATTTCAAATTACAATACACTTCAGGTTGGAAGTAATTAACAACAAAAATAAGTAAACAATTACGTTGCAGTTTTCACAGTTTAAAACATTGTGATAGAACAGAAAAAATAATAAAATACTTTACATAATATTTCCAATGATCTAGAGCTTATTTTCTTCCTAGAGAATGGCCATTTTTCACCAATTTTGAGACTAAACTTTTCTCAATTTTAAGAAGTGCACAACTAAAATTTGCACAAATCTAAATTGCTCATGACTCATTATTTTCTAAATTTTGAAAAGTTTGTGACTCATATATACACAAAATGAGGGGGCAAAAGTCGATTTAAAAAGATTCAGAAAAATTCCCTGCAATCATTCAAAAGTTCTAATGGAATTTAACATTAAATCTCGATTGTTGGAAAATATGTATCGCTGCCAAAAAAACCTCATGTCCTAACACATTTATCCTTCTTGCTAGTATTTACCGAATGCCTGGTTTGGACAAGTCAGGTCATCATTGCAGTCCAATTTCTTATGCTGAATGAACAGAGTGATGCCTTGCAGTGGGAATTCCCTGGAGCACTGGCCGCAGGTCAAATAATCCACTGTCATCTTGTACACCTTTAAAATGGGAAGCAAGCATTTCATGGCAACCAGGTAAAAGCATGAACTCCTGATGTTTGGGGAAAAAAATGTGATACTGCAGTTAACTCAGTCACTCACCCTGATAGCGAGGTGTCTTGGGTTCGAGTCCCAGATTGGTCGACATTTTTTATTTTTTATTTGGCCCTCAAGGTAAGGCCATGACAATATCTATGTACTCTACAGGGTCTTTGCTTATGCCTCAGTCACAAATAATCCGGTCGCTGGCCGATGTGTCCAATCTCCAGGCATCAGGACAACTGGACACGTCCAAGCCGTTCGCCGTTCGATGAGTGACAAAGTTGAATACCTCAGTCACAAATGGACACTGATCACCGTCCGATTAGTGGACGAAGTATTTTTCCGCTCGTTGGACTGGCACTTGGCTGATGATCGCACAGACACCTGGTAATTTTGTAGCATTGGGCAGCGTACGGATTAATTTTTAATCTCACATTTTTTTTTTACCCAACATCGTGTCCAGGAAGGAATCAAGTTGAGATCGAAAAAAGGTCGGACAATCAATGCATGATTATCGCCCAGCGAGCGCCAGACATCGGATTAATCGTATGTGTATCATAACAAGTGCCGTCCAGTGTCAGTCAGTCAGTCATCATGGGGAGGTTCTCTGGCTAATCAGACAGTCCCTGATCGATGTATACGCCCTTGGGAAATACCTTGACTTTAGCCGATACACATTCAATGAATCGGATAATGGGCGACCACAGGGCAATAACTTAATAATCCTATCTTTTTCGATCTCAACTCGAATCTTTCCTGGGCCCAACGTTGGGTAAACATATAAGCGAGAGTTATAAATTAACCTGGACACCGCCTGATGCTACAAAATGACACATTTTCCCAGCGATCATCGGCCAGGTGCTAAACCAATGAGTGGAAAAATACATCGTCAGCTGATCAAACAGTGATCTGTCTCTATTTGTGACTGAGGTATTACAGTGATTTTGTTTGCTTTTATTTGTTACAACCTGTGCCATTTGAATTGGGAAAAATAGCGTGATAAACCGTGAAATTGGGAAAAAAAGCGCGATTAACCATTAAATTGGGAAAAATTAAGCATTATAAATATGATTATAAGTAACAGAATTAATATTGTTTTTAAGTGCATGTTCAGGGGGTTTTCTAGCCTTTTTAGGAAAAGGAGTCTGGTCAAATTGGGATTTTTTTTTTAATCAATAAAAGTGGCAAATTTAGGAATCATTTATAAATCTACAAAAAGGACTAAACTAAAGTGATACATTTTGTAGGATTTATAAAAAATAAAAAAATAAAGTTGAGATCTAGGGTTAAGAAATCATAATTAAGTCATATGAGACTACTTTCTTAAAAAAAACAAATTGGGAGGGGGAGGGAAATTTGGATTTTTGGGGGGAATTTTTATCAGATTTTTGGGAAAAAACGTGGATTTTTGTGATTGGAAAGTAATTTTAAGCAAAAAAACCACTGTATTAACATACCCAATCCCTGTATAAAAAAAATTAAAAATACATATTCAAGTAAAGAAGGGGAGAAGTTGTTTTGCAGCCTGGTAATTTTAAGTCCAATTCATAGATGTATTCGCTAACTGACCTACATGGTCTGACCAGAACGCCGTTTTCAAGCTACACATGCCCTGTGTCTAGTAAAATGCTCTTTCTTGAGATATTATAATATATTCCACTTGAGTCGTGGGTTATTTTCAAAAAGATGTTTAATTGCACCGACTTGTTTCAAGCATTAAAAAGCTCATTGCCCAGACAGACTATTGACTTTTTAATTTGAGTTGCTCAGGCCAAAATCTTCTGGCCCGGGGCTGTGGCAACCACTTATTTCCATCCATGTCATATGAACAGATATAGTCGCCATGGCATTGTGGATATGGTGTTGCATAGTGAATGGAAGTCAAGGGTACAATCCCAAATTTAGGTGCACTCTTTAGATCTTCCCCAAAGACACAAAGTACTAATTCTACATAGGCCCAAGGTTCCTTGTATAGTCAAAGTGAGTTGATGCTCCCGAGGAGCCCTGCAATAATGGGAAGAACATTAAGAAGTTAGAATGTATTTTTTTCACTACACATTTGATCATCAAATCATTGCTGAATAAAGCATATTTTTTTCCTGTATTATGTCTGTTCATATTCACGAATATTATGAGTAATACGGTTTTTAGAAGGCAAGGTTAACCCAAACTTGGAAATTCACAGACCTTAGTGACATGATGGTGCCGAGTGCAAAACAGATTCTGACGTAAGATTTACTTCCCCAAAAAACTGTAAAATCAAGTGACAATGATGTCATTAAATACAGACAGACTGCGAACACATGAGAAATCGATCAATACGATTTTCTGCAAGCATATTTTAATACATACATCAAATATAACTGGAAATATACTATAGAAATTCTAGCAGACCGCTTGATCGATCATTTGGATGATTGTCAGAAATTTAGAACTCTGGATCATCAGACGATTTGTTTAAATCATGCTATCTTTCGGAGGATTGCGGAGGATTCCGGAGATAGTCGATGTATCACGATCAATCATGCAATAAATCGTCTGCTGATCCAGAGTGTGTTATCACGATGAAAAAAAGGCTGCATTACACCATATGATGTTCTAATGCAGTCACTTTTATCTCATGAGCCACTGCCGACAACAAACCGACCGAGTACTTACGACTGCTGGTTTTGTCTTTTTCCGCAACATGACGTCCTTTATCTGTCACACCTTCCAATTTACCAATTTTAAAATGGCGATAAGGTTTCCGCAACTGCATGGGACTCTCATACTCACACATGCGTTGGCCAGCTTAAAAATTGAAGACGTCCAGAGAAGCGATGCTCGCTATGTGAAAGGCCACTACAGGACCATGATCGGTCACTCACAGATTATAGACGACATCGGATGGTATGCAGTCCCTCCAAGAGAGACTTCAAACAGCTAAGGTCACTCTGATGTACCGAATCATTAACAACCTGATCTGACCCCTTGCACCGCCCTGCTATAACATGCAAAAGAGGCAACAGTATCGGGTACATAGTCTTATCTGCAGATCGAGCAGACTACCTCAGACACTCATTTTACTATAAGACTGTGGAATCAACGAATGAATGGTGCCAACATAGACCATCTATGACTTTGTAAATACATGTAGTTTAAAAAAATCTTTTAAGTGAGCTAAACCGCAACTCGTGTACTGTTTTCTTGTACGACAATGCCACAGGAGGGATCTTGTACATTACATGAAGAATAAGAAGAACACAACGGACACTTTTACCATTTGATTTCGCGATTTTTTCAATATTTTATCATGTTATTGTCTACAAAATTATTCTTAATGCACATATTTGACACGTTGAATCTTCATAAAATACTGAGCATGCTCAGTTTTGAGGTTTCGCAATATGTTCTTGGTAAGTTTAATTCATCCTGTTACCTGCATATACATTCCACTTTCAAAATCTCCAATTGAACTCCCTATAAACGAATATTATTGTTTTGTTTTGAACTACACTGCCAGCGGTCAGATGGGTGTACCATGCAAACAGTGGTAAATTCCATGCAGAGCAGTTTTCGCGTGATTCAGCCAATCGACTGGTAAATCTAGTCCACACAGGTTGAGGGCAGTCACAGTCTGGCGTTCACAGAACTCGTCCGTTTATACTGTGAACATACGACCAAACAGTTATATGGCAGGCTGGCACCGCCCGCTGAACACAAGTTGTGTTTCACAGATTCCATTATTTACAGGGCTCAATGTGGTTAAGAGAAGCACACAAGTCCGACTTAATTGTATCTGCTCAGGCAGTACACAGGGTTAACACCGTACAGGAAAACAAGAGGCCCTATTGAAGATTTGATAATCCTACGAAGAAGACGAACTAGCGAATAACCAAGTGCCAAAAACCGTAAGCCTCATCACTGGTCTAATTATTGCACCTATCATGAGGGTGATTAAGTGGTAATAACACGTGTTTTATTGTAGTTTTAAATTTAAAGAGATACGAATGAATAAGTAAAAAAACAGGTTAGTGTTGAACACAGATAAGTTTATTCCACGACGTTTTGCAAACCTGAACCAAGAGCTTTTGCAAGTTGTTCATGTTTTAGAGCTGAGCAAACAAACTTATCTGTATTCGACATTTACCTGTTTTTTTTATTTATAACATTATTAAAACGGTCTTAAGATTGGAAACACACGAAACAAAGTATCGAAACAAAACGATGGCATCGTTCTGTGTTCATCACGATCTCGGCAATATTGATATAAAGATAAGGTTGCTCATCGGGTTTATCTGATAATGGGATCGATATCAGTATAATAACTTCAGTATGTTTTGCTCTTTAGGCCCCCCTCCCACCTGAGGCCCCCTCCACCTGATGCACACCTTATGTTTGGTTCAGAGGCGTAGTTTTCAAATGTAAAAAAGCATCATGCATACAATCGTATCAGACAAAAAACCTTCAACATAGCACATATTATTGTCCGTGTTATGTTGATATATTTGCAACCTTAATATAAACATGGAACAGTAGTATTGCTGACCAACATTATCCTATACTTGTTAGCACTTTATGATGACCGGCAGGCCATGGGTTCAATCACCACTGTAACAGCCCTCTTTCGATCGCCCACAAGAATAACATTTGTTAGTGATATTTTGAAAACGGACTCGAGAGCGTTAGGCCCACGGTTTCCACGCATTCGAGCTGTATTTTTAAATGCTTTTAAAATGAGAACTGATAAATTGAATGCAAACGTTGAGTGAAATGATGGCCTAAGTGCATTTTAAACACCTTTTTATGTACTATTTTGGTCACTTTCGCATTACTATGCATGTGCTATTGCTTATATATTGTCAGTTATGTATATGTAACGATGAACTGGAAATGTTCAAGTTATATGAATAAACTTTCTGTTCTGTTCTATATAAATATATTTTAACTAAACTAACTCTATCAGCTCGGTTTGCGTTCTTAATAATTACGGTAATAATACTCGTTTTGTTCTTGAACGTGTGTCACGAAATTAATGCCATCAAGACAGTTAGTTGTTGGGATATTCTTTATCTATTCATTAATTAATCCATTCATTCACGCATTCATTCAGCCATCCATTCGTTCGTCCATGCATGCAATCACTCAGTCACGCATTCGTTCATTAATTGATTAATTGAATCATAATTCATTCTTTCTTTCATTCATTAATTCTTTCAAACATTCATCAAAGTATATCTTTTTTTTTTTCGTTCCTTCATCATTTAATAATTAATTCATTCAAAGGAATTATTAAAAAAAATATCAATATTTATTTAGTTTTACCACTGATGCATTCAGTAAAAACATATGAAAATTCTAACGACAAATAAATGTGGGATCGCCAATATTTATAATTGAAAATATCTTAATATGGGAGAAAATTTTGAAAATTCAAAGCGCAACGGTTATGAAACTTAATTATAAGCATATTTCTTGCAGCAGGTATTTTTTTATAGGGATTCGAATATTGCCGCCTATAAAATTGTTTGGTATATGCTTGACACTTTATATTGTCTTAGCATCGGCAAAGAATGGGCAATTTGCTGCATTGTCTAAATAAGCCCCTCGTTTGAGCTGAATTTAAATAAGTTTTTAAATCCTAATTCAATGTTAGTTTAAAATCACGCTTGTTACCGGAAGGCCTAAGTTTTTGTTCGCGGTTTTAATTTAGTGTTACTACGCCTATACATAGTGATCACAATCACTAAACGCTTACAAATATGAGGTGGTTGCTGTGTAAGGGTGCTGCAATTTTATTTGGTGTTGTAAACAATTGCTTCGTGCTGAAGTGACGTGTTGGTCAACAACATAGAACGAACCGTAATACCATATTGATGAATTATAAAAAATAAACAGTTTTAAACGAGTATGTCTGCCTTGCAGATGTGGAAGTGTTTGAAAGTACTTTTTCTCGTGCTGTTGTGTTTAAATTCGTCTGCATCAGAATCCAAAGGGGAGAGCGGATCAGTCGATTGGAAAAAAACAAAAATATGGGGACCAGGACTAAAAGCTGAATTTGTTGTGCCAGCTAGGTACTTCTTTGTCCAGCTTATAGACAACGAAGGTAACAAGTAAGTATGATTTGAAGATAATATTGAAGAATATGTTGAATTATGTAAGAAAAATAATTGAATATTTATATTTTGCTGAAATTTTTAAGAATAAAAATCTGTTGCTTTTATTATAATCTTTACTTAAAGTCAGCTTGCCATGAATGGCTTTCCATACATTTTACTTAAATTGAATTTACAAATTCGTTGACAGCTCACAGACTCAAAATTCTACATGATATTAAAAGCCAATCCTAGATTATTTAGTGCATCACTATTCCTTAAATGTAACACAGTCTTATGATTGGATTTTTTCATAGCCACTTATAATAAAGTATTAATAAACCCATTTAGAATTGAAACAATGGCATAACAAATATATACTCCGTACATTATACATCTAATACATTCGATGCCTGTAATACAATTTTAAAGTAATGCTCAATAGGTCATTGTTGGCTCGGGTACTACTTACATGTACCCAGGGTACTCTTAAGTATACTTACATGTACCGCGGGTACGGTAAATATACTTAATTGTACCTTGTCAATATTAGACTGTACCCGAGTTGTATTCACGCCAAAAATCCGATGTCGTAAAACGCGCTACCGATTATCTTAAACAAACTTCTCTTAAAAAAAAACTGCATCAACATGCTTTTTGAGTATGAGTTTCGATAATACAGAGGCCATTTTACAGAAAATTGACATAAATGTGGATATAATTAATTTAAAAAAAGATAGCCAACAACGACTGATTTAGTGTTAAATTTCCCGGGTATGTTTTAGTATATTTACTGTACCCGGGGTACATGTAAGTATACTAAAGAGTACCCAGGGTACATGTAAGTAGTACCTGAGCCGACAATGACCAATCGAGCCAAAGTAATGGACACAAATTAGCGTGTTTTTCCTCTACATAGACTTGGTACTGTGACACAGCACCATTTTAACAGTTTTTTTTCCTTTTTGGAGAATGGCCGTGGACGGCCTTTACTCAATTTCAACATCCGGGCATTTCACAAATCTAGCAAGGCCATAATACTTGACAAAAACGGCCATTTTTAAGCACAAAACTGTCATTAATGGCAATTTCACAATTCAAAATTACATTTTGATTTAATGTTTTACATAAGCGAGACAAGATATTGACAGGGGTTTGGCTTTTCTATGGTTTGAGATAGAGTTTACCTGTCATAATATTGTTCATCTAAATATAAGTGGTTATTTGTTGAAAGAAAATGTCAAGGCAATGAAAATATTATTTTAATGCATTATTTAAAGACATTATAATATGATGCAATTATTAAACATGCTTTTACTATACTGTATTTCTTAACCAACTGAATTTCACAATTTTTACAGGTTCACGACTTGTTTTTTCACAATTTTCAGAAGTTCACAACTTATTTTTTCACAATTTTGAAAAAATTGCGACTCATTTTGGCACAACGTGAGGAGGCCAGGGCTACTAAACAAAATCAGGTTAAAAAGCCTGCCCATGACTCAGACCATTTTTCCCAATATCAAAATAAAAAAATCACAATTTCCCAAAAAATCTCAATGCGCAGAAAACAAATAATCGGCAAATAGTTGCATATACATATGTTAATCCTCTTTTGTCAAATCATTGTAATGTACACAATTATGAGGTCAGTATACCTGCTAAGTGTGTTTTCATAACACCCCAACACTTAATTCAGTTTTGTCCGAATTTTCTGTTTACTCAGAACTGTATACAGTACAATAACTGCTTCAGTATTGAATAATTTAAAAGACCGTTATGATAAAGATACAGCATGTTTTATTAGAAATTATTTTTTAGAAAATGTCTATTCAAAATCATTCATGTTATAATTTATTAAAAAGAACAATGAAATTTTTAACTGAAATTAAAATCTTTCCATTATTCTCTATGCAACATAGGTTTAAAACAAAAAAACCTAGTTTTACATGCTGTTACGTGACGTTTTACATAAGCGGCATAATTTTCTGTGCTTTTAATTGGGTCAAAGGATGAACATATAATACATGACTGTACACAGCTAATATGAACCAAGACTTAGATAGCGTCGCGTTAAAATTCAAGCGTGTGTTTAGGATTGCATATTTAATAATGATCATTTGAGAATGCAACAAAACATCATCGGTTTTTTGTAATTAATTAAATAATAAGTTGTTAAAATGCTTTAAGTGTCGAAATAATTGTTTTGACAATATTAAGCATGAAATTAAACAACTTGAACAAGTCCCTTGAAAAGTCCCAAAATTTTACAGATGTATTTCAGGGTTCCCTCTGGGCTTTAAAAAGTTGTCGCCACTTACTTTCGCCAAATTAAAAATGTTGTCGCCACACTGGGGCTACATTTGGGCAATGAAGATCATATTATTATAATACAAACAAAAACTGAGCATTTTACAGTATGTTAAATGAATTGATTTAATAACAGTATTATTAATAATAACAACACATTTAACAGTGCTCATTAAATAAAGGCACATTTAATCAGTTGTAAGTCTTGTTGACTGACACCTTCTTAGCAGCCTGAATATGTTGCCACAGTTTGGGTGCTTCAGCAGCTTTCTGGTAATCTGAAAATACAAAAAGAAAATATAATATAAATATAATACTACCGTAAAACGCTGTGTATAACGCGCATTTATGTATAACGCGCATCTACTTTTTGAAGCAAAAAAAAATCGGGAAGAAAAGTTTTTGAAGCAAAAAAAAAACAAGGCAAAATTTCCGTACCGTAGGCTCACTGAAAATCGTTTTATTTATATTGCCGATCTCACGTGTTATTTTATTTTTCAATAATTAATTATCTTAAAGAAGATAACAATAAAGATATAACTTGTTTGTGTGTGTTTTTTTAATTATAATATAACGCGTAAATGTTTCGATTTAAATGAATTATGCGTGAAATGCACAATTTCCACGAGGATACCATCGAGGTTTTCATCATAAGTCTCTGAAGTAACTGTCCACGATTTTATCGTGGAGGAGTACACATTGCGCACCGCTTAGTGTGCTTGGTATAACTAAGACACTAATTTTTTTATTGGTATTGGCACGCGGTTATTCACACGTGACTATTTCACAACCGCGGTTCGCATGATAATAACAAAACTTGACAGGTGACGCAAATTGCTGGATAATCACAATCCCAATCTTGACAAGACGTATGAAAACGTGTAAACAAACACAACATCAATTTTATTAACACATTTGAAAAGCAAGAAAAATAATAATATATCCGGAAAGACCTTGCCGACATACAATTGTAAATCGACAAGTGCCCCCAAATAAATTGTGTAACCCTAGTACAGTAGGGTATAATATTGTGGGGAAAAACAATAAAGTTTAAATAAAAATGGCTTCCTTGTTTTTCATTTTCTTCTTCAAATTTATTTGATTTCAATGCTCTGTATGTTCCTGAAAAAGATAGAAAATATTAATGTTAACTTTATAACATTTGTCCATCTATATTCAGATCGTAAATATAAGACAATTATTAACATAGTTACAGTTAAAACAACGGGGAACAGAATGATGCGAGTTACCGTAACTGAGTAACTGACAGGGAAAAAATGTCTTGGCATGGCTGTAGTTGTGCATAACGCGCATCAAGTTTTTAAAATTAAATTTGGGGGAAAAATGTGCGCCTTATACACAACGTTTTACGGTTATAATAATCAATTAATGTGTAGTATATAAATAATATTAATGCTTGCTAGCATACTACACAGAGCCCATAGCACAACAGTCAAATATAATAAGCATTTGAGTATATCAAATGTCAAATTGATTTTCATGTGCTATGTTCATCTTTTTTTAAAATAGTACATCTGGAAGTGAATGAATTGATATAAAGAGTTTACACAGAATAGATTGTGTGTTGGAAATCAAGGGAAGAAAATTCTGATTAACGACTGTATTTGTTTGGTTTTTGTTTGTTACCTGGTGAATGTTAGCGGGGGACCGTTTGCATTTTTGAATGAGTCTCAACATTATCAGAATCTTATGTTCACTTTCTATAAGTCGTTATACACTCTGAACTTGCCATTTTGACGAGTAAAACAGAAATATCATGCCACTTTTAAATAGAACCAATACATGTAAAATGTTTAATTATTTTCTATAATTACACCGACTTTTCTAAAAACAATTGATACTTAACTTTTTGATTGTCATGGTTATCAACATAACGGTCTAGAATCGGCTACAAACACTGTGACAAACACTTCACATTTAAGCGAAAAGTCGTTATATTTCAATGTTGCCTTATCTCTGCAGCAATAAAACTGACGACCAATTCAGATAACTTGTAACAACACCCCAGATAATTGCAATTATCACCATTGCATGCCACTTTGCGACAGTCACATGCTCCATTGATTTCAGCAGTGTCGCTTATATCATGGAAATCGATTGCATAATGACTGCCGTAAAGCGGCTTGTAAAAACAGAGCGTCTTATGTCATTTGAAGGATATATTAAGCAGAAAAAAATGCGGATTTTTTAAAAATCGCCATTTGCGAAAATTAGTCGCCAGAATATTTATTTTGTCGACATTGGCGCCAATGGCGATTGACAGCGGGAACCCTGTATTTGATTTGGTCCAAGATTATTTTGTTTTAATTCACAGTTTTTTTGCTAAAAATTACTGCAGATTTTCGATTGCTTCCCAATCGCAAAAATCAACGTTTTTTCCCAAAAAACTGACCAAAATTTCCCCAAAAAAGCCCAATTTTCAAAAAAACAATAATTTTTTTTATCTCTTATGACTTACAATTTCTTAACTCTAGATCTCAACTTTTTATTTAAACATCCTGCAAAATATATTACTTTAATTTAGTCCTTTTTGTTGATAAATAATTCCCAAAATTGACACTTTTCATCAATTAAAACAATCCCAATTTGACCAGACTTCTTTTCCCAAAATGGCTAGAAAACCCCCTGAACATGCACTTTAATTTTTTTTTAATTCTGTTACTTATAATCATATTTATAATGCTTAATTTTTCCCAATTTCATGGTTTATCGTGCTATTTTTCCCAATTTCATGGTTTGTCGCACTAATTTTCCTAAATCAAATGGCACAGGCTGTAACAAATAAAAGCAAAAAAAATCACTGATTCATACAGTAAGTATAGTGCTATTTAAACCCTTTCCCACTCAGAGGCAAAGTGAAAATTGCTATGTACAAACAGCCTAAAACCAGAACGGCTTGCGAGTAAATCGCAGTCTGTTCAGTTTTTATGTTGTTTGCTGCTCATCAGTATCTTATGGTTGGTAATGAAGCCTTTAAAACTTGAATCTAATAAGAAAGGTCTTTATTTCAATTTAACTTTCTAAGGGACTACAAATGCCTAAAAATACGTATCTAAGTGTTTAAGGGTTAATATATGAGTAAATGCATGCTTTATTTTAAGCCAGTAATATGTGATCAACACTCCCACACTTAAAATAAAATTGAAATAATTAACAATAACACATCTTATATTGTAAATTTGAAGACTATTTATGTCAAAAGATCCATCTGTTTTTTATATGATAAAATATTTGATTATTGTTAAAATAAATACCAACTTAATATGAATGCAAACTTAGAAGTTTTTTTTATGTCCAAATTTACAACAACAAGTCATCTATCTTTTGTTGTTCATTCACAATTCCTTAACACTTTACCACTTAGACATGTATTTTCACGCATTTGTAGTCCAGTAGAAAGTTACTAGATATAAGTTTTTAAGGCTTCATTTCCAAACCTTAGATACTGATGAGCAGCAAACAGCATAAAACCTGAACAGACTGCGAGTGGGAAAGGGTTAAGAGACTTAAGAGACCAATATTCCACTTGTAAGTTTCAAGAGGTCTTACAAACAGTTCTTAATGGTCTTTTCCCATGTGCTTCTATACCAAATGTCAAGAGTCCTATTTGAGTAAAATACTCATGGAAAATTTCCAAATACGCATGAATTATACTCTTGATGAGTGAAAAAAATCATTAAAATTGGCATACGCATTTTGTGCAATTATCAGTTGGACCAATTTACAGTGCCTCATTTCGGATTATTTGATCAGCCAATTCAAAATGCATGTTTATGTAAACAAGAGTAGATGTTCTTTATTATTAATAAATCTTTTATGCATGTTCATGTGTAAAAATTTTATAAAATACAAAATCAAAGACTTGCGGGAGTATTTTAAATTGTATTTTACTCATCAGAAAGAAAAGTAATGAATGAAATACTCTTTATCTTAAAAAAATATCTGGAGCTCTTACATGAGAAAGTTTTATATTTACTGAAGCAAAACACATTATCAAATTGAAGGGAATTCTTTTGAAATGAGCTATTAAGACAACTTTATTTGGGTACTGAACTTATCTATGTCCTTAAATGGTACTCAGGAATTCCGGTGGAGACCATGGGAAATCATCAAGTATCTGGCAGAATTGACCTTTACAGTTCAAATAAAAATCTTGTCTTGCAATCTTTTGTTTTTATTTCTTTTTAGCTCACCTGTCACGAAGTGACATGGTGAGCTTTTGTGACCGTGTGATGTCCGTTGTGCGTGCGTGTGTGCGTCCATCAACAATTTGTTTGTGTAGACAGTAGAGGTAACAGTTTTCATCCAATCTTTATGAAATTTGGTCAGAATGTTTATCTTGATTAAATCTGGGTTGGGATTGTATTTGGGTCATCTGGGGTCAAAAACTAGGTCACTAGGTCAAATAATAGAAAAACCTTGTGTAGACAATAGAGGTCACAGTTTTCATCCAATCTTTATGAAATTTGGTCAGAATGTTTATCTTGATGAAATCTGGGTTGGGAATGTATTTGGGTCATCTGGGGTCAAAAACTAGGTCACTAGGTCAAATAATAGAAAAACCTTGTGTAGACAATAGAGGTCACAGTTTTCATCCAATCTGTATGAAATTTGGTCAGAATGTATATCTTGATGAAATTAGGGTTGGGATTGTATTTGGGTCATCTGGGGTCAAAAACTAGGTCACTAGGTCAAATAATAGAAAAACCTTTAACAGCATAATTTATTGTTTTTCACTCAGTGTATAATAATAATTTATATACCAGATTAAAGAGAATAAAATTTTCTTCATTATGGTTTTAATTCATGAAAATCCATAAAGGATAAGTGTTATTAAATCGTTGCTTAATTATTGAACAATGCGGATTATCGGTATTTTCACACGTTCGCGGTAGAGTGCAATATGGCAGACACGGTTTGGTGACGGTGGGTATTTTCCACATGTTTTGCGGTGAGGTAAATCTTAATGAATATTTATGAAGTGAAATTAACCAATCAGAGGAGGAATTCCCCTTCATGATGATGCAACTTCCGTTAAAATCGGCTTGTAAACAATTGTGTTAGAATGGACCAAAGTCTGCGTGAATTTGTCGGAAACTTAATCGGTATGTATCAATAGAAGTTATATCGTTTAAAAGTACATACTCTAAGCTTTAATTTGATATATTTCATGACCAAATCGGTTCACGTTTACCCCAACGCATTTTTGTTCAAATTTCAGTGGTTATGAAAATCCCGAAATCTTCTATGGCGAATGGCCGCCATTTTGAATTTCCTTCGCTTAGCGAAAAATTAATGAAATATTCACAGAATAAAGCCTTATTTAGCAAAAGAAAAACACTACAGTGGGTGTTAATCAATTCATCTAATATATTTCTGTGTTTTCTGTCACTAATTAGTTATTTTCTGACTGTTTGTAAGAACATTTAAATTCTAAACAAATTATGTAAACAGTACTGTATATAATTTCGGATACGCATCATTTCGACCAGCGATTTGAAACCATAATATACCAATTAGTTTTGTTAAACTGATTGATTTTGCACGAAAACAAATAATTATATACAGGTTATATAAGTATTAAGGATTTTTATGATTAAGTTGTTTCAATATATATGTACAATATTAAATGTGCAGAGGACAGTATTTAGGTCTTTACTACTTTAGACATTTGGTTCTCATTATTTCTCAATTGTGCACAATTTTTTTATGGCAGACTGTTCTTGTTATTTTATTGTAATGTGTGCCTTAACTATGTTTCAGGTGTATTGTGATCCCACAAAACTTCCATGGTAAGGTCTGAAGGGAGGATATGAAGATGGACTCCGGAAACTTCCCAGGCCCTTACTGCCAACAAATTGGTTTAACTTTGCAAGTATTGAATGACTATTCAGCCCATAAAGGCAGAACAACTGACCAACAGACTTGATATTGAGTTAAAAGCTTATGTTAACAAAGACAATCTTCCAATAACAGTACTGATGGAATGGTTGAGACGTTTACATCCATCTGATGCAAATGACAGTACACTGAAATACAGGGTGAAAAATGCTGGTGAAATAAACATTAAATGGACAAAAGAAAGTGAAAGGATTTTTATATTCAATAATTGTATATAATTATATTTTAGTTTTATTATCCCCACGCTTTTTGAAAAAAAGGTGGGGATATTGTGGTGATCTCCGCCGTCCGTCCGTCTGTCCGTCTGTCCGTCCGTCCTGGCCACTATCTCCTCCTACACTAAAAGCACTAGAACCTTGAAATTTACACACATGGTAGCTATGAGCATATGTGCGACCCTGCACTATTTGGAATTTTGATCTGACCCCTGGGTCAAAAGTTATAGGGGTTGGGGTGGGGCCGCGTCAGAAATTATCACTCATTTTTTATACGCCCGTATAAAATACGGGACGTATTATGTGAAACCCCTTGGCGGGCGGGCGGCGGGCGGGCGGCGGGCGGGCGGCGGGCGGCGGGCGGCGGGCGGAAGGCATCACTTTGTCCGGACTCTAATTCAAATTGTATTCATCCGATCTTCACCAAACTTGGTCAGCAGTTGCATCTAGTTGATATCTAGGCCAAGTTCGAATATGGGTCATGCCGGGTCAAAAACTAGGTCATAGGGTCAATAAGTGCATTTTCAAAGGGGCCACTTTGTCCGGACTCTATTTCAAATTGTATTCATCCGATCTTCACCAAACTTGGTCAGCAGTTGCATCTAGTTGATATATAGGCCAAGTTCGAATATGGGTCATGCCGGGTCAAAAACTAGGTCATAGGGTCAATTAGTGCATTTTCAACGGCGCCACTTTGTCCGGACTCTAATTCAAATTGTATTCATCCGATCTTCACCAAACTTGCCATTGAGGAACAAACACACGATTAGTTCGGCATGTTGATTGCTAGACAAAGGAAGCCAATTTTGTCGGCGAGAAACTTGTCGCTTTATTGCTTCAGACAGGAAGCGGCTTTCCTTTGATGACGTCAAACTGTCAATTCACATAGAGTGCAAATTTTCGGAATTGCTAACAGTAAAGTTTGGATTAAATTATCAAAATAAAGCAAAAGCGAAGTTGAGAAAT
Source organism: Dreissena polymorpha (assembly GCF_020536995.1). Taxonomy (NCBI): domain Eukaryota; kingdom Metazoa; phylum Mollusca; class Bivalvia; order Myida; family Dreissenidae; genus Dreissena; species Dreissena polymorpha. The sequence goes on from NC_068359.1 coordinate 81,340,770, forward strand.
ATGATTGAAATAATTAGCGTCAGTTCAAATAAGACGTTTTGCGTTGTAAATCAACGAGTTTTCATGACAACAAAATCTTAAACAAACAATACCGCGACGACGCGGGGATTGATATACCTCGATTTTTTTTAATGAACAATCAATGAAGAAGTGTGAAAACACCAACAATGACATTTTTTCATCTTTTAATTTTTGTCAAAACTGTTACTACCCCGTTCATGCCTACCCTTTCCCGCTTTTTGTTGTTTCGACAACGGCCCCTTCAGTCTATAACATTATAGGGTGTAGTTTTCTACAATAAAAAAAATGGCGGCAATTGTGAAGATTTACGATTACGAAATGGATTTATTGCAATTTAGCAACCAGGAAAGCGTTGTGTCAATGTATTACGCGCACTGAATTTTTATTTTGAAATTTGAAGGTAAAAAACTGCGCGCTATGCATGGTAAAATACGGTAGTTGCATCTAGTTGATATCTAGGTCAAGTCCGAATATGGGTCATGCTGGGTCAAAAACTAGGTCAAAGGGTCAATTAGTGCATTTTACTTTGTCTGGACTCTAATTCAAATTGTATAAATCTTATCTTCACCAAACTTGGTCAGTAGTTGCATCTAGTTGATATCTAGGCCAAGTTCGAATATGGGTCATGCCAGGTAAAAAGCTAGGTCATAGGGTCAATTAGTCCATTTTCAACAGCGCCACTTTGTCCGGACTCTTATTCAAATTGTATTCATCCGATCTTTACCAAACTTGGTCAGTAGTTGCATCTAGTTGATATCTAGGTCAAGTTCGAATATGGGTCATGTCGGGTCAAGAACTAGGTCATAGGGTCAATTAGTGCATTTTCAACGGCGCCACTTTGTCCGGACTCTAATTCAAATTGTATTCATCCGAAACTTTTAAACAACTTTTTATCCTGCGTCAAAGTGGTATGGGGGTATAAGTCACATTCAGTGACAAAGCTCTAGTTCAAGTTGAATTCACCAAACTTGGTCAGAGGTAGTATATAGATTATATATCAGTCAGGTCTGATTGGAGACATGCAACCGATTAACACATGCAATATTTTTATGCAATATTTTTATCCAGTTTTATTTTGCGATATTTTCATCGGGTTTATTTTTTTCGCGATTTTTGAAATTTTTTTTTGCTTATTTCCAAAACAAATACATCAATCATCAGTGTATCATCTCCAATGGCACACGAATCGGGCGTATATTGCTCCGTCATGCGGCGCTCTTGTTTAGGTTATTTTACATTTACTTCTTTATTTCTACACCGATTCACTTCAAATTGATACTGGACCTCACCTATGACAATACGGTCAATCTCAACCATGCATGGCCCCATTCCCAACCCTGGGGCGCCCCGCCCACATAGGCCACACCCACCAAAAATTTCCATTTACTATAATTTTTTCATTTCTACACGGATTCACTTCAAATTGATACTGAACTTTTGTTATGACATTAGGGTCAATCTCAACTATGCATGGCCCCAATCCCAACCCTGGGGCGCCCGCCCACATAGGCCACACCCACCAAAAAATTCCATTTACTATAATTTTTTCATTTCTACACGGATTCACTTCAAATTGATACTGAACTTCTCTTATGACATTAGGGTCAATCTCAACTATGCATGGCCCCATAACCAACCCTGGGGCCCCGCCCACATAGACCACACCCACCCAAAATTGCCTTTACTATAATTTCTTCATTTCTACACCGATTCACTTCAAATTGATATTGAACTTCTCTTATGACAATACAGTCAATCTCAACTATGCATGGCCCCATTACCAACCCTGGGGCGCCCCGCCCACATAGACCACACCCACCCAAAATTGCCTTTTACTATAATTTCTTCATTTCTACACCGATTCACTTCAAATTGATACTGAACCTCTCTTATGACAATACGGTCAATCTCAACTATGCATGGCACAATTACCAACCCTGGGGCGCCCTGCCCACATATGTCACACCCACCCAAAATTGCCTTTTACTATAACTTCTTCATTTCTACACCAATTCACTTCTAATTGATGATGAACTTCTCTTATGACAATACGGTCAATCTCAGCTATGCATGGCCCCATTACCAACCCTGGGGCACACCTAGGTCAAACATTCGGCGTGGGGATACGCGTCGGCCTCTGCCGCGCCATTTCTAGTTAATGTTTATATATATTTGTTTGTGAATTTATTCTGTTATAAAAAGAAAAAGCATTATTTTCATTATAGATAATCATCCTATATGTAAACTATTAAAGGACATTTTTAGCTCACCTGAGCGATAGCTCGAGGTGAGCTATTGTGATCACTCAGCGTCCGGCGTCCGTCCGTCTGTCCGTCTGTAAACAATTTGTAAACATCTTCTACTAAACCATTGAGCCAATTTCAACTAAATTTCATGTGGAGCATCCCTAGGTCATGGGACAAAAGAATTGTTAAAAAAAATTTGATCACATAACCAAGATGGCCGCCATGACCATATATGGTAAAAACCTTAAAAAATCTTCTTGTCAGAAACCGCTCATCAGATTTTCAAAAAATTTCACAGGGATGACCTTTGAGGGCTCCCCTGAAAAAGTTGTTCAAAGAAATTTGATTCGTCAAAAAACATGGCCGCAGGAGCTCGTTGAACTTTGCATGTTTATTCATTTTTGCCTATTTTGTGAAAACTTTCAAAAATCTTCCACATTTTTTGTCCGATCCTTTCCAAATTTGCACAGTGTCTTTATATCAATGAGGACACGAACATTACAAAAAATTAGCATTATTGGTCAATGAAGTACAGAATTACCTCCCCTTGAATTGAGAAAATGGTGTTTATGCAATAAAGTCCAAATTTTTCATCCAATTCTTTCCAAACTTGTAAGGATTTAGCATGGTTCAAACAAGGGAAACAACTACGGTTTATGCATGTTCTTTTTATTACAGATTTGCCTCCCTTTAATTCATTCAAAATCTCATTTTACAGCAGAAATTCCAAATCTGACCTGTAAATGAGCCCCATATTTACTGCCGGTGCTATGTTACCTTTTCCCATTTTATCATTCTTAAGTATTGGTCTTGTAATGCTGCTACTGCTACTGCTACTGCTACTTCTACTACTACTACTACTACTACTACTACTACTACTACTACTACTACTACTACTACTTCTAATACTACTACCACTACTACTACTACTACTACTACTACTACTACTACTACTACTACTACTACTACTACTACTACCAGTACTACTACCACCACCACCACCACCACCACCACCACCACCACCACCACCACCACCACCACCACCACCACCACCACCACCACCACCACCACCACCACCACGTCTACTATTACTACTTCTACTACTACTGCCACTACTACTACTACTTTTACCACTACTACTACTACTACTACTACTACTACCACTACTACTACTACTACTACTACTACTACTGCTACTACTACTACTACTACTACTTCTACTACTACTTCTACTACTACTACTACTACTACTTCTACTACTACTACTACTTCTACTACTACTACTACTACTACTACTACTACTACTACTACTACAACTACTATTACTACTACTACTACTACTACTACTACTACTACTACTACTACTACTACTACTACTACTACTACTACTACTACTACACCACCACCACCACCACCACCACCATTCACAGTGACAAAAAACGTATTCACACAATGGCTGCTACTACAACTTATAGCCCATATAGGGGGGGCATGCATGTTTTACAAACAGCTCTTGTTTCTATGGGATTTTAACCACAACTGTTCATGTTTATCTCCGACACATATTTTTAGGTCACCTGTCATGAAGTGACACGGTGAGCTTATGTGATCGTGTGATGTCCGGCGTCCGTTGTGCGTGCCTGCGTGTGTCCGTGCGTCCGTCCGTCAACAATTTGTTTGTGTAGACAGTAGAGGTCACAGTTTGCATCCAATCTTGATGAAATTTGGTCAAAATGTTTATCTTGATGAAATCCGGTTTGGGATTGTATTTGGGTCATCTGGGGTCAAAAACAAGGTCACTAGGTCAAATAATAGAACAACCTTCTGTAGACAATAGAGGTCACAGTTTTCATCCAATCTTTATGAAATTTGGTCAGAATGTTTATCTTGATGAAATCTGGGTTGAGATTTTATTTGGGTCATCTGGGGTCAAAAACTAGGTCACTAGGTCAAATAATAGAAAAACCTTGTGTAGACATTAGAGTTCACAGTTTTCATCCAACCTTTATGAAATTTGGTCAGAATTCTTGATGAAATCTGGGTGGGATTGTATTTGGGTCATCTGGGGTAAAAATCTAGGTCAAATAAATAGAAAAACCTTGTGTTGACAATAGAGGTCACAGTTTTCATCCAATATTTATGAACTGTGGTCAGAATGTTTATCTTGATGAAATCTGGATTGGGATTGTATTTGGGTCATCTAGAGTTAGGAACTAGGTCACTAGGTCAAATCATAGAAAAACATTGTGTAGACAATAGAGGTCATAGTTTTCATCTGATCTTAATGAGTCAGGTGAGCGATTCAGGGCCATCATGGCCCTCTTGGTACAATTTTGTACTCAAAGTATTATGTCTATTTGTGTGTATTGGCAATAAATGTATTCTGTTCAACAACATGTTTGTTTGTTTAATGATTTAACTTATATTGACATGTTTAATATGTTAACTTTTATGTAAACATTTAAATAGAGAAAAGCAGTTTGGGAATGACATCAAAGTAATGCGACATACAGTTATTAACTTAAAAAACAACAACGAATAATGACATCATGGTTTTTATAGGAAAAAAATGTTTGCACTTGTAGATAGAGAAAAATGGACATGTAAAATGAAAAGAGCATGTCATTTAACATATGCATACCAAGTTTCATGAAGATATCTCAATAAATAATTTTTTAATAATAATTTACACTAAAATATCATCTGTGTCGGTGCCGCGAATTCCTGCGAAATCAGTCTTCTAGAGACCACAGTTTTCATCAGATCTTTATGAAATTTGGTCAGAATGTTTATCTTGATAAAATCTGGGTTGGGATTGTATTTGGTTCATCTGGGGTCAAAATCTAGAACACTAGGTCAAATAATAGAAAAACCTTTTGTAGACAATAGAGGACACAGTTATCATCCAATCTTTTTGAAATTTGGTCAGAATGTTTATCTTGATGAAATCTGGGTTGGGATTGTATTTAGGTCATCTGGGGTCAAAAACTAAGTCACTAGGTCAAATAATAGAAAAACCTTGTGTAGACAATAGAGGTCACAGTTTTCATCAGATGTTTATGAAATTTGGTCAGAATGTTTATCTTAATAATATCTGATTTTGGATCGTATATGGGTCATCTGGGGTCAAAAATTAGGTCACCGGGCCAATTCTAGTAAAACCTTGTGTAGATGAAAGAGGTCACAGTTTTCATTATGTCTTAATAAAATTTTGTCAGAATGTATTAATTATAAAATCTGGCTTGGGATTGTATATGGGTCTGATAGAATTTAAGTTGATGTAGCAAGGTTAGTCCGGGGAGCGATTCAGGGCCATCATGGCCCTCTTGTTTATGTTTGGAATAAAAATGTTTTTTGTTTTTATTGTTACACTGAGTCATATTCTATTTTGAAGGTAAACATTTTTGTCCTAAGGCTGAATGTTTGTGTCTCAACTGTCGTTAGCCTTGGACTTTTCTAATGTAAAACAATTAGGAAGAAGGAAGCTTTTAAAACGGCTTTTGTTACTTATTAATCATTAAATACCATCAATTTGACTAAGGCAACCAGAATATTCTTATGTCGATTAAATACCATCAATGTACCTTCAGGCACACAGAGAAATATGATAACAAATCCCAATGATCAAGAAGTAAATAGTCATATTGCTGTTTAAACAATATTTGTTTTGTATTAAAATCTCTCATCTAAATTTTATTATGTGCATATAGACCTCAGGCCCAAACTACAGTATAGGTGATATACACAGACACTAAGGCGACCTTTAATGTTAAAACTTTACAATAAGTTCTTGTTATAACAAAGAAGTGCTTTAGAATGTGTACTAAAAGATAAATTCCATTTTCAATTGAAGGGTGGGGATTTAAAGAACGCATTAGACTAATTTTAAACAAAAGGTAGGCCCAAGTTGTTGAGCAGTGGTAACATTGTCTGTCTGTGATTTACATTAAAGTGACGGACTGAGCTCAATATTATTGTCTGAGCAGCTTAAGTCGAGCTCGTCTTCATTAAAATTACAAATCAAAAGGTACTTTTGCTTTGCTATTTTAGCCATTTACCACTTATTACCACAAGATACGTATGTTGACGAATTTGTAGTCTCTTAGAAAGTTACATTTAATTGAAAGCCTTTCGTACTAGATCCAAGTTTTAAAGGTTTCAGTTCCAACCATTAGATACTGATGAGCAGCAAACAGCATAAAACCTGAAACCTGAGTTACTCACCATAGCCATTTTCACTTAGCTTCTATTAAGTGGGAAAGGGTTAAATATTATTAAACTTTTTCTTAAATGACAAACATGTATTATTATTAACAGGATCTTCATCAACAGTTTTCAGTGAAAATTCGATCTTGGCTGTAATACAGGGGACTCCTGTATTGCTATTCAGTACTTTCAAAACCCGTATCTTTGTATTTGAAGGTGTTATTTTGTGTTTTTTTTTATGTTGTTTAACATGATTTAGTAGAATTAAATGGTGAAACAGCTAGTTGTGCCCTGTCATTTATAATTAAGATATGTTCAAAATTATTCTTGATTGTGAGAGAGTTTCTTATTTTTCAATTGTAAACAATGTTTGCCAAAGGCTTGTAGATGTAGTTGATTGTCATGACAAGAGATCAGTGAGTTTATAGTTACAGGCTCCTTGTCACATTAAAATTTATTGCATGAAAAGTGTAGTTGCTTTTTTGTTGGCTTATAATTATTTATGTCTGTCAGTTTGATTTATCTCGCTGGATGAATGCCACTCAAGTTGATTTTTTATGTTGTAGATTTTGTTGTAAGCATTCATCACTTCAGGTTAATTCACTTGCATTTAATAGTGATGGATACGAAGGCCAAAGGGATATATTAGAAATATAATTTATTAATAGAACATTATATGCTTAACAATACGCGATATGTGATGTCTACTATCATATTTGGGGAAATGAATTGTATGTTTCTAAAATTGTTGTTTTCAAGTAACATCAGCAAAACAACTAAACCAGTTCCACAGGAATGTTCCAGAAAAATAACCTAGAATTCAACATCATGCAACAGTATGTTCCCCCCCCCCCCCCTCCCTCCCCCCTATTGCCCTTCTGGGCTGGTCAATACATCATTATAAAATGTTTAATAGTTTAAAACAAATTACCCAAATATTCAATGGTATTTAATTGTGCTGATTATTAACAATATCCTGTGTCTGTCTATAAACTTACTTCAAGATTCTTTTCTTTTAAGTCAAAATTTAATGACAATTATTGAATTTTTTCCAATCAAGGAAATATTACAAAATTCAAATTGCCATCCCAAAAATTTCCCCAAATTAGGAAAGTGTCATCAATTTCTTTCCAAAAGCCCATTATCTGCTAGACTTGCGAACAAATTAAATGAGCACTGAAACTGAACATTTTACCAAAAAGGCATTAAAAACAGAAGATTTCACTGTTTGAATTTTCCCAATTACAGTTTTTTTGGCGCTTAATTCTGCCAATACAGTATTTTGTCATGTATAACACACATTTTTTTACCTCAACATTTTATATAAAAAGTTTGTGCGTGTTATGCATTGATACAACGCTATATTGGCTGCTAAACTGCGAAAAATTCATTTCCTAATCGTAAATATTCAAAAAAGCCGCCATATTTGTATTATGACGCAGTACTGCACGGTGCTTCACCCGATTGGGCAAAAACAATCACTGATACCATATAATGCTATACTAAAGAATAATTTTACAACTTCAGCTTCACCAAGTCTGCAGGTGAAAGACCTTTTGATGTCCATCTTAAGAATCAAGATGGCGGCCGAGTGCGCGTTTACCTGCGGGTACTCGACAGAACAGACGGCATGTATTTGGTGAACTACAGGATCTACGAGACGTTGGCTGATCTTGAAATTAGCCTCACCAAGGATAACATCCACATTGGGGATTCGCCGTTTCAATTGAAAGGTAATATAAAAGGAATTTCTGTCCTGATAGAATATCTCGAGCATAATTGTTTGCTATGTAATACAATATATATATTACTATATGAATATGCTTATTTATTATTTCTTGCTTGATTGCATTCAATGAGGATGGTTTATTGAGTCAATCTTGTGCTTGTTCCTTGTAAAAACCAACACTTGGTGTAAAATCCACACATTTACTTGTCCACAAAATTGTCATAAAAAACACGAAATTTCATGCCGATAAATATAAACGATTTAGGATGATTAAAACTGCGGGCATATAAATTATTTTATTTTTCTACAACCTTGCACAAATTATGTTACAATTTTTTTGATAAATTCACATAATTATCCAATGATTCTCCAAAAAGTCAAATTGTTTTTATGCTGAAAAGGATATACTTTCTTTGAAAATTGGAAACTTTTTGCAATTTGAAAAAAGTGGGGAAAAAGGAATAAATCATGAATTATATAAAAACAACTCTATCCAATAGGGAACAAAATACTTTGATGTTAAGTGCACTCCTTTTAGTCATTATTTATCTTTGAATAAAAATGAAGTACTCATTCAATCGAACCATTTTTTAAGCTCTATCATTCCTGTTCATCTTCAAAATAATGCAAGTCAAATCACACAAAATATTTCTGTCATGCTTGATGCTTTTTAATGGAAATGTTTAATGTAATGTTTAATGTAATGTTTAATGTAATGTTTAATGTAATGTTTAATGTACTGTAAAAGGGCGTGGTTTTTGCATGACTTCACAATCTATAACATGTACTAAATTATTTGAACACATGTTAAGAGATTTGTTAAGGTTATTATCATTGTTTTTGTCCAGCAGTAAAATTAATAATTAAATATTTTTCTGAACATAATTATATATAATAATATTAATCATTTTACAAATTTTCTCATCTGAGTCCTGAGACTCGATAACTTGCAAATCTGTGAGTCCCCAAATTGGAAGAATGGGCTAATATTAAACAATATTATTTTTGAGAAATCTCAATGCATTTTTGGGACTCACATAATTCAAAACTTTGCATCCCGGGTTTTATTGCGAGTTCAGGACACAGGACTCGCAGGTAAAAAAATCACTGATCATTAAAATAATTAATGATTATTTATTTTGTTCAGCATATTGTATGAACATTTTAGTTTTCAGTGTTTTTTTAAACCATTTTTGCAAATGGGGCCATGTCCCATTGGTTTTGGATGAATTTGCTGCTTTGTAACTAAATTTTGGAAATAAGTATTGTTGTAGCTTTGCGATGGCAAATGCTTCAAAATTGAGAATACAATTTTCCCAATCGAAAAAAATAAATATTTTTAACAAATGGGACCTTAAAATTCCCAATTGAGGGTTTCCCAATTTTTAGCTCACCTGATTGCTCAGTTCGAAGTTCGAAACTGGGTTGTGCCGGGTCAAAAACTAGGTCACTAGGTCAAAAAAGAGAAAAACCTTGTAAACACTGTAGCAGTCACATTTCATGCCCAATCTTCATGTAACTTTGTCAAAATGTTTGTCTTAATAATATCTTGGTTGAGTTCAAAAGTGGTTCCGGTCCGTTAAAAAACATGGCCGCCACTGGGCGGGGTAGTTTTCCTTATTTGGCTATAGAGAAACCTTGTAAACACTCTAGAAGTCACAATTTTTGCCCAATCATCATGAAATGTGGTCAAAACATTGGTTCAATAATTGATGTCTCTGACGAGTTCGAAAATGGTTGAGATCGGTGAAAAAACATGGCCGCCAGTGGGCGGGGCATTTTTTCTCTATATGTATATAGTGGCAGTTTTCCCTATTTGGCTATAGAGAAACCTTGTAAACACTCTAGAAGGCACAATTTTTGCCCAATCATCATGAAAATTGGTCAAAACATTGGTTTTATTGATATCTCGGACGAGTTTGAAAATGGTCGGGATCGTTGAAAAAACATGGCCGCCAGTGGGCGGGGCATTTTTCTCTATATGTATATTGTGAAAACATGTGAACACAGTAGAAGTCACATTTTTGGCCCGATTTTCATGAAACTTGCTCAGAACATTTGTTTCCTTGATACGAGAGTCGAGTTAAAAAATGGTTCTGGTCAGTTGAATAACATGGCTGGGGGTATATTGTTTTGCTCATGTCGGTCCATCCGTCCAACAGATGGTTTCCAGATGATAACTCAAGAGCGCTTATGTCAAGGATCATGACACTTCATAGGTACATTGATCATGACTCGACAGACTCGCAGATGACCCCTATTGATTTTCAGGTCATTAGGTCAAAGGTCAAGGTCACGATGACCCGAAATAGTAAAATGGTTTCCAGATGATAACTCAAGAACACTTATGCCTAGAATCATAAAACTTCATAGATACATTGATCATGACTCACAGATGACCCCTATTGATTTTCAGGTCACTAGGTCAAAGGTCAAGGTCACGGTGACCCAAAACAGTAAAATGTTTCTGGATGATAACTCAAGAAGGCTTATGCCTAGGATCATGAAACTTCATAGGTACAATGATCATGACTCACAGATGACCGCTATTGATTTTCAGGTCACTAGGTCAAAGGTCAAGGTCACGGTGACCTGAAATAAAAAAATGGTTTCTGGATGATAACTCAAGAACGCTTATACCTAGGTTCATGAAACTTCATAGGTATATTTATCATGACTCGCAGATGACCCCTATTGATTATCAGATCACTAGGTCAAAGGTTAATGTCACAGTGCCAAAAAACGTATTCACACAATGGCTGTCAAGGTCACGGTGACTCAACTTAGAAAAATGGTTTCCGGATGATAACTCAAGAATGCTTATGCTTAGGATCATTAAACTTCAAAGGTACATTGATCATGACTCGCAGATGAAATAATGATGAAACTTGACCAGGATGTTTGTCTGGACAATATCTAGGTCAAGTTTGACATTTGGTAAAGATTGAATGAACTGACTCCTCTCAGGTGAGCGAACTAGGGCCATCTTTGCCCTCTTGTTTTTATATTTTGTAAGATTACAACATCAAGTTCATCGCCCATCCAGCTTTATAAGTTGAACCTGAGTTAATATAATTGAAAACATTTTAATTATCAATTTTGAAGCATTTTAGCAACAAAAAAACAACCACACTAATTACCCATTTTTAGTCAAAACGTTGCGATTTTTCCCAATCCAAAGGGAATCGGCCCCATTCCCAAAATGGTGAAAAAAACACACTACCCTAGATAGACTTTGCTTGCCTAAAAAAGTGTGGGTTATAACTACCATCCTACAACTGCAATGCTGATCAAACAGGCAAAAAAGCCAATGAAACAAACTAAAAATCCTTAATTCTTCAACCTTCATACCAAAGCTTATAAGTATTATCATGGTAAAGAATTGGGTATTGTGGTGTTGTTCTGATAACTAGAAAACAACAACAATGAACCGCATATTTAAAACATTGAATGGTTCAATGACATTGGCCAACTCAAGGTATGATTAAAGAATTTAAATAAGGTTAAACTTTGCACCCTAATGTTACACCTTTTGAATCATTTTGTTTATGTAAATCTGTATCAGTCATGCATGGTAAGCATTCAATTACCTTCAATTAACAGCTCTTTTTGCCTAGCTCATAAATTTATATAAAGAGTCTTTCTATGTATGATATTAATATGTACCCTTTTAAATTGGGTGTAATGTAATATTGAAGACGCCCAACATTTTTGCAATCCAGATTTTAAGATTTTATTTGAATGGAGAAATTTTGGGTTGAATAAGCATCATATTTATTAAGATAACAAGTTTATGAATGGCATGATTTAATTTCATAGATACATTTATATAAATAAATAGAATTGCAACTGCTACAGCTGAAAACACTGATTGAGGATTTTTGTTGGTTTCGGTAGATTTTTAGCGAGGCTGTTTTCGGAGAAAACCCGAGGTATTGTTATAGCCAGCTCGTCGTCCGCCGTCCGCTGGTCTCGTGCTAAAACCTTTACATTGGTTCTAAAATCAAAGTGCTTCCACCTACAACTTTGATACTTCATATGTAGATGCACCTTGATGAGTTCCACACGCCACACCCATTTTGGGTCACTAGGTCAAAGGTAAAGGTCACTGTGACCTCTAAAAATAAATAAATAAAATAAATTCTGACAAGCTTTCGCAGCCAAGCGTGGCACCCGTTATGCGGTGTTCTTGTATTAATTCATAAGCAATTAGTGAAATTAATATTTTCGTAGGTGGGGTATGATCCTGAATATATATATATATATATATATATATATATATATATATATATATATATATATATATATATATATATATATATCAGGGATCATATTTTCCCGCAACATCAATCGGTCCGGATATAAATGGGGAAAAGTTTCCGAAAATGTGTATCCGAAATCATGACAAATTACGTTAAAATATATACCATTGATTTTGCAATTCATGAAGGTGGTAAAATACATGTACAAGTAAAATTCCCTTAGGCATTTTTTTAAAAAACGAAACGAGTTTTCTTAACTGGTTTTAGCATTTGGTATTTCATTGTTGTTTCGTGTGCTGTTTTATCAGACTTTTTTCATCGTTGTCGATATTATTAACCTGTGTAAGTATATACCGATGTTTTAAATTGTTGTCGACTCGATAATATCTTACAAACATGAACTGAACCAAACAAATGTCTGTGCTTAGGTTGGCTACTGACAACAACAAATGAAATAATTAAGAAATAATTTGTTGTCAAATAACCCACGTCCGATAGTTTAGATGCGTAGGGATATAATCACGAGAGCGAAGCATTTGAAACAACGCATCTAATTTTATAAAGTACACGAATTATTTCTATTCTAACACGGTTTTACTAAAGATTTATTCAATGTATATTATTTTTCTTGTGTACTATTTTATGTGAAGTTCCGCCCATAAAAATAACTTTCGGCTGTTCTGTCGATCAGATCCGCGACTTTCATTCATAATTATATTACCGGATAATTACGCTGGTGGAAAATGTATTGGCATGTTTCGTTTAGTTACAGCGCGTGCATTCAGACGCGTCTTTTCAGATGCGTCTTTAATCCGCTGTTCACAAGTTTTTGATTCTTGGTCTGACGTGCAATAAACCGGCCCTGACCGGTTTAGAGACTGCAGCGAATGGTTTATCACATCTAATCGAGATAAGAATGTCAATAGGGTGTGTTAGCAAGTACACTGTGTAATCGATTTCATGACATGGGAATCGGACCGACTGTTTGGGATTTTCAATCGGTCTTTCATGACCCCAATCGGTCTAGGACCGACAAAACCGAAAAAAATATGATCCCTGATATATATATATATATATATATATAAAATAATCTTCCAAAAACTTACCAATTGTCTTTGTAAATGCTTTTTCTAAGATAAATTTATTAACATATTGAAAGAGTAAGACTTGAACATTTTACTGGAATGCCATCATGACATCAAAACACAATGTAAGAAAATTAGCTATAATGTTCACTGTTATTTTAAAATGTTTGAAACAGCAGGGCTTTTTTTCCTTCATGGTGAATGGCCGTGGACGGCCATTTCACAATTTTGACATGGACATTTCTCAAATCTAGCAAGGCCACAATACTTGACAAAACGGCCATTTTTAACTGTGAAAATCAGACTTTTTTAGCATAAAACTGTCAAAAATGGCCATTTCGCAATTCAAAATTACAATTTGATTTAATATTTTACATAAGCGAGACAAGATATTGACAGGGGTTAGGCTTTTTAACCAGGTTTTCCGAAGGAAAATTAACCAGGTTTTCCGAAGGAAAAAACTGGTTATTAGATTGGCGAATGCGGGCGGGCTGGCTGGCTGGCGGGCGGGCGGAACAAGCTTGTCCGGGCCATAACTATGTCGTTCATTGTCAGATTTTAAAATCATTTGGCACATTTGTTCACCATCATTGGACGGTGTGTCGCGCGAAATAATTACGTCGATATCTCCAAGGTCAAGGTCACACTTTGAGTTCAAAGGTCAAAAATGGCCATAAATGAGCTTGTCCTGGCCATAACTATGTCATTCATTGTGAGATTTTAAAATCATTTGGCACATTTGTTCACCATCATTGGAAGGTGTGTCGCACGAAAGAATCACGTCAATATCTCCAATGTCAAGGTCGCCACGACTAAAAATAGATTTAAAAAAAAAAAAACTTACAAAGGGGGTTAATTTTGTTTGTTCATTTCAAAAGTTCAGTTTGAGTTTTCTCCCTTTATCAGATTTTTTTTTCACAATGAAAACCTGGTTTTGTGACAATTTTGTCCCTTGTCTATGGTTTCAGATAGAGTTTGCCTGTCAGAATATTGTTGATCTGAATACAAGTGGTTATTTGTTGAAAGAAAGTGTAAGGACAATGAAATTATGAAATAATTCATTATTTAAAGACATTTTAATATTATGTAATTATTAAACATGCTTTTACTATACTAATTCTTTACCAACTGAAATTCACGACATGTTTTTTCACAATTTTCAGAAGTTCGCGACTTACCTTTTCACAGTTTTGAAAAATTTGCGACTCATTTTTTGCACCGAGTGCCACTTCACAAAATCAGGTTAAAAAGCCCTGAACATGAAGTTAATAATTGCTTTTAAATCGCTGATATTTTTCTATAGAGCACATTAAGCACTGCCTTTTGTCTTTAGTCCTCACTTTTGTACATTTGCTAAAAAATACAAGGGAAAATTGTTAAGATCATGTTTACACATAATTCAGATGTCCATCATAGAATCATGCTGAGAAACTTTGCTCCAATTATGAAATGTCCTTTCAAACATGTTTTTAATACTGTTTTGACCTCCAGGTTCACATCGGTCAGAGGAAGAAATCGGTATAATTGCATCTTTTTGTCACTGGTGGGTGATTTAAAAAATAATGAAGCCTAAAGTAAAACTTTTCTCAAATTTTAGATGTTAAGTTATGGCAACAGTTTTTTTTGTATTGCATAGGGAAAGGGTTCAAGTTTTATAAATGAGTAGGGCTGTTCTGTCAGATTTAATCACTTTTCACAACAAAAGATGTTAACCAAATGTTCTGAAAACTGTGTTGATAATTAAAATGTACATGTCTTTTGCACTTAATACAATCCAATTAAAATATGTTATCAATAATTTTTGTGTTTTGTCAACATCTTTTTCAAAACTATACATAAAAGAGAAAAAAAGCTTCATTTTGTTAATGTTCTCCCACAAAACTGTTCATTCCATGTTCATAATTTATGTTTTAAATATTCTGTCTATGATTTTACTAAAATAAGCATTATTTAAGTATGCATGGATACAGTTAAAATTTGAGGGGATCTTTTAAAAATCCACACAAGCAATATTCAGTTATGTTGTAAAATCTGTTTAAATGATGCATATGTACATATATATATATATGTGAAGGTTTCTTTTCACTTAAAAATTTGTCAACATACAGTTGAAATCAAGTTTGATGTCTTATTCCAACTTCAAATTATATTTCATTGTATAGTGTGCTCCAAAAATCAATTTGATAGATTCAGGGTTATCCTATGTTCAGTATAATCATGATACAAATAGAAAAACGATAGGACAGTGGGAGTAGTTTGTATATAACTGTCATTTCATATACTGGTAATTATGTTTTTTATGCCCCCAGAGCATAGGTTCTGGGGGCATTTAAAATCGCACTGTCCGTCAGTCAGTCAGTCAGTTAGTCCGTCCAGATTAGTTTCCGCTCAATAAGTCAAGCAATTGTCATCGGATCTTCACCAAACTTCATAAAAATGTGTAAGGCAATAACATCTAGGCCAAGTTCGATAATCGGCCAAATTGGCCCAGACACTCTTGAGTTACGGCCCTTGAATCATCGTAAAATTGAGTTTTTTCTCGTTTCCGCTCAATAACTTGAGCAATTGTTATTAGATGTTCACCAAACCTCATGAAAATGTGCAAGGCAATAGCATCTAGGTTAAGAACGATAATCAGCCAAATTGACTCAGACACTGCTGAGTTACGGCCCTTGAATCATTGTAAAATTTTATTTTTTTTCCTTTCCGCTCAATAACTCAAGCAAATTTCATAGGATCTTTACCAAACTTCATGAAAATGTTTAAGGCAATGACATCTAGGCCAAGTTCGATAATCACCCAAATTGGCCTAGACACTCTTGAGTTACGGCCCTTGAATCATCGTAAAATTGGGTTTTTCTCGTTTCTGCTCAATAACTTGAGCAATTGCTATTAGATGTTCACCAAACCTCATGAAAATGTGCAAGGCAATAGCATCTAGGTTAAGAACGATTATCAGCCAAATTGACTCAGACACTGCTGAGTTACGGCCCTTGAATCATCGTAAAATTGTTTTTTTTTCCTTTCCGCTCAATTACTCGAGCAAATTTCATAGGATCTTTACCAAACTTCATGAAAATGTGTAAGGCAATAACATCTAGGCCAAGTTCGATAATCGGCCAAATTGGCCCAGACACTCTTGAGTTAGGGCCCTTGAATCATCGTAAAATTGGGTTTTTTCTCATTTCCGCTCAATAACTTGAGCAATTATTATTAGATGTTCACCAAACCTCATGAAAATGTGCAAGGCAATAGCATCTAGGTTAAGAACGATAATCAGCCAAATTGACTCAGACAATGCTGAGTTACGGCCCTTGAATCATCGTAAAATTGGTTTTTTTTTCTTTCCGCTCAATAACTCAAGCAAATTTCATAGGATCTTTACCAAACCTCATGAAAATGTGTAAGGCAATAATATCTAGGTCAAGTTTGATAATCGGCCAAATTGACCCAGACACTCCTGAGTTACGGCCCTTGGATCATCGTAAAATTTTGTTGTTTTTTGTTTCCGCTCAATAACTCGAGCAAATGTCATAGGATATTCGCCACATTCATGAAAATGTGTAAGACAATAACATCTAGGTAATTTTCCATAATCAGCCAAATTGACCAAGACACTCCTGAGTTACGGCCCTTGAATCATCGAAAAATTGAGTTTTTTTCTCGTTTCCACTAAACTTCATAAAAATGTGTAAGACAATAAAATCTAAGTTAAGTTTGATAATCAGCCAAATTAACTTAGGCATTCTTGAGGTTACTGTAACGGCCCTTGAATCATAAAAAAATTGCGTTTCCGCTAGAAAAATGCTCAAAACTTCTATGTTGCTTCAGATGTAACCTGCATATTTGGTATGCATGTGTATATGGACAAGGCCTTCCATACTCACACAAATTTTGACCCCCTTGAACTTGAACTTAGGGTCCGCGTTTAGGTTTCAAAATCTGCGTTTAGCTTTCAAACAAGCGTTTTTTGGGGGCATATGTCTTCTGATGGAGACAGCTCTTGTTATAATCAACATTCAACTGTAAATTTAAACCAACACCCTATGACTAAGGGATAAACACCATTCGAAATCATGAATGTTCATATTTTCTCCACTAAACCTACCAGCAATTACTTGTGAAATCTTGTTACATTTTCCTGATGGTTTGCAGATGTTGCATTCACAGGTTGTTTAATTTATGAAGATTGCCCTTGTGGCTAATAAAAATCCACATGCAGTATTTCATAAGTGGTTGACCCCTCTCACTAGGGTAATTGAAATCTAAATTTACACACATCTACTTCTTATGGCAAAAAATGTCACACTTTTATACTATAAAATCTAAAACATGTCGTTTGGTGTTTTTATTCTACTAATATTTTATTTATTTTTTTTATTATTTAATTGCCATGTCATATATTTTCAAACATTGAAACTTGAATTAATTTTTTTAAGCACATTTTATGATCAGCTATACATTTAAACACAAGTGTGTCCGTACAAATATAATTGTTCATATTTATTACATGACTTGGGACAATATTGTTTAATTAAAACTACTATTAAATTCTACTTCATGTTAAGTTTGAACTTTCATGTTTCATTAAATATTTAATAAAAAGAGGGGGTTATCACGTGATAGTCAAGATGGCGACGTTCTTGTCGAGGCTGTTAATTTTCGCCGTTTTTTACCCTTTATTACTTTCGTTTAATTTTTAAATGACACTCACTTTCCAGCCATATTAGTAAAAGGATAGATTAGCGTTTATTTCATATTAAAATTGGCTTTTAATCTCGCCCTTACTTCCCACAAATTTTCTTAGTGGTGTGTAATTAGGTCATCCCACGAAGAAATTTTGCAGCGAGTAAAGACGAGATATATATAAAATATTTATACAAAATAAACTCTAGTTACATTCTTGCTGATATGGCTGGAAAGTGAGTGGTATTTAAAAAAAGGGTATAAAACTGCGATAAATACCTGCCTTGTCATGGACGTCGCCATATTGACTATCATGTGATTACCCCCTCTGTAAAAGTGTATATCACACTTGAGTCTGTTTACATTTCCATTTAGTGTTAAACTGTGCAGAAATGTAAGAACAGAATACTCTTGGTTGTAATACCTGTAGTAATGACATAAACTTACTCAAAAATGACCTACAATCATAAACAATTAAACTTCCATGACCTACCATCACACTACCATGACATACCACTCTTGGTTGTAATACCTGTAGTAATGACATAAACTTACTCAAAAATGACCTACAATCATAAACAATTAAACTTCCATGACCTACCATCACACTACCATGACATACCATTACATCACTATGACATACCATAACACTTTCATGAACTACCATTATGCTACCATTACACTTAGTCCACCATTACACTAACATGAACAACCATTACACCACCATGACAAACACTTTTATATCATGAACTATCAATATACTGCCATGACCTATAATTACACTATCATGAACTACAATTAAACTACCATGAGGTACTATTACACTATCATGAAATACCACTGCACAACCAGTACCATTACACTACCATGACAAACCTTTAAACTTTCATTAACTTCCATTAGACTACCATGAACTTTTATAACACTATCATGACCTTCCATATCATGAACTAGAAAAACACTGACATGATACCTTAGTACACTATCATTAACTACCATAAATCTATCATGACATACTGTTACACTACCATGATCTTCCATTACACTATCATAAACAACCATTACACCATCATGAACTTCCTGATATACCATTACACCACCATTACACTAACATGACCTACCATTACACTACCATTACACTATCATGAACTACCATGACATAACATTCCACTGTAAATGCCGACCATTACACTATCAT
Source organism: Dreissena polymorpha (assembly GCF_020536995.1). Classification (NCBI taxonomy): domain Eukaryota; kingdom Metazoa; phylum Mollusca; class Bivalvia; order Myida; family Dreissenidae; genus Dreissena; species Dreissena polymorpha. The sequence goes on from NC_068359.1 coordinate 81,360,203, forward strand.
GAACTGCAATTACACAATCATGAACTACCATTGCACTGAACTACCAGTCCATTAACATGACATATCATTACACTACCATGACTCAGACCTATCATTCCACTATCATGACCTACCATTACACTACCCCTTATAGCATACCAATACACTATCATGACATGCTATTATACTGCAATGATCTACCATTGCACTGTTATGACCTCCTGTTTCTCTTTAATGACCTTCTTTATTTTACTGCTGAGGTGAACCAGTGTGTAAATCATGAATATATGAGTCTCATGTTGGGAAAACTTGGCTTAATGCATGTGTGTCAAGTGTCATCCCAGATTTGCCTATTCATTCCAGGCAGGCTTATCAGGGACTACACTTTGGACTTTGATGGATATTTTTGTTTAAAAGAGAGTATCATCTTCACAATAATCCAGTTAAGGTAAAAAGAAGTGTCTGTTATAAGCCTCTGCACAGGCTAATCTGGGATGACACTAGACATAAGCATTAAGCCCGGATTTCCCTGATGAAGCTCATATCAACTACGATGCCACATTTTTTCCAGGGTTTGTAGCACATGAGAACTGTAACTGCCCTGAGCCCAGACTGTCTACTTGGTACAAACACATGTCCTGCCCAGCGTCCTACCGGCAAATCAAGAACGACCTGGCCATATTTAAAGACGTAGATCTCGAGTCCACCGCACGGGAAACCATCCAGCGATTCAACATCTCCACGGCTCACAGTCTGTCTCGATACAAGATAATCAATAATAAGGTAATCATGTGTCAATTGTTGATCTGTTCAATCATAGTATGGGGGTCTTATCTTATTTGGAGTTAGCATGGCTCTTGAAATGTTCAATTTAAATTGTTCTTATCTGCTGAGTGAAGTTTTAACTTTAAAATTGTTTCAGCAAATGAAATCCATATGTAAAATCCAATTTCAAAATACTTGCAAACCAATTCATAGGTTTTGTAACTAATGTTGATTTTAATTTACAAGACATATAGAAATTGGTACATTTTGGAAATTACAATTGATCTGTTTAAAGAAGAGTATGGCATACAACTTGCAATATAATTCAAAGAGTAGATATAATAATATTTCTCCTGATGTCTGCATTTTAAATTATGATATTGAAGAAAAAAAAATCCAGTTTTACCTTATTTTGACATAAAGTTTTTTTGTTTTTTGTTTAAGTAACAACACCATATCAGTTAGAATTGCATCTTTTTAATACTTGTAATTAATCTGACCTTTATCTCACACTTTTATTTTTAGATCTACCGGAAAACATATGGGGAGCATGTTGGCTTTAAAATGTTCAGTGATTCCATATTATTGTCATTGACCAGAAAGGTAAGATCAGCACAGAAGTCATGTATGAACCAAGTCATGCAAAAATGGGTCTTATAACATAAGACTCCAGCATAGCACCAGACCAGCCTGCATAATAAGCATAGCTCCAGACCAGCCTATGCATCTGCGCAGTCTGGTCAGGAGCAACCCTGTCTGTCATGAAGACCAGGAAACCTTACATTATTTTACAGTGAACAGGGTAACTCAATTGACCAGATTGTGCAAATGCGCAAAGTGGTCTGAAGTTTATCTGGATGCATATTGCATAAGACCCATTTTGGCTTCACAAAGGATCAAGTACAGATTGAATGTTATCAGAAATGAGCTTTAAAGGATCCTTCAGTATTTGAGTAAGGATAAGAGCTTGCAAATTTCTTGGTTGATTACAGTACAATATTGCTTTTGTGCTCAAAAGATGTAAAATAAAATGTTGTTTACTCAAGTTCACATCCAGACTCAACTCTCAGGTGTTGCTATGCTTCATTTAATGGTAGAAAATTTGCAGATCCGAGACTATTAGTTATGTGTATATTTGTTTAGATTCTTGTTACTGTTTTGATTCTCATGTCAATGCTGGGCACTTTTAGAGAGTCCTTACATTGTCACTTGTATTGGTAATAAGCAACTTAGTGTCTTACCATTTTTGTTTAGTTTATCATGTTTATCAATTCCACAAAATTTGCTTAATATTGTGATTAACACGGTACTGAGTCGTTGTTGTTTATCAACAGTTGATTTCTACTGATTGGTTATTATGTTGATTTTGTTGTTGACATACCTTAAACATGGACATAAATCTAAATGTTGGCATATATATGCATTGAGTTATTGAACAGACCTTGTATTTAGAGAATCTGATGTTGTTTCAATAATTAAACATATTTATTGAAAAGAAGTTGTATTCATTCTCCAAGTGACATGTAGTTCTACCAGACATAAAGCTGTCTATAGATCAATCTAGAATTCACTTACACTGACAGTTCTGCAAGATATAGAGTTGATTATTAATTGGTAATTCATTTACATTGACAAGTAGTTCTCCCAGAAATAGAGTTGTTTATGAACCTTGCATTCATTTACAAAAACAGTTAGTTCTAACAGATATAGAGTTGTTTATCAAAACCTTCAATTCATTTACACTTACAGGTAATCCTTCCAAATTTAGAGTCGTTTATCAACCCTCCATTCATTTACACTAACAATTAATTCTTGCAGATATAGAGTTCAGTGCCCCAGATAATTATTTGGGAAATAGGGTTTTCACCCATTGATTTTGAAAAATAGAGTGATTTCATTCTTGAAATAGGGTGAAATGAGTTATAAAAATGCATACCTTAAAATCATTGTTGCTTTACTTCTGTTGAAGCTGCACACTTGTATTGATTCAATAAAACTGTAAACTATCATTAACTTTAATAAACTGATGTTTCATAACATCTTTAATCCTTGAAATTGTCCACAATATAAACGTTAAACTTACAAACAAAATCGATAACACGAATGATTCGGCACTTATTGGCTCTTGCTTTCTTGGTTCGAAAAGTTTGCGATCGACTGATATTTTAGCGCAACAATAGGGGACGTCTTTCGAATACTCTTAGGCATTTTTATTTTGCATCGTAATAGAATTTGAAAGTACAGACGCTTTAAAAATACATGCACAATGAGCGACGGAATAAGTCAGATTGAAAACGCATGTATGTCGTGGTATATAATTTTGTTAGACGCTTTATTAAACTATGAAATCTAGGAGTCGACAGAGCGTTCAATAACTTTGACTGTTTTCTTGCTCCGTCATCCAGGCGCTATCTGAATAAAAGCGTCGCCACGTTACGATAATAATTTCAAAATGAAAATACCGAAAATGAACAAAGCATTTTCGATCAAAGCTATTGTGTCGTACGCATTGAATTTGACATATTTGCGTAAAAATCAAATTGGTTGCGTTTTCAATACGCATGATATTTCATTTCTTTGCGTGTTTAAACATTTAAATAGGGTGAAAGACGCAGATACACAGCTTATCTGGGGCACTGTAGAGTTGTTTATCAACCCTCCATTTATTTACACTAACAATTAATTCTTACAGATATAGAGTTGTTTATCAACCCTCCATTTATTTACACTAACAATTAATTCTTACAGATATAGAGTTGTTTACCAACCTTCCATTCATTTACATCAACATGCAGTTCTACCACACTATATAACTGTTTTTAAACCTTGCATTTCATTTGCACTGACAGATAGTTCTAACAGATATAGAGTTGTTTATTAACCGTCCATTCATTTACACTACTAGGTACAATGTAGTTCTACCAGATATAGAGTTGTTTATCAACCGTCCATTCATTTACACTGACAGGTAGTTCTACCAGATATATAGAGTTGTTTATGAACCTTGCATTCATTTACATTGACAGGTTGTTCTAACAGATATAGAGCTGTTTATCAACCTTGAATTCATTTTACACTGACAGGTAGTTCTAACAAATATTGAGTGGTTTATCAACCTTGCATTCAATGACATGCAGTTTTACCGGCTCTAGGAGAAGTGCCCCCCTGGAGAACTGCCCCCCCAAAGATTTTTCACTGGGCGGAGAACTGCCCCCTCACTGTTTTTTTATAGGGCGGAGAACTGCCCCCCTGCTGATTAATAAGGGGCGGAGAACTGCCCCCCCCTGTCAGAATTGATGACCCGGAGAAGTGCCCCCTAATTAAAGACATTTCGCGGCGATATAAAGCGAGTATTATAATGACAATAACGCCAGTAACTTTCTTGCTATTATGTCTGGAAATTGAGTGAAATTTCAAAAGATATATAAAGTTGTACAAGTAATAAAAGTTATAAAACGGCAAAAAAATACCTGCCCTGGCATGGACTACGCCATCTTGATAGTCACGTGATTTTTGTCTATGTGAACAAAGAAAAACAAGTCACTTTTTGTTAATAAAAAGTTTTCGCGGCTGAATTATTTGATATTTTCTCCGTAATTAAAACAAACAATTAGCATGCAATTTAATCCATCCTTATGCAAGCTGAAAACAATAATTTATTTGTTTGTTTTCGCCAATTACGGAATTGGACGGTTCAATATAATAAACCCGTATGCGGCTTTATTCAAAGCTAACAAGTTCTTAACAATTAAGGTCGGTCCGGTCTACCAATTAAAAGATTAAAAGATCGCGGTGCTTATCGTCTACGGTAACAAGTTCTCTGCCTTAAGTGTGAATAATGTTTTGCCATTTTAATTATTGTTTGTTGTATATAGGACCTTTTCCTCCATAAGTACTGAGTTGCACGTCTATATTTAGTTGCGACACATGGGCAGTATTAACACGCACGCGTTTCCTGTGTGGATCTCGACTATGTTTCGCGCTCTTATTAAAACACGACTTTTACATGGCATTCATGTATAGTGAGTGGTGCAGATGCGTACCAAGGGCCTTAAACAGTATTATCACATGCCTCTAGACAATTTGTGTTATTCCGTTCGATAAATGGTAATATACTTGTACTGAAATTAAATTGTTACCGGATAAAATGTGTACGGCGATAACGTAAAATTACTCGTAAGTATTGTTTTCACTACGTAACTAATAACTAATATGACACCGGGGGCAGTTCTCCGCCCCTACAGATTTGATGGGGGGGGGGAGCAGATATCCGCCTACTAAATTCTGACAGGGGGGCAGTTCTCTGCCCCTACCAATTTGATGGGGGGGGGGGCACCTCTCCGCCACCTTTAAAATAAGGGGGCAGTTCTCTGGGGGGCAGTTCTTTGGGGGGGGGGGGGGATAAAGTTGTTTATCAACCTTGCATTCATTAACATTGACAGGTAATTCTACCAGATTTAGAGTTGTTAATCAACCTTGCAGTCATTTACATTGACAAGTAGTTCTGACAGATAAAGAGTTGTTTATCAACCTTACATTCATTTTCACTAAATGTTCTAACAGACATAGATCTGTTGATCAACCTTTCATACAATGACAGGTAGTTTTACCAGAACTTGAGTTGTTTATCGACCTTCCATTCATTTGCACCGATAGGTAGTTCTACCCAATATAAAGCTCTTCATAAACCTTGCATTCATTTACCGGTACATTGACTGGTATTTCTACCAGATATAGAGATCTAAATCAACCTTTCATTCATTTACATTGACAGATAGTTCTACCAGATATAGAGTGGTGTATCAACCTTCCATTCATTTACACTGACAGATAGTTCTACCAGATATAGAGTTGTGTATCAACCTTTCATTCATTTACACTGACAGATAGTTCTACCAGATATAGAGTTGTGTATCAACCTTGCATTTATTTACACTGACAGATAGTTCTACCAGATATAGAGTGGTGTATCAACCTTCCATTCATTTACACTGACAGATAGTTCTACCAGATATAGAGTCGTGTATCAACCTTCCATTCATTTACACTGACAGATAGTTCTACCAAATATAGAGTCGTGTATCAACCTTTCATTCATTTACACTGACAGATAGTTCTACCAGATATAGAGTCGTGTATCAACCTTCCAATCATTTACACTGACAGATAGTTCTACCAGATATAGAGTCGTGTATCAACCTTCCATTCATTTACACTGACAGATAGTTCTACCAGATATAGAGTTGTGTATCAACCTTGCATTTATTTACTTTGACAGGTAGTTCTACCAGATATAAAGCTCTATATCAACCTTGCATTCGTTTACTTTGACAGGTAGTTCTACCAGATATTGAGTTGTTTATCAACCTGGGAGACTGGCCCCTGGAGAAGAAGACAGTGGCAGACAACCCTGTTCCAATCTTCTCGTGGTGTGGCTCAGACACCAGTCGGGATATTGTCATGCCTACGTATGACCTGACCGAGGCATCTCTGGAACTGCTGGGCAGGTATAGAATGTTTTGGGATTTTTTTCACTGCAAAAACTTGGTAGTTTTGTTTTTAAAGAGATTTTATTTATGTTTGTGTTTAAACGTTAAGATATGACATATTTATGATAAATATTGATATGCATTTTATTTATTTGTTGTATTGATTATATGCTAAAAGTTTTTATGTCCCCCACTATAGTAGTGGGGGACATATTGTTTTTGCCCTGTCTGTTGGTCTGTTGGTCTGTTGGTCTGTTTGCGCCAACTTTAACATTTTGCAATAACTTTTGCAATATTGAAGATAGCAACTTCATATTTGGCATGCATGTGTATCTTATGAAGCTGCACATTTTGAGTGGTGAAAGGTCAAGGTCAAGGTCATCCTTCAAGGTCAGAGGTCAAATATATGTGGCCCAAATCGCTTATTTTATGAATATTTATGCAATATTGAAGATAGCAACTTGATATTTGGCATGCATGTGTATCTTATGGAGCTGCACATTTTGAGTGTTGAAAGGTCAAGGTCAAGGTCATCCTTCAAGGTCAGAGGTCAAATATATGTGGCCCAAATCGCTTATTTTATGAATACTTTTGCAATATTGAAGATAGCAACTTGATATTTGGCATGCATGTGTATCATATGGAGCTGCACATTTTGAGTGGCGAAAGGTCAAGGTCAAGGTCATCCTTCAAGGTCAGAGGTCAAATATATGTGGCCCAAATCGCTTATTTTATGAATACTTTAACAATATTGAAGATAGCAACTTGATATTTGGCATGCATGTGTATCTCATGGAGCTGCACATTTTGAGTGGTAAAAGGTCAAGGTCATCCTTCACAAGGTCAAGGTCATCCTTCACAAGGTCAAGGTCATATATAGGGGGACATTGTGTTTCACAAACACATCTTGTTTATTTATTAAAAATTGATATGTTTAGTGTATATAACTTTACACATTTAATGTTAATTTAAAGGCTCTATAAAGGTGACAAATCCAATTATTATGCATATCAACTCGTCAAATTTTTTCCGGATTTCAGTTACTCTTGCATAAAAACTGCTAATAACACAGCTTAGGTACAACGTTGCCAAGAATTATGGAAGATATACCCATTTCATAATTGGAAGAAATATTAACATTTTTGCAACTAACGTGATGTGTAGCCTCAGAGCGGTGACATATGCTAAAAATAGCCGAAAGAAAATTCAATTTTAATTCTATTTTAAACAACTTTTTACCAGCAGAAAGTAATTTTTTAGTTCACTACAAACGTTTTAACCATTTAGAAGAGACCTACTTTGTGAGTAATACTGGAAAACATTAAAAATCATCGATATATTTTTGGTGACCTGAGTCACTTTCACTTTCTATTTCCCGAGTTAACAGCAATGTAAATAAACAGATTGTTTGTAAACACAATTGACTTGGAGGACTCTTTATTTTAAGCTCAAAACAAGTTGTATTGCTCATATTTTATTGTTATGTCCAATAGCATATATTTATGTTTTTTTATAACCTTTATAAATAAAATATGAAAATAATATTTAAAAATCGGTAAATAATTACGCATCTTCACCTTTATAGAGCCTTTAAAGAAAGATTTATTTTTTATTGATAGGAAAACAATAAACGGAATAGTCTGTTTTTCCATGTTATCAAATTGTTATCACAGTTTGAAAGCATAACAATCAACAAGTTTTCTGTTGGAACTGCTAATAAAAGTCTGAAAGATTTAGTTTTGAGCTACTGCATAATCAAATTTTTCATTATGCCCCTCTTCGAATAAGAGGAGGTATATTGTTTTGCTCATGTCGGTCCGTATGTCCATATGTCCATTCACCAGATAGTTTCCGGATGATTACTCAAGAACGCTAAGGCCTAGGATCATGAAACTTCATAGGTACATTGATCATGATTCGCAGATGACCCCTATTGATTTGAGGTCACTAGGTCAAAAGTCAAGGTCACAGTGACCCGAAATAGTAAAATGGTTTCCTGATGATAACTCAAGAACGCTTATGCCTAGGATAATGAAACTTCATAGGTACATTGATCATGACTTGCAGATGACCCCTATTGATTTTCAGGTCACTAGGTCAATGGTCAAGGTCACGGTGACCCGAAATAGTAAAATGGTTTCCGGATGATAACTCAAGAACGCTTATGCCTAGGATTATGAAACTTCATAGATACATTGATCATGACTCACAGATGACCCCTATTGATTTTAAGGTCACTAGGTCAAAGGTTAAGGTCACGGTGACCCGAAATAGTAAAATGGTTTCAGGATGATAACTCAAGAATGCTTATGCCTAGGATCATGAAACTTCATAGGTCCATTGATTATGACTCGCAGATGACCCCTAATGATTTTCAGGTCACTAGGTCAAAGGTCAAGGTCATGGTGACTCAGCTTAGAAAAATGGTTTCCGGATGATAACTCAAGAACACTTACGCCTAGGTTCATGAAACATCATAGGTACATTGATCATGACTCGCAGATGACCCCTATTGACTTTCAGGTCACTAGGTCAAAGGTCAAGGTCACAGTGCCAAAAAACGTATTCACACAATGGCTGGCACTACAACTGACAGCCCATATGGGTGGCATGCATGTTTTACAAACAGCCCTTGTTCTACATTGTTATAAATATAACTAATTGAATGCTGCAGTGGGTAACTTAAGTTTATGCACAAACCTTGATGAAAAAATAAGATCATAAAGGGAATTGTAAGTTAAATATTGTTGAGTACAAAAACGGGGCGTTTATAGTTAAACATAGGTGAATGAGCTATACGGCTGAATGTTGTCCTTATAAATTGCTCTTCACCTTTAACCACAAAGATACGTATTACGAAGCATTTGTAGTCCCTTAGAAAGGTATTTAATTTAAGACCTTTCTTACTATATTCAAGATTTTAAGGCTTCATTTCCAACATTTAGATACTGATGAGCAGCAAACAGCATAAAACATGAACAGACTGCAAATTACTCACAGTCTGTTCTGGTTTTATGCTGTTTTGCACATAGCCATTTTCACATTGCTTCTAAGTGGGAAAGGGTTAACTCCTTCCCACTCAAAGCAAAGTGAAAATTGCTATATGCATCCAGCATAGGACTAGAACAGTCTGCGAGTAACTCACAGTCTGTTCAGGTTTTATGCTGTTTGCTGCTCATCAGTATCTGGGGAATGAAAACACTTGAATCTATTAAGGAAGGTTTTTAATTTGATTTGATTTTCTAATGGACTTTAAACAGATCTTAATGCGTATCTGCGTGGAAACGGGTTAAAAACTTCTTGACAGAATGCCAAAAGCTTGTGCTACATCATATTCACAGACAGAGTCTTGACATATACCACGTGATGGGCAAGAGCCCGTTACCATGGGAACAGAAGACAGAGAAGGGGTTCTGGAGAGGAAGGGACAGTCGTCAGGAGCGACTCGACCTGGTTGTCATGTCAAGGGCACACCCTGATCTACTTGATGCAAAGATGACCCGAATGTTCTTCTTCAAGCACGACCAGGAGAAATATGGGGATCTTGTGCAGAACATTCCATTCTTCGATTTCTTTAAGGTAAATAGTTCTATTGTCCATTTAGTTAAAGGTTACATTTTCAGGTTTGTTGGAAATCATTTCTAAAATCATTGCAAATGTTGGAATATAGAAGTTTTTATGCCCCCGAAGGAGGGCATATAGTGATTGGACTGTCCGTCTGTCTGCCCGTCTTTCTGTCACACTTTGCATTTAGGTTTTGCATTTAGGTTTCAAAAAATGCTTATAACTTCTATGTCCCTTCACATATAGCAACTTGATATTTGGCATGCATGTGTATCTCATGGGGCTGCACATTTTGAGTGGTGAAAGGTCAATTTCAAGGTCATCCTTCAAGGTGAAAGGTGAAAAAACATTTATCTAAGCGGCGCAGAAGGAGGCATTGTGTTTCTGACAAATACATCTCTTGTTTCAATTGTTAATTAGTGGTTGTTTGAAAAGATATGGTTTGGAGCTTAATATTAGGGTTTTTGTTAATATTATAACTGATTTAAATACATTATAACTGACAAAGGCAGATATCCTTCAAGGCTAGCACTGGCCCAAAATTTCTTTGAGCCAACCAGATTTGGTTTTTCGGCGCGCGAAAAGTGGTTTTGAAATAATAATATATACTATCAACTTGTTCATATTTCTTTTTATGACAACACGGGCATACCACATATAATATAACATGCAGTTTTCAATACAGAAATAATTATTATGGTACTTTTCAAAGTACAAACATAAATTAATGTGTACATGTACACTTAACAGTGGAGTATGTTGTCCTAAATTTGAAATCCTGAAAATTAGGCCGGAGGTCTTAGAACCAAGAACCCAACAGGAATAAAGAGCAAAGCCACCCACCCCACCCAGAGACTTACAAATTGTTCTTTGTTATAGTCTTTCCAATTGCAATTTGAAGTGAATACAATTCTAAATGATATAAACCACATCGTCTGTATTACCGCATGTGTATTCTGCATTCTATTTCTTCTATAAAGAACTCCGAAAATAAATTTAAATCAGCGAAAAATAATGTATCCAAAAACGACAGTCCGAAAAATTGTACGTATTCTGCACTTGAAATAAATTTTGCATATCGTTTGATTGCAGAGAATGAAAATCGGTAGCTTAGCAAATACGTAATAAATAAACCATTTGGTTGACATTTTTCTTTACAATAGCATAGCTTGTAGGTAAAAAAACTTTATTATCACCTTTTATTTCAAACGATAACGTTGATAATCGTCAGAAAGGTGAAACATCATCAACATAGAACTAATTATTTAATGATCATTCTTTAATTCAGATCGATAGTCGGTAGACAGGTCTAGAGTGATCAGCTGGAAAATTATTTATTGTTGCTCTTGTCATATGTTTATCTTTAAATACGACGTTTGCCATCGGCTGATAAATTGTTGGCAGACGACAATATCAACTGTGTATTCCAAGTGTCTACGCATGATTGACCCAATATTATGTGTGAGCGAACTCAATGTTGATTGGCAAGCTACCACGTGCGCTTCAATAACAATAAGGTCAAGCGATGTCTCATGTTCTGGTGCAGACCGGTTTTTGTTTATTGTTCAATTTGCGAACACTTTTAATGAAACAAAGAGAAAACTATACAAAACCAGTCTGGATTTAAATGGCGGATAATTTCAATGAAGATTTGCGAGATTTTAGCATTTTCGCAAATCAGAATTTTCTGGAGCCAATTTCTCAATATTTTCGCAAATGGCTCAAATGGCGAACGACAGCTCGAGCCCTGCCCTTCAAATCTCCAATGTCGCTGTGTATTATTTCACAATGTCCAATATGTCGCAAATCAAGATTGAGATTTCAATCCATACAGTACAAGTACCAGGTGACCTTGGATGGTACCGTGGCTGCCTACCGGTTCCCCTATCTACTGGCGGGTGACGGGGTGGTCCTCAAGCAGGACTCCTCCTACTACGAGCACTTCTACAAGGACCTTCAACCCTATGTGCACTACATACCCTTCAAGCATGACCTTTCTGACCTTCTCCAACAGATACAGTGGGCCAGGGAAAATGATGACAAGGCAAGTTTACTTTAACCCATTTATGCCTAGTGGACTCTCCCGTCCTTCGAAATTTGATCAATTTATTTCCGAAATTAGGGATGTCTAGTATATTTATTTCTATATTTAGAATACTTCTTACAGAAATTCCTTTAAGCAAACAGCGCAGACCCAGATGAGACACCGCATCATGCGGCGTCTCATCTGGGTCTACGCTGTTTGCAAAGGCCTTTTTTCTAGATGCTAGGCATATATGAGTTAATAGAAAGGTATGCAGTGTGCCTACTTCTGGTCAGACTGGCTTATTGCATGTGCGTAGAGTTGTTCCAGATTAGCCTGTGCAGTCTGCATAGGCTTATTAGAGACAAAAACTATCTGCCTACACTGAATTGTCCTTAAAAGAGACATCCTTTGAATGAAAACTCCATAAAAATTATAAGTATATTCTGTGATTAGCCTGTGCAAACTGCATAGGCTAATCTGGGACATTACTTAACGAACATGTATTTAGCCCAGATTTTTTGCAGAAGGAGGCTAAGTAGTTCTTGTTGTGCATGATGCTAATAGGGTGTCCTTGGAGCTAGTATTTGTTGGTTAACATTTACACCATAGCAACAAAGGAGACTGAGTATAAACTGGATTCACCCAAGACATTTGTCTGTCTGTCAATTAGACACTTTACTGTGTCTCAAAGGCATATACATTCTCATAAATGGATGATTCGTGGTCTAGGGGGCTAAAATGCCATTATGGTAGGAAATTAAGTATTCACTTAAATATCAATTGTGAGGACTCACATCCGTCAATCTTTTTGTCTGTTTTAATGTAAACTTTTGAGGAGGCTTACATTGATGCTTCAGCTTTACACCATTTTCTATTTGTATACCCTCATTTAAAGAAAAACAAGATTATTTTTTACATCATCTGACCTGAAAAAAAAGAAATGTGAGAAACAAATATTTTTTAACAAATTTAATTTCAATATACAGGTAAATGAGGGAGGGATATTTGACTTTTTTTAGATAAAATTCTCCATTAAGAAGTATTGTTTGTATAAATTTTGATTGATACTCTCTCATTTCAGGCACGTGAAATTAGCAAAAATGCTCAGGATTTTGCTTTTCATAGACTGCATCCAGGCGAAATATTCTGCTACCATGTGAAACTTTTTGAGGTAGGCATCGTGTGTCTATTGTGGCCCTGTTTATGTACTTATTTTAAATAAGGTGTGTGTATGAATTACATTTTATAATACAGAGCAATATATGAGTGGCGCTTTGGGGCTTACAACAAAATGCTTCAAAATTCTGGGTTCCCAAAATATGCACAGGGAATGCATTCAAGCCATTTGCAAGCCCTGTTATTATTCCACTTCCTTAACAATAGATAATGGCAATCTACCTTGTTAGTTGTAAGTATCATAGGAATAAGATTACTTACAATGTGTCAACCAAACCATTTGCCTATTCTCCTTTGTTTAACAATTTTGTGTGACATTGTACTATCCCCCGCCTAAGGCTGAGGATTGTTTTGGTGTTGTCTGTCTGTCCGTCCTTCTTAAACTTTTCAGTTTGTGCAGGGGATATCAATTCAACATATTTGCTTGTAAATATAAGATTTGCTGTTATTGGGGATAAGGTATTGATGTTATTTATGAGTGAAATATTTTTCAACAGGAATATGCCAAGCGACTGAAATCCCCGCCGTCGGCGCCAGATGATACGTGGGAGGCCGTGGAACAGCCGAAGGGACAGGACAGCGATTGTGCGTGTGAGAAATTACGCAAGAAATCCAGACATGCTCATGTGGACGACGAGTTGTGAGAGATACCTCTCAAGGGACAGACACCAGTCATTTTGTGTAAAATATGATCCGTGCTCTGTGAAAAGAGGATTTAATGCATGTGCGTGAAGTGTCATCCCAGATTAGCCTGTGCAGTCCGCATGGCTAATCAGGGACGAAACTTTCCGTTTGTATGGGATTTTTCCTTTACAGAAAGTCTCTTCTTAGCAGAATCCAGTTTAGGCGGACTGCACGGGCTAATCTGGGATGACACTTAACGCACATGCATTAAACCCCTTTTTCACAGAGCACAGCCCAGATATATATATATAATGTATTGCTCTCATTGAAATATAAATCTTGAAAAAAAAATTGTGACACATATTTTACTTGCAAAATATTTGTAAGACATTAAGGGATATAAAGGTCATTGTCTGTAAGAAGACCAGAATTCCTTTTAAAATGCGTTGAAATATTCTCTAGTGACAGAGGTTTTAACACTTTTTTATTAGGTGTAATTATTTCATTCTTCACCCAGGACCTTGTAGATTTTGTTTGTTGCAAGTACACATTTGATGTGAGTTAGAAATGTTATTTAAGAAGTGCAGGTATTCAAGCTATGTTTTTGAACCGCAAGGCATTAATTATTGCTTTCTTAGAGTTTTGTCAAGGAATTCATATACATATATTTCATCGTACATTGTATATGATGTTGAGACCAAAATGTCTTGCCTCACAAAATCTGTATTTCAAAACTGTTTCATGTTATTTTATTATCTTGTTTCGTGTTTATTTAGTTTCTTTTTGCAGTCGTTATTTATGTACAATTTGATACATTGATTTACGTACATACTCACGGTGCTGGAAATCTGCTCAATGTTAATATTTTTGGGTCTTTACTTAAGAACTTTCTATTACAAAGACTTGTCATATTCTATGCATACAGGTATATGGAAGTGTTTTTTTATTGGCCACAGATAATTGAAGTTAAGCTAACTTGTGGAGCTAATATTGAAAAAAAAAATAGTTTTACATTGAAAAAGAGACCCATTTATGTACATTTTGTTCACAAATATTAACAAAATTATAACATTTTCCCATATTAACAGATGGTACAATTAAAAAAAAATACAGGTGGTGAAAATCAGAAACACTATGAACACAATTTTTGTAGAAATTTAAATTGTTAAGATTGTTAATTTGTTTTGGAATGTTTGTTTTTTATTGAAATTATTTACAAAAATGTTAGGTAACTAGCACACATGGTGTTATATTACTCAACAACATGCAACCAATCCAAAAAAGCTAAGTATCTTTCTAGGCAATATTTTTCTTTTAGAACATTATGACATATGTCTTATAGCAATGAATCCTTGCCTAACTAAATTTCAGGACTTTAGTTTGAACTGTTATGAAAAGTATCCGATATAATACCAGTACCTAGGATTCCCATACTACCTTAAAGAATATCCCTTGCTTTGAGCTACGAAAAGTTCGGAATTGTGTTCTTTCTTTTGAAGTAACATAAATTATAAAGGGATTTCCATTTTTATATGCCTGTCTCGTGATGGGACATATTATTGTCAGAAGGCCTAGTGTTTGGGCATGGAGCTTTCCTCTAAGTTTAACAGTTTTATAGAATCTTCAACAAACTCTGAAAATGTCATGTCATGTTGACATTTAATGAAGGCTAAGTTCATTGACCACCCACTTAGGATTTTATTGCGCATCATTTGTACACAAATTAGGAAATTTTCCGTTTCAGCTCTCCAAATGTGCAGTTTTCATAAAAACATCACCTTACTTTGTGGAAAGGTTTGCTGACAATAAATGCTGCCAAGTTTAATAGCCAGCAAAATCCCATTTGGCACTGCAAAGTAATTGCCCTTTGTTTGTTCAAAAAAAGCTTAATTCACTCTTTCACTTTTCACTGAATCTTCACCAAGCTTTCCATATACATGTTTATGGATTTACAATAAAGCGTTTGTTAATTTCAATAACTAGCCACAAAAATATGGCATGCCATGTGGTCATTTAATTTTTTTCAATGTTTGTATATACATGTATCTGTTCTGGTTTAATTATGCATACATAGTTGTTAATGCCATTAATTAATAAGTTTTTCTTTGCTTAAGTACTTTTTTGATTGGGTGGCTTTAAATTAGAATACCTCAATTAAATTTTGTCCCTTTTGTTGTCTATTTATTACCTGATTTTGAAGAGCATCTTGTAAATACATGTATTGAATAGTTACAAATATATTTACACTGTGCGCTTGTTTTGCAATTATTATATTATATGAAAATTGAATTATTTAACTCTATGAAGGTTTTGTTTGCCATTTTTTATATTATATCTACATATTGTATACCAATATACAATTCTAGTCTTCTTGTGGTCACATAAGCTATCTCTGTTAATTATTTTTGTACTAACAAGTGTTATATAGCTGGGATACCTTTTATGCCCCCAAAATGGAAGCATGAAGTTATCATACTGTCTTTCCTACCCCCTAGATCTGTAAAATGTATTTCACTGAAAATTCTTATCTGAAGAAAGGACATTAAGATTAAGTGTTTATTTTTAGCTCACCTGAGCACAACATGCTCATGGTGAGCTTTTGTGACCCCTTTTGTACGTCTCGCGCCGTCAACATTTGCCTTGTGAACACTCTAGAGGCCACATTTATTGTCTGATCTTCATGAACTTTGGTCAGAACATTTGTCCCATTGATACCTCGACGGAGTTCGAAACTGGGTCATGCTGGGTCAAAAACTAGGTCACTAGGTCAAAAAAAAGAAAAACCTTGTGAACACTGTAGAAGTCACATTTGATGCCTAATCTTCATGTAACTTTGTCAAAATGTTTGCCTTAATGATATGTTGGTTGAGTTCAAAAATGGTTCCGATCCGTTGAAAAACATGGCCGCCAGGGGGCGGGGCAGTATTCCTTATATGGCTATAGAGAAACCTTGTGAACGCTCTAGAAGTCACAATTTTTGCCAAATCATCATGAAACTTGGTCAAAACATTGGTTTTATTGATATCTCGGACGAGTTCAAAAATGGTCTAGATCGGTGAAAAAAACATGGCCGCCAGGGGGCGGGGCAGTTTTCCTTATATGGCTATAGTAAAACCTTGTTAACACTCTAGAGGCCACATTTATTGTCCAATCTTCATGAAATTTGGTCAGAAGATTGGTCTGTATGATATCTTGGATGAGTTCAAAAAGGGTTACGTTTGCTTGAAAAACATGGCTGCCAAGGGGCAGGGCATTTTTCCTTAAATGGCTATATATGGCTATAGTAACCTTGTGAACACTCTAGAGGCCACATTTATTGTCCAATCTTCATGAAATTTGGTCAGAAGATTAGTCTCAATGATATCTTGGATGAGTTTGAAAATGGTTACGTTTACTTGAAAAACATGGCTGCAAAGGGGCGAGACATTTTTCTTTATATGGCTATAGTAAAATCTTGTTAACATTCTAGAGGCCACATTTATTGTGCAATCTTCATGAAACTTGGTCAGAAGATTCATCCCAATAATATATTGGACAAGTTAAAAAATGATGCCGGTTGGTTGAAAAACATGGCTGCCAGGGGGCGGGGCATTTTTCCTTATATGGCTATAGTAAAACCTTGTTAACACTCTAGAGGCCACGTTTATTTTCCGATCTTCATGAAACTTTGTCAAAAGATTTGTCCTAATGATATCTTGGATGAGTTCGAAAATGGTATTGGTTTCTTAAAAAACATGGCCACCAGGGGGCGGGCATTTTTCCTAATATGGCTATGTATCATGCTTTTGTAAAACCTTGTTAACACTCTAGAGGCAACATTTTTTGTCCGATCATCATGAAACTTGGTCAGATGATTTGTCTAAATGATATCTTGGATGAGTTTGAAAATGGTTCCGGTTGGTGGAAAAACATGGCTGCCAAGGGGTGTGGCATTTTTCCATATATATCTATAGTTAAACCTTGTTAACACTCTAGAAGCCATATTTATTGTATGATCATCATGAAACTTTGTCAGATTTGTCCCAATTATATTTTGAACAAGTTTGAAAATGGTTCCAGTTGCTTGAAAAACATGACCACCAGTGAGCGGGGCAATTTTCCTTATATGGACTTATGAATCTTCATGAAACTTTGTCAGTATATTTGTTTAAATGATATCTTGGATGTGTATGAAAATGGTTCTGGTCTGTTGAAAAACGTGGATGCCAAGGTGTTCACTAGTCATGAAAGTTGGTAAGAACATTTTGTTCTAATGACATCTTTGGCTGCACAGAATAGGTCAGTTCCATTCGAATCTCAGGCCCTCTTGTTTCAATTTATAAATTTGTTTTTTCAAACTTTTAAGGTCAATATCATACGTGTTGGTCAAAATGCATTAATTCAGGGGCATTTGACACTTAAGTGACAGCACTTGCTGAAATTTTATTTACTGAAAAGTACCATGTTTTTCTCTTTTCAGATTCATTTCTTATAGAAAAAAACACACTGAATGACTGTATACCTTAAAAAATATAGTGACGTATTTTTTGCACATAGTTATCAATTTGAGGATTACTAAAGGCATGGAATGGAACAAAAATATGTTCTTTAAGCTTTAGGTATGTTGCTGTGTGATTTTTATCATTATATATGCAATTTATAATATACAAATGAGCCGTGCTCTGTGAAAAGGGGGTTTAATGCATATGCGTAGTGTTGTCTCAGATTAGCCTGTGCAGTCCACGCAGGCTAATAAGGGAAGACACTGTCCGCCTTAACTTAATTTTTAGCTGAGAAGAGACTTTCTTTAAACGAAAAATATCATAAAAGCAAAAAGTGCCATCCTTGATAAGCCTGTGGGGTCTGCTTAGGCTAGTCTTGCACGACACTTTACGCACATGCATTAAACCCCCTTTTCACAGAGCACAGCCAAAATATTTTACAAGCATATCCCCTAATATGCCATCTTGACTTGACCCACGGTGCCTTAAGAACTGTGCAAGTCACACAATGCATGCTGCTTCAAGTAATTAACTAAATATGTGCATTTGTCTCATATGTGTAATTGATTAAGAAAATAAAGGTTGTGTACATAAATGTGCTATTTGTTTCTTAAATATAAATAATAATGAAGGATTTAATATAACTGTGTGTTTAAACATTTTATGTAAGGCACATGAAAAGAATACAAATATTTATACGAATATTTTATTTGCAGTCAAAGGCCACCAGCCCATAATACAGACAGTGTAATTGCATTATTATATAAAATAAACTGAGTAGTTAAATAATACAAAGTCATGTGATGCAACACACACATGCACTTTTCTAGAACAAATACTGCTAGACATTATAATTTCAAAAATTTTAAATATCAAAATGCAAGTATAAACATATTTACAAGGTAAGCCACAGATTATGATTCATTATCTATGCCAAACAATATAATTATGCAGTTTTTTAACAAAAACATGGTTTACCTAATAATGAAATACCTATGACAAGTTAGCATGCACAATAGTAACATACGTATAAAGTAATCTAAGAATCATTATTCATTATCAAATATGAATAAACAATTTAATACAAGCATGCAGTATTAAAATGAAAATGGTTTGGTTTTCATTTAAGTGACTGATTCTGGAAATTACCCTTGTCTCACAAAATGTCAATCATTCGAAGCTGGCATATAAAAAGGAATGGATACCTTTTACTTAAAAATACTGAACAATAAAAGTAATATTCTTTGATGTCACTAGCATACACCAAGCAATTTGCTCTAGTATTTCATGTTACGGAACTTGAGGTTTTTTGGTCTGTATCTGAACATTTGTTTCCATGCAGTTTGACAGAATCAGTTACACACTTAATATATTTATGTAAATGGTGTAATTATAACCTTGAGTATTTTTCCATAAAATCCTAAACTTATTTTAATAATTTATTTGACATTAACCAACAAAAAATGTTTATTTTAAAACATACATGTTTTTTACAGTTATTTGTCAAGACCTACAGAGTCAGTACACTGACTTAATCAACTCATGTTTGCAAACAAAAGATAATATTCCAAATGAACAGGTTTCAAGAACTGTTATACCAGTGTACATTAGCAAATCCAGAAAACAGTATTTCAGTCTTTCAAAATCACCAATACATCATGGAACATTAAATAAACAAATATAAATATGACACACATATAAATTAAAACAATATATATATATATATATATATATATATATATATATATATATATATATTAAAAAAGATGTGTCCCGGGCAGCCTTAATTGCTACAATATACTGAACTTGGAACAAGTATACACAAGTATGTATCTCATATAGATTCAGCATACCTATTTAAAATAATTAGAACTGTGACAGCCGTGAAATTTAACTCACATCAATGTGCATCCACATTTACAGACCAAAGCGCATCTAGTATCAATTTATCAACTTACATTGATCTACTATTTACTGCGAAAACTACACAAACAATATGATGCAGATTATTATATAACTTTTAATCTTACTTGAAAGTCATTCTAGAATGAAGACATCACTTATTAGTTTAATAAAGAAGTACATTTGTTGGGAACCATTTACATTTGATTTAAGTTGAATTGGATGCGATGACAGTCAGTGTTCAATAACCACATTTTCAATGAAAACCCTTGAGTCAGTTTTCCTCAACATGTCAATAACTTAAATGTATTAAAAGTAATTTTTGCTATTGTCTCATTTTACCATATGTAAATTGGTATGAGTAACAATCTTAAAACATTTTTTAACTAAATAACTGTCCAATCTTTCATATTCTTCAACATTTTAATGTGCTTATTACAGGGATCATATTCCAAAAGTATTTCAAGTAAATCCACTTACTTTAAAAGGTGTATTTGCTTTTTAATATATTATTTTTACTTCAAAATTGCTTTTTGTTCACAATTTATCAACTTGTTATTAGCTAACTTTGACTAATACATTATTGTAAGCACTAATTTCTATGCAATTTAAAATATAAAACCTGCCAAAATATGAAACTTCAAGTAGATTATTTTAAGATATAATTAAAATAATTAAAATAGCCACTGTTTCAGACAAATGTTAACTGGTCCATTTTAAAGACTAAGACAGGAATCAATGATGTTTTTATGACGAGGCTGTTTTATAACAGACTAAGCAATGGCAATTTATGATCATGTATAACATTATGCACTTGATTCTCAGATTATAATTGTTATTGTTCATGATCTTTCCCCTTGATCATCTATAACTTGTTCCAAACCACTGGTTGATTGCGTCCAGGGAGAGTTTCAGGTTTAACTGGGTCATGAAGTAAAGGTCATTATCTGTCTGCAAATATATAAGGAACACAAATAATTAGTTATGACTATAACATTATACTTATATGCGAGTTATTGTGTTCTACTACTTTATCAAGCAAGATGTAAGAAGAATAGCGCTTTACTCAATATGTTGATTGCTAAATGAGATGTGTTTGTCAGAAACAGAATGCCCCCTACTGCACCGCTTTAAATTACATATTTTTATTATATCACTTTAAAAAATATTATCTCCCTTTAAAGCTTGTTATTTCCCTTGGATTTTGTTTTTTGACCTTTGAACTTGAAGGATGACCTTGACCTTTCACCACTTAAAATGTGCAGCTCCATGAGATACACATGCATGCCAAATATCAAGTTGCTATCTTCAATATTGCAAAAGTTATGGCCAGTGTTAAAGTTTTCGGACTGACGCACAGACTGACAAACAGACGGACCGACAGTTCAACTGCTATATGCCATCCTCCCGAGGGCATAAAAAGCTGCAAATAATAAATTAAAAAATTATTTTGTGTAAATTGCATCGACAAGAAGTACATACTTCTACAAATAGATAGATACTTATACTATGGATCATCATTCCATTAAAAGAGTTCTGTAATAAGCCACAATAACAACATGCACTGATGATAAGTCTTTAACAGGCAATACAACAGCTCACTATAAAACTTAAATGGGCAATACAAAAGCTTAACTTAAGACTTCACAGGGAAATACAACCGCTCACTTTAAGACTTCACTGGGAAATACAAAAGCTTAACTTAATACTTCACATGGAAATACAACCGCTCACTTTAAGATATCATAGGGAAATACAAAAGCTTAACTTAAGACTTCAACAGGAAATACAAAAACTTAACTTAAGACTTCACAGGGAAATACAAAAACTTAACTTAAGACTTCACAGGGAAATATAAAAAAATAACTTAGGACTTCACAGGGAAATACAAAAGCTCAACTTGAGAAATCACAGGGAAATACAAAAGCTTAATTTAAGACTTCACAGGGAAATACAAAAGCTTAACGTAAGACTTCAATGGAAATACAAAAGCTTAACTACTTAAGACTTCAGAGGAAAATACAACAGCTTAATTTAATACAAAAGCTTAACTTAAGACTTCGCAGGAAAATAAAAAAGCTAAAATCAAGACTTCACAGAGAAATACAAAAACTCACCTTATTCATTAGAGCTTCAAGTTTTCCTCGATCATCTTTGTATGTCATGATATAGGCATCCTCGCCAGAATAATCAAAGTCATGATCTGAAAGGTGTTTATTCAAAATACTAGAAGCGCAAGTATGCCATTAAAAAAGCATAAAAAATACTGTATAATATAGACAACAGTTATAATATAGACAACAGTTATAATATAGACAACAGTTATAATATAGACAACAGTTATAATATAGACAACAGTTATAATATATATTTTTACAATAAACTGTTATTTAAACCAAAACAAAATTGCAATTTTATTATAATATATGCTTTTTTAAATAATTTAATTAGGAAGTTGTGTAAGATTCTATTGTCTACCATTTTAGAATTTCCAAACAGTATCAGTACTTACTAGACACAAGTTTTTTGCATTCTATCTCACATAGTGAACTGAAATAAAAGAACAGACATTGTAATAAAAGGCCTTAAATTGAAGCAAATGTTACAGATACATGTTTATATATATTACGCAAACTAAATGTATTAACAATTACTTCAAATACTTTCAACACTGGTGGCTAAACACATATTCTAAACAATAATCCTCACTTCCAAATATTTATATTATGAGCCAACAAGATCTTATATCCTGGAAGCTTGCCTTATCAACACAGGCTTAAATTGCATTAAAGGCCTATTACAAATGCTGGTTTTCATTTGTCAATTATATTACGCATGTAACAAATTTAATAGAAATTAACTGAAATAATTATGGCAAATAGTGTTCACAAAATATTTTGAAACTTTTATATGCATTTTTTTTTTTTGATTTTCTATCATACCTTATACACCAGAATGGTTCTTGTCTTTCATCCAAGACAACAAGGTCAATCCAAACAACGTCCTGCAAACAAAGATCTGGTTTATAACTCAAAAAAATTAACCAGTTTCTATAAAACATGTTGCGTAATAAAAGCTGTCAAAATCACATTTTTTAATAACCTTCAAACAACATAATGGCCAAATGCACAGGCTAATCTGGGACAATACTTAACATACATGCGTTAAACCCAGTTTTCAAAGAACAAAGCTTATATACAGAAAATACAGAAAGATAGCGTCAGAATTGTTATATCACAGATTACAATGCAGTCTTTTATATTGTGACCATAAAGATTTAAATATAAGTATTTTATTACCAATATTTATAATAGCAGCTTTACAGCACGAAACTGTTTTATGAAATGGTGTCAATACTACATGTCCTTTAGGCATTATCAGGGCTGGGCCATATCAAGTGATAAAAGTCATATTATAACTGCTATCTCAGGCTAATGTGGGGTGTCTCATAAGCGCAGGGGTTGGTATGCACGCTTCTCACCTAGGTGACCCGGGTCCAATCCCTGCTCCCGGGACATGTATTATAATAAGTGAGTGCCGTATCAGGCAGGTGGCTTTCCTTCGGGTACTCAGGTTCCCTCCCGAATAGCAAAAGACCACACCAAATTTGATATGACTTCAATTATTAAAATCTTATTGCTGGAAAGTGCAGATATAATTAAAATTTTGTCCCAATTTTCGTGAGTTGTGTAAAGTTAATCAGGTAGAAATACTGGGCAACACTCAAGGTCAACACATAATGCAGCCTCTGGCACAGCAATACCTTATAAACTTTAAATAACACACAGATCATCAACCAAATTGTTTCTTAAGTCATTACCTCAAATATGCCCTTGAAGTCATCTATCTTACATGGAAAACGCGGTAAATCCTATATGCCCTTCCACTATTATCATGGCATGGTCATGCAAGAGCTGTGTTTGTGAAACAGAATGCCCCCTACTGCGCCACTTTGAAGCTATATATTTGACCTTTGACCTTGAAGGATGACCTTGACCTTTCACCACTCAAAATGTGTCTCAAAATCAAGTTGCTATTATCAATATTGCAAAATTTATGACCAAGGTTAAAGTTTTGGGACACATACAATGACAGCAAGACACATACAATGACAGACAGACAGACAGGCCAAAAACAATATACCCCCGATCATTCGATCCGGGGGCTTAATATCTAGTAAATGTTATATTATTACCGCTAATTAAAGCTCATACACACAATTGTTTCATGAGCCCTTTTAAGCTCAGGACTCAAAAGTGAAAATGGCTCTATGCAACCTGAATAAAACAAGAAGAGTCTGCGAGTTATTCAAGGATGTTCAGGTTTTATGCTGTTTGCTTATTAGTATATCAGGGTTGGAAATGAAGCCGTCAAAACTTGAATATAGCAAGAAAGGTCTTTAATTTGATATGATTTTCTACGGAACTGCAAAAGCATCAAAATGCGTATCTGGGTGGTAAAGTGTCAAGTCGATACCTCAAGAATGCCCTTAAAGGCGTCTGTTTTCCATGGAAACTGGAGCTTCTTCTGCATGATCACATGATCACAGTGATGGTCCTTTCTGATCAGTGGAAATACAGCAAACTGGGAACCCCCTGAAACCAGGTTTGAGTGTATATGGGCCTTGCTCTGGGAAAACTGGGCTTAATGCATGTGCGTAAAGTGGCATCTTATGTTAGCCTATGCAGTCTTCACAGACTAATAAGGGAAATAATTTTTGCCTCAACTGGATTTTCTTGAAAAAAGAAACAAACTCGCTTTAAACACAAAAGTCCACAAAAGCAGAAAGTGTCGTCCCTGATAAGCCTGGGCAGACTGCACAGACTTATCTGGGATGAAGGAAGCATTGTTTTACCCAGAATGAGGTTAACCTTTCAAATGCGGCGACCGGATACATGTGCGAACTTTCTATACTAAATTTATAAATATGACAGTGATTAGCAACCACTTTAAAAAATCATCATCCGACCAAGTCAACCTCATCAACAGGATTTCAATTTCAAAGAAAACAATATGTGTTTGTGAAACATTATGTCCCCCCCCCCATATATTTGACCTTTGACCTTGACAGATGAAATCTGAAGCAAAGTTTGACGCAAACAAACCAACAAACAGACAGGACAAAAACAATATGTGCCCCTGTATAGACTGGGGGACATAAAAATAATTATATATTTACCTGCTAATGTGAATGCATGATACCAATCTGATGCCACCTTTATACATGTATTATAATACCATGGGCCCATATCCACAAAGCTGTTAAGAAATATCTTAACTTGAGTTGTGTTCAAGATTGCATTTTCATTTGTGAAATTTAATGATTTCTGCTTACAAAATGATAGATAAATGATAAAATATTTATAATGTTATCAACATTTACGTGCTTCAGACATTTTAAGGTAAATGCCCCGGAACTTTACAACTCCAAGGATATTACTTAAGTAATCTGTAGAATGTTTGTCGTGTTCTAACAAAAACTCCATGCAATCTTAAGTCGGCCCTTAAGGATATTTTTTGAGAGTATATATAAGCCTCACTTTTTTCAGCCAAAACATTTTTCTCTACTTCACTTATCTAAATATATAAGCATGTTGCAGTTAAATCATCATTTCAGAAATGTGTATTATATGTATTTCAAACTTAACAGTTCTGAAATAGTTTCTGTTAAGTTTAAACCTACCGTACATTTGCGGCCATAAGTCTACCTCGGCCATAAGTCGAGGGGTATAACGTGGCTAGAAAAACTTGGTTTTTGCCTTGACTCTGCCATAAGTCGGGGGTAAACTTCCTCAATACCTCAGACATGTTTAAGTGACGTTTTAGTCATGGTTCTGAGGGCTTTTGCACTGGCAGTTGACATTTTTTGGGATATTAATAATAAGGATATATTTAAAACGAAACATTCAACGTTTCAATTATTTATTATCACGAAAAACATATTTTATTGCTCAAAAATCATAATAACATATCATTGATTATTTCGAACTTAATATATATTTCACAAATCAAAATTAGTTTCCCATTTAACGTAATAACTTTCAGCGTTTATATGATGAGCAGATATTTTTGTATTAAAGTGTTAGTGCTATTGATGTGAAAATTCGTTAAAATCTTGAACGCAGAAATGCATTATATGGTCAAAATAATTGTAACTTGCTCTCAAATAATCAAAAACGCTTTCGCCATTATGCATGAAACACGTGAATTTACCAACACTCGCATCGCTCGCTATTCGACTGTTATATACATATTCGTAAATCACGAGATACCCGAGAAATATTTTCTGCATTCTGGAAAAACGTCTTATCTAATAATACTAAGCAGCTAATATAAAGTAATTGTGTATTTAATGTGTCCAATTACACTTTTAATAATCCAGGGTGAGTGCGTAATATTATTCTAATCAAACAATGAATGAAATCATCACTCAGATAAGATCTATTTATTTACGAAACGATTATGCATAAATTGTGGGACAGTTGTGAATAAATCAACGAAACCACACCTTCATCCAATAAAAAACAAGAGTTCCGCGGTCGGAGATGACCGCATTGAAGCCGGATTTTTGATTTAAATGACAGGAAAGTACCTTTCGTGTTTTTGTCAATGCAATACCTTGACCTTCAAATGAATGACATTGAAATGAATGACCTTGAAATGACCAGTGGTCATCTAAGTGTGCTTGCAAACCTTTACGTC
The DNA here is from genome assembly GCF_020536995.1 of Dreissena polymorpha. Lineage (NCBI taxonomy): Eukaryota > Metazoa > Mollusca > Bivalvia > Myida > Dreissenidae > Dreissena > Dreissena polymorpha. The sequence continues at coordinate 81,386,911 of NC_068359.1, forward strand.
AAGTTTGAGATTCTAGGTCCAAGCATACCAAAGTTATAACAATTTTAACATTTTAACATTGAAGGTCACAGTGACCTTGACCTTCAAATGAATGACATTGAAATGAGCAGTGGTGATCTTCTAGTACTGGCCAACCTTTATGTCAAGTTTGAAGACTCTAGGTACAAGCATACCAAAGTTATAACATGGAATAAGAACTTTAACATTTTTACCTACCAAAGTTATAAGAACTTTAACATTTTTACATTCAAGGTCACAGTGACCTTGACCTTAGAATGAATGACCTTGAAATGACCAGTGGTCATCTAAGTGTGCTTGCAAACCTTCATGTCAAGTTTGAAGACTCTATGTCCAAGCATACCAAAGTTATAACAATTTTAACATTTTAACATTTAAGGTCACAGTGACCTTGACCTTCAAATGAATGACATTGAAATGACCAGTGGTCATCTTCTAGTACTGGCCAATCTTTATTTCAAGTTTGAAGACTCTAGGTACAAGCATACCAAAGTTATAACATGAAATAAGAACTTTAACATTTTTACATTCAAGGTCACAGTGACCTTGACCTTCAAATGAATGACCTTGAAATGTCCAGTGGTTACTTACTAGTTCTGGCCAACCTTCATGTCAAGTTTCAAGACTCTAGGTGCAAGCATTCCAAAGTTATAACAACTTTAACATTTTTACATTCAAGGTCACAGTGACCTTGACCTTCAAATGAATGACCTTGAAATGTCCAGTGGTTACTTACTAGTTCTGGCCAACCTTCATGTCAAGTTTCAAGACTCTAGGTCCAAGCATACCAAAGTTATAACAACTTTAACATTTTTATATTGAAGGTCACAGTGACCTTCACCTTCAAATGAATGACCTTGAAATGACCAGTGGTCATCTCTTAATCCTGGCCAACCTTCATGTCAAGTTTGAAGACTCTAGGTCCAAGCATACCAAAGTTATACCATGAAATAAGAACTTTAACATTTTTACATTCAAGGTCACAGTGACCTTGACCTTCAAATGAATGACCTTGAAATGACCAGTGGTTACTAACTAGTTATGGCCAACCTTCATGTCAAGTTTCAAGACTCTAGGTCCAAGCATACCAAAGTTATAACAACTTTAACATTTTTTATATTGAAGGTCACAGTGACCTTGACCTTCAAATGAATGACCTTGAAATGACCAGTGGTCATCTGTTAATCCTGGCCAACCTTCATGTCAAGTTTGAAGACTCTAGGTCCAAGCATACCAAAGTTATACCATGAAATAAGAACTTTAACATTTTCGAGCACGCCGCCACCCCGCCCGCCCGCCCGACAACATCAATCTATAAGCCGAGATTTTTTCGAAAAAAATCCGGCTAAATATACCATGTGAAGTTGAACAATAGCGATTGGTTAAATGCGTATCCAACGATAAAGTAATTAATTTTGATTGGTCAGAAGTAGTTTGTAGCAGAACCGTTGTGCATATCATTAACGGATAACTATTTTAGGCGTGACGCAATAAAGAATACACTTTACACCCTGATCTTAGTCAAAAGGCCGAGAAGCGATAATTGGTGGCATAAAGACACCTGCATCTGTTGACAGTTTGTATTTACACGGATTAACTTTAAATGGGTACAAGTGTCAGCAGTCGATTTTCTATTGTTCTTAGCAGACAACGGACGATGTATCAATAGACAAATTGCTATGTATAAATTTCGCCACTTTACCGTACGTCACAAATGTTTAATATTTTCGAAGTTATTTTTACATGTTTTAATTTGGACTTATAACGAAGATTAATGAATTAAAAACCAATGTAAACATGCAGTATTTTGTTATCGGCGGACATTTAAGTAAAAGACGAGTCGGCCTTACCGTAAACAGTCATCATTCCTCCGCTTCAGAGATTTATTACTTTAAAAAAAACGGCACAGAAATATGTTTTTTTTTTTTTTTTTATTTAGTACCTCATCCATAAGTCGAGTTGACTTTTAAAGTCAATTTTGGGAGCGTTTTTAGGTCGACTTATGGCCGCAAATTTACGGTATTTGTTTAAGCTCGATTGCATAGAAAGCCTAAGACTTATTTGAAACGCTCTCGAGTCCGTTTCCTTGACCTAGAACCAGTACTTCAGATGTCTATGGGGGAAATTTAAAGAACGCTCCCACAATGGGGATCGAACCCGTGACCTCCCGATCGCTAGGCGGACATCACATCCACTACACCACATAGTTTCTGTTAAACAGCAAATACTGACAGAATCATACCTATGGACTCTTTTTTACATGACAGATTCGAGAACTGTTGACTCCATATTGACTGCCTAGCTGTCCTGATGTCCACCGTACACTGGTAATCATGTTAACCTGAAGACAAACTTACAAATTCAGAAACCAGCTAGTTAAATCTTTCCCATTTAGAAACAAAGTAAAAATGGCTATGTGCAAACAGCATAAAACCAGAACAGCCTGCCAGTAACTCGCAGTTTGTACAGGTTTTATGCTGTTTGCTGCTCATTAGTATCTAAGGGTTGGAATTGAAGCATTTACAACTTTAATCTAGTAAGAAATGTCTTTAATTAAATGTAACTTTCTAAGGACTACAAATGCGTCATAATACGAATCTAAGTGGAAAAGTGTTAAAAGTCCATGACCAGTATTCACCAACCCATTATCAGACTTAATAATAAAGAATAGTATTCAACCTAATACAAATATGTCAAAGCTTGGATAATATACAGGCAAAAAAATGGTACTTATATCAATGAGAGATTTTTCTTGAAGAAAAGAGTTTTAAGAATATTATTCATCTTTAGATTTAAGTCTATTAACAATCGGTTGGTATAATAAATACTAATAAATACAATAATATAATAAATAATGATATGCCCAGTGTTCAACATGCAATTCTGACCTTAGACATTTGACTAATCATAAAGAATATCCTTCCTTCAAACTGCTATATTTTCAGAGTGTTTAAATATGCAGTTTTCATTTGGATATATAGTAGATAGCCTCTATGTACATAAATCTTATGATTTGTAAATACTTTCACAACAATTTCAACCTACATACATGTACATGCAAATGCTACATCCCGTTCTATTTATTATTATGATCTAACAATGTATTGTTGAAGAAGTGGCTTGGGCAAATACTTAGAATCCTCATAATTAAAAATACAAGCTATTATAAAAAAATTTTTTGGGACAATAACATAAAAATCTGGAAAATAATTGCCATCAGTTATTTAAAGTTTAAAAATAATTTTTGATCATCTTGATTGCATTGAATGAATAAGACACTCAAGTCCGTTTTCCTGGGTAGAACCAGTGCTTAATGGTGTCAAAAATTCGCATTCAATATATTTCAATATAACAAAGATTAACAGTTTTAACTGGTGGCATACCATTGACCATTGTCAAAGTAAACATAAAAATCTTTAAACAAGAGGGCCAAGATGGCCCTTGTTCGCCCACCTGAGAGAAGCCGGTTCATTCAATCTTTATCAATTGTCAAACTTGACCTAGATATTGTCCAGACAAACATCCTGGTCAAGTTTCATCATTACTTCATCTGCGAGTCATGATCAATGTACCTATGAAGTTTCATGATCTTAGGCATAAGCATTCTTCAGTTATCATCCGGAAACCATTTTTCTAAGTTGAGTCACCGTGACCTTGACAGCCATTGTGTGAATACTTTTTTTGGCACTGTGACCTTGACCTTTGACCTAGTGATCTGATAATCAATAGGGGTCATCTGCGAGTCATGATCAATATACCAATACAATTTCATGAACCTAGGCATAAGCGTTCTTAAGTTATCATCCAGAAACCATTTTACTATTTCAGGTCACCGTGACCTTGACCTTTGACCTAGTGACCTAAAAATCAATAATGGTCATCTGCGAGTCATGATCATTGTACCTATGAAGTTTCATGATCCTAGGAATAAACGTTCTTGAGTTTTCATCCAGAAACCATTTTACTATTTCAGGTCACCGTGACCTTGACCTTTGACCTAGTGACCTAAAAATCAATAATGTTCATCTGCGAGTCATGATCATTGTACCTATGAAGTTTCATGATCTTAGGCATAAGCGTTCTTGAGTTATCATCCAGAAACCATTTTACTATTTCAGGTCACCGTGACCTTGACCTTTGACCTAGTGACCTGAAAATCAATTGAGGTCATCTTCGAGTCATGATCATTGTACCTATGAAGTTTCATGATCCTAGGCATAAACGTTCTTGAGTTATCATCCAGAAACCATTTTACTATTTCAGGTCACCGTGACCTTGACCTTTGACCTAGTGACCTAAAAATCAATAATGTTCATCTGCGAGTCATGATCATTGTACCTATGAAGTTTCATGATCCTAGGCATAAGCGTTCTTGAGTTATCATCCAGAAACCATTTTACTATTTCAGGTCACCGTGACTTTGACCTTTGACCTAGTGACCTGAAAATCAATAGGGGTCATCTGCGAGTCATAATCAATGTATCTATGAAGTTTCATGATCCAAGGCATAAGCGTTCTTGAGTTATCATCCGGAAACCATTTTACTGCTTTGGGTCACCGTGACCTTGACCTAGTGACCTGAAAATCAATAGGGGTCATCTGCGAGTCATGATCAATGTACCTATGAAGTTTCATGATCCTTGGCATAAGCGCTCTTGAGTCATCATCCGGAAACCATCTGGTGGACGGACGGACGGACATGAGCAAAACAATATACCCCCTCTTCTTCGAAATAAGGGGGGCATAATGAGAAAACTGCCCAACTTCCAGCAACCATGTTATTCAACTGACCAGAATCATGTTTGAACTCAACTCTCATATCAAGGAAACAAATGTTCTGAGCAAATTTCATGAAAATTGGGCCAAAAATGTGACCTCTACTGTGTTCACGTTTTCACTAAATACATATAGAGAAAAATGCCCCGTCCACTGGCGGCCATGTTTTTTCACCGATCCCGACCATTTTCAAACTCGCCATATATCAATAAAACCAATGTTTTGACCAACTTTCATGATGATTGGGCAAAAATTGTGACTTTTAGAGTGCTTACAATGTTTCTCAATAGTCAAATAGGGAAAACTGCCGCTATATACATATAGAGAAAAATGCCCCGCCAACTGACGGCCATGTTTTTTCACCGATCTCGACCATTTTCGAACTCGTCCGAGACATCAATTTAACCAATGTTTTGACCAACTTTCATGATGATTGGGCAAAAATTGTGACTTCTAGATTGTTTACAAGGTTTCTCTATAGCCAAACAAGGAAAACTGCCCCGCCCACTTGCGGCCATGTTTTTCAACGGATCGGAACCACTTTTGAACTCATCCAAGATATCATCAAGACAAATATTTTGACAAAGTAACATGAAGATTGGGCTTGAAACATGACTTCTACAGTGTTTACAAGTTTTTGTGTTTTTTTTACCTAGTGACCTAGTTTTTGACCCGTCACAACCCAGTTTCGAACTCGGCCGAGATTTCATTGGGACAAAGCTTCTGACCAAGTTTCATGAAGATGGGACAAGAAATGTGGCCTATAGAGTATTTACGAGCAAATGTTAACGGAAAGACGGACGGACATACGGACATACGACGGACAAAGACCGGTCACAAAAGCTCACCTGAGCAATCAGGTGAGCTAAAAAGTTCATTCTCAGGGTCAAGTTTGGTCATGAATTTAGTTAGAATTCAAAGAGGTTAGATGAAACTACAATTAACTCTTTTAGCGCTGAAACCGAATTTTAAAGGCCTTTGCAAACAGTTTGGATCCAGATCAGATGCCACAAAACATTGCGTCTGATCAGGATCCAAACTGTTTGCTATTCTGGTTTAGGTTTTTGAAAAAAAGTGAAGAAAATGATTATTTTAGAAATTCAGCAGACACCAATTTAGCAGACGACAAATATCCCAGCATGCGAAGTGTTAATTGACTTTCATGCATTCTTTCATTTGCACCACTCACCATAGGCAGAGTCTATATCATCCGTAATCAAAGTATGTCTGTTGACATCAAATGGACTGAAAGTAAAGTGCATTATTAAAACACATTCATAACAGCAAATGGCGAACATAAATATTCTGCATAATTAACAAACGTTTACAAAATGCCTATTATATTTGTGTTGCTGAATTAAAAAATTTGCAACAGTGTTTTTTTTTCCCTCCAAACACCCTTCAAAACAGGTGAAAATGCCTATTTATTTATACTATCAATCATAAAAAGATCAATATGATAAATGCAGTTATGAAAACATAAATAGAGAATATTATGTGAGTTTTTGATAAAGATCAAGTTTATCATGCGAGGCTTAGAACCATTATCACGCGAGGCTTGCCGAGTGCTACCATGGTTCGAGCTTCGCATGATAAACTTGATCTTTATCCAAAACTCACATAATATTCCATTTATCATATTATTTCTTCCCTTTTTCCATAAATAATTATCAAATATAGCATTTTTTTTGACAATTTTGTTCTCCGTTACGGTTGACAAAACAGATCCTCTATTTTTTGGAAAAACAGAGTGTGATCTAAAATAGCAATAGTATAGAGCTCAATTTTCAACCCATGCAAAAGACTTCGGACCGCGGACATTTCCGATAAAATTTGCTGAGGTCTGGGATAATTCCCAAAACTGTCGGACCTCGTGTCAGAAAAAATATACAGTAGACTCTGCCAATACCAGACTCTCTGAATACCGGAACTCTCCCTATTCCGGAGATTCGGGCCAGTCCCGTATTTTCTCCTTCTATTTCTTTGTTAAAAAATGTTGAATAAACCAAACTCTCTGAAAACCGGAAACCGGACGGGTATCTCCGTAAATTTGGTCATTTTCAACGTAAAATACATTGTGTATATCGGACGGTCTAAATTCTCAAGATGCCCGAGGCGTGAAAATAACAATACCTAGTCAGCACAGCGAGTGTGGTGTCACACATTTTGCTCGCGCAATTATCGACAATCGGATTAAACATACCATAAATGTGTCAAGTCGTTACCGCGCTATGGGAGTCCGATTAAGTTATGTTAAACAAACTGTGAATGTCTATAATAGACGTGTGGTAACACCAAAAAGTGATTGACTCGATCCTTTTATTAATTATTTATTATCGCCTATGATAAACAATTTAATTAAAAAATTAATGCATGCCGTTGCGAAGATCACTTTCTTGTGATCTTCTCGGGTATTTTAAAAGATCTTATAGCCATGTTTTTAACGCTAAAATGGTTGTTTGTTTGTTTGTCAGATATATGACTGTTAAATATCCATCCATCTGTATGCAAATTCATTCATTGCCGTTTACTAATTTCGAACACATCTAAAATGTTGCAGCCTCCAGCTAAACGCAGACGTGTAGAGCTTACGTTAGAGGATAAGATAAAGCTCATCACGGAATCAACAGCTAAACCAAAACCATCTCAGAGTGATCTTGGACTTTTTCGTGAAATCGTAAACTTCAAGAATTAGTAGGTTTTGAGATTATGAATATCTTAAAAAATAATTATAACCCTGTTTTTTGCTTGTGTGTATGTTTTATGAAATGTGGTACATGTATGTATTGAATAATAAATCGTGTATCTACAACAATCTTATTTGTGTCGTCACTCGCCTATATGACAAATGCCACGTACGTACATGTATAAAGCACCATGCTTGCTTTGGGATTAATCAAAACAAGTCGGTATGGATTTTTTTTGCTTTTAATCGATTAAAAACACATTTTTTAAGAATGCAATTAACATCATCAGTACCTGCGTACAGTTATCACATGGTACATGTAAATGTATATGGTTTGTTTTATTTTTATGTGATTCTGAACACAATGCATACCATGTATATTTCGGCAATATGAAAACTCTTGGTAAACCGGAACTCTCTGAAAACCGGACGATCAGGCCGGTCCCGAGACCGTCCGGTTTACAAAGTCTACTGTATTAGGAAATTAATATGCTAAAAAATGCGAACTAGTTCATGTTTGTTTTACTTTGATAGATTATTTAAATTTAAAATTTAAACTGATTTTACCAACCAGTCAAACTTGCTATCTTTGATGGTGATGCAGGGTTTTTCACTGACACCCAAAAAAGTTGTCGCCACTTTTTTGCGACGAGAAACCTTCGGTTAATCTGACCTTATCTTTAATGACAATCATTTAAAAAAAAAACTTACAACTAAATACTGTCACTGACTATGTTATTACTTTAATAACTATAATATCCTGTAATTACCCAAATTACAAGAAGTAACTTTAATAAGTCTTAATTCGCTTTATTTGTATATCAATCAGATAAACATAACAGGTGACCAAAATAATCAAATAATGTTTATTTGAGACAAGCTAAACGTTTAATTGACTTCAACCCAAGAGTTGGCATGGACTAGAAAGGAGTCCTTGGACACCATGGAGTGGTCCGCTGCAACCACAATGGTCTTTTTTTCTCCAGACATGTGATGAGCATGAACTTCTAATCACAAACACTATCTTGCCCCTTCACACCCGTTACCGACCGTCATGGATGCATCCTCGCTCAACCCACCAGTATCTTATTGACTCTGTTATCTTGAGAAAGAGTTACAGGCGGGATGAACATTGCCAAGTTAAAGACTGCCAGCTGCAAGCTTTCCTTTGTAAATGCTCTGGAAGCGCGTTGGATTGGGCATTACTCAGAAAGCTGATTTATGCTACAACCACAGACACCCTTGGGGCAAGAAACACAAGGACTGGTTTGATGAGAGGACATTAAACAGTTTTTGGATGAGAAACACCACCTCCACAAAGCCTACCTCAGAAACCCAAAGTCCGTAGCCAGGAATGATGCCTTCAACAAAATAAGCATAAACTATGTCAGATACAAGATGCTTTGATCAGAAAAAAAGCCGTTGAAAGCTATGCCGATAGGAACAATTATAAGAAATGTTACGACGCGTTAAAAGATGTGTACAGACCCACTATGTTTTCTCTATCAAACTTGCAAAGACATGTGCATGGGATAAACACTAAATGCCCCTTTTTGAATGTAGGGCCTTTTCCGCCCTATGCCACGGGTCCGAAATTCGGCCCCATTCCCAATGCAAATCTGGTTGTTTTTTTCCCAATTGAAAAAAAAATCCCAATTCCAAATTATTTTTTTTAACCTTTAAATATATAAGTTAACCTGATCCAGTGTACAAAATAGAACAAGGGCTGTTTGTAAAACATGCATTCCCCCATATGGGCTGTCAGTTGTAGATGCAGCCATTGTGTGAATACGTTTTTTGTCACTGTGACCTTGACCTTTGACCTAGTGACCTGAAAATCAATAGGGATCATCTGCCAGTCATGATAAATGTACCTATGAAGTTTCATGATCCTAGGCCTAAGTATTCTTGAGTTATAACACGGAAACAATTTTACTGTTTCGAGTCACTGTGACCTTGACCTTTGACCTAGTGACCTGAAATTCAATAGGGGTCATCTGCCAGTCATAATCAATGTACCTATGAAGTTTCGTGATCCTTGGCCTTAGCATTCTTGTGTTATCATCCGGAAACCATTTTACTGTTTTGAGTCACTGTGACCTTGTGACATGAAAATCAAAAGGGTCCATCTGCCAGTCATGACCAATGTACCTATGAAGTTTCATGATCCTAGGCCTAATTAGTCTTGAATTATCATCCGGAAACCATTTTACTGTTTTGAGTCACTGTGACCTTGACCGTTGAACTAGTGACCTGAAAATCATTAGGGGTCATCTGCCAGTCATGATCAATGTTCCTATCAAGTTTCATGATCCTAGGCGTAAGCATTCTTGAGTTATCATCCGGAAACCATTTTACTGTTTTGAGTCACTGTGACCTTGACCTTTGACCTAGTGACCTGAAAATCAATAGGGCTCATCTGCCAGTCATGATTAATGTACCTATGAAGTTTCATGATCGCAGGCATGAGCATTCTTGAGTTATCATCCGGAAACCATTTTACTGTTTCGAGTCACTGTGACCTTAACCTTTGACCTAGTGACCTGAAAATCAATAGGGGTCATCTGTCAGTCATGATCAATGTACCTATGAAGTTTCATGATCCTAGGCCGAATTATTCTAAATTTATCATCCGGAAACCATTTTACTGTTTTGAGTCACTGTGACCTTGACCCTTGACCTTTGACCTAGTGACCTGAAAATCAACAGGGCTCATCTGCCAGTCATGATTAATGAACCTATGAAGTTTCATGATCCTAGGCCTAAGCGTTCTTGAGTTATCATCCGGAAACCATCTGGTGGACGGACAGACCGACTGACCGACCGACATGTGCAAAACAATATACCCCCTTTTCTTCGAAGGGGGACATTCCGGAAACCATCTGTAGGACGGACCAACCGACCGACATTTGCAAAACAATATACCCCCATAAAAATATTGCATAATTAAATTATCTGTTGCCTTGAAATTGTTTTAAAAACAGTAAAATATGTATAATTGATTATTTAAGACTTTCGTTCTTTTCTCCAAAACCGGTGTTTCGCACGATTTTTTTCACCTCAAAAAAGGCCAGGCATTTCCCCCAAAATCAGATAAAAAACCCTGCACTTATCACACATGTTCATAATATTTTGTAAAATTTTAATAATATGTTATCAAAATAGTCGTTATTTACCAGTTAACGGCTTCTTTGAAATATAAGAAACACTATTTACATGCGATTATTTTCCCCAATTATTTGCGATTAATTTTTTTCCCAAAATGGGGTTTTTCACGACGCGAAATTCCCAAAATTCCAGTGTGGCGTTTTCCCAAAATGGAAAAAGGCCTGGATATTTAACAGAAATTCGTGTATTTGGAACAGTATGGGTTAAAAGAAATGTTTTCTGGAAATGTAAAGTATTACAGACCAACAAACAGACCCATTGAATAAGTGATTTTAGTTTCCCCACATACACACCTATTCCAAGTGGGTATATATGAATTGCCTTTTGAGGAAAACTATGTACAACAAGCAAATTCGTTGAATTGATATCCCCCGCAAATATGCTTCTGGACACAAAGGTGTTATATTTGACACTCAAAAAAGCATTTTTTTCAAGATTCAAAGGGCCATAACTCCGTTATTAACAGATGGTGTACAATACCATATGGCGTGCCTCATCCTCTTATTGATATACAATATATATATATACTCCTACCAAGTTTCAATGAAATCCGCCAAAGCATTTCCAAGATATGGTTCCGGACACACAACAAAAGCATTTTTTCAATATACAAAAGGCAATTTCTCCGTTATTAAGAGATGGTTTACAATGCGTTTTGGAGTGCATCATTCTCTTATCCATATATATACTCATACCAAGTTTCAATGAAATCCGCCAAAGCACTTCCAAGATATGGCTCCAGACGGACGGAAAGACGGACGAAAAGACGGACGGACGGACAACGCCAAAACAATATCCCTCCGCCTATGGCGGGGTATAATTATCAGAGTTAATACATTGCTATCAGGTGTTTTAATTTTCTTCTACTACAATTTTGCATTCTATTTAAATTAGGTAATTGCACAACATTTTAGAACTACCAATTATAAAAACCTGTTAAATTGATATTGATAAACAAAAAAAAATATCCATAAAACTTTAATAATTTGCCTTCAGTGATTTTGGCATGAATTTTCAAGCTTTAAATATTCATGAAGTACACTATAATCAAATTCAATAGCATTGGTTATGTTTCAAGCCATCAGTTACCAGCATGTATGTTGAGTATTGGCTCCTTAGCAAGTATTAAACAATGTGTTATCTCTGTTTCATCTTATATACCGGTCACTACAAAGTTTATTAACAACAGTTATCAAACAGGTATATAAAAATGATCAATTATGAACAATGACAATTTGGGTGAATAAATCACTTGAATAGGCTTTTGAATTGTCCAAATTATAGTGATCTTATTTTTAAATATACATAATTAAAGGGGTAGAATGATGGTTAATACCTTATTATATTTTGAAAAATAATATTAAATTTAAACAAGACTGGATTAAATGGTTGCTGGACACATTAATTTTGTTTGTATAATGTCTCCATTTTATAAACGCTCATTAAAACATTTGGATACCTAAATAAGAAATTGTCGCTACAGGGACTTTTAGTATGCATGGGACAATTGGTAGTAGTAATACTATATTATGAAATGTACATAAATATCCACGATACACATGCACACTATTACTAAGAGGACTTTAGTGAAGTTAAAATTTCATGGAAGTAGGTTTTGTGTAGGCAAAAGTTTGACTCCCACTAAAGGCATCTATGTAAAACAAAAAATAAAACATCTTTTTTAGATAAATTCCGTTTTGAAAACAAAGAATATGCATTGTCATGGGGAAATACTTTTCATTTTCCCCTTTAAACATTTGGATTTTCTGATAAGATCATTCACTCAATTAACAAACTTTGATTCAAAGAGGTGAGGTTTTTTGGAGCCTAAAATCTTTTTGTGCCCACTGATGTCTAAAGATTCTGTTCAAACCTTTTGAATCTTTTTATTTTATCATAGAACAATATAACATTTATAAAGGCGTATGTGTCACTGCTTAAATTGTTTTCAACAGAAAGGGTCAACTAGGCTAAAGATAAATCACAGACCAGAATGATAATAGACCAGTATTGGTAGTGCTTTTGTTATTTAATTATGGCTAGTTAATTCAGACAGTTTAACGAGATATGATCCATTGTTTAAATATGCTTTGTAACTGAATGATCCCAGAGCCCAAATTTCAGCAATCATGGCAGAGGCCCATTTGTTATTATGTTGCAAAAAAACACGCTCCAGGGGATTTTTTTTTAAAGTTTTAACATAAGGCATTTTTTTAAATACAAAGATTTTGAGAATAATTCTTTATAAATCGTAAGGGCTGGAAGGAGGACGTTCTTTTTAGAATATTTATCCAATACTTAAGCTGCAGTGTCGTTTTCGTTTAAAATCCTGTCCGGTATTCGGCCCCAAATCGGGTCCGGTATTCGGCTCCATTCCAAATGGAAAAAAGTGACGTAGCAAGCTCCAAGTGTCATTCTAAGAACCAGTCAAATATATTGCACAGTGCTTCGTGACGCAATTTTGTGGTTTAATTGCATTTAACTGGCTTCAATCATTCTGGTCATCGTAAATCCAAAACGGGGAACCACACGACCGTTGCTTGTTTCTTGTCAAGATTGTATGCAACAAGAGATGTGTTCGTCAGAAACACAATGCCCCCTACTGCGCCGCTTTGAAATAAAATTTATATTTATTATTTGGCAGGTATAAAAATCATCTCCCTTTAAAGCTTATAACTTCCCTTGGACTTTGTTTTTTGTTTACCTTTAACATTGATGACCTTGACCTTTCACCACTCAAAATGTGCAGCTTCATGAGATACACATGCATGCCAAACATCAAGTTGCTATCTTCAATATTGCAAAAGTTATGGCCTATGTTAAAGTTTTCGGACTGACGACTGACAGACAGACAGTTCAACTGCTATATGTCACCCTACCACGTTGGGAGGCGGGTCTGTAGACAGTAAAAAATGACCAAGTCAGACATCGCTGACTACCAAGGCCTGTGGTTTATCAAAGAGATCATAGCCACAGTTCATCATGTATCTATGTATAAGTCCACAGGTAAGTAATGAAACCAACCATTCACAAATTAGTACAGGAAAGAAATGATATTATATCATTTAAAAAAAACTTTGACAAATCAATAATTTAAGTTATAAATAAACAAAATACAAAATCTTAAATTCTTAGTAAGGAAATATATAATCTGAGATTTATAATTATATAAATTACTTCCCTTGAAAATAATTGTCTCTAACAAATCTCGATTTTTAGTAGCAAATAAGTATAAGCCACTACCGTGACTGTAGATTCACAGGTAACCTTGAAGTACCTTAGATACTTGTATGCACAAAAGTGTCATTGTGTGCTTGGCTTGACCATAAAATGTCATTTTGATTATGCTTCAGTTGTATGGTTTCTTATTATTATATAAATAATAATTATCTCCCTTTAAAGCTTATTAATTCCCTTGGATTTGTACTTTCCACCTTAGACCTTGACCTTTTACCACAATGTGTTTGTCAGAAACACAATGCCCCCTACTGCGCCACTTTGATTTATTTAAAAAAAAATAATTTGGCAGGTCAGATAATTATCTCCATCAAAGCTTATTAATTCCCCTGGATTTGTATTTTTGACCATAGACCTTGAAGAATTATCTTGACCTTGAAATTTTACCACTCAAAATGTGCAGCTCCATGAGATGCACACGCATGCCAAATATCAAGTTGCTATTTTCAATATTGCAAAAGTAATGGCAAATTTTTTTTTTCGGACGGATGGACAGACTGACATACTGACTGACGGACAGTTCAACTGCTATATGCCACCCTACCGGGGGCATAACAATAAGCAGTAGAAGCGGCTGTTTCAACAATTAAATAACTTGTAATGCTAAAAAAAAAACTCAAAAACTTTCAGCAATTTTAATTGAAAGTTTTACCCCATTTTTTATAGAACGGTTTTGTTAAGTTATTTTATTGTATTAAATATTGTTCAAAATTGTGAACGTCATTATAATAAAAATAAACTCTATACAGTGTAGAAGGTATTTTCTATTGTTTGGTTAGAGAAGAATAAGGTCCGGGAAAACCTTGTAAGGTTCGGTGAATTTTAAAAAGTTTTCGGACCTCATGTCCCGTAAGATTATTTTGTCTTTTGCATGAGTTGCAAGTTTATATGATCATTGTTATACTATCGATTTTCATCTGGTATTAGGATACAGTTCTGTTTTTACGTTCTCATGAGTGTCAAACAGGGGACCGTTCCAATAAACATTGTAGCACACATTTACAATACCATACATTTTTCAAGATGCATAATTGCTTAAGTCCATATCATATGATTATAAATTTGCAGTACTTAATTAATTATATTGGTATCTTTAGCGCCGCATATAATAACGAGCATGGCGAGCTAGTTCGTCTACTTATGAAGAGTACAAAATTCTCTCATAAGTTAAAATTGTCGTACGATCATTTATGAAACGGCCCCCAGAAGTCTGACAGCAGTATAATTGTATTTTAATACTGGGTGCTGGCAAATGTCGCAGCTGGAGAAGCAAAGTTCATATTACCAAGCAGATGGTAGGCCTTAAGCTGAATGCAGCACCGTACCTGACTGAGGACCCCTGAAGACATCGTTGTAGCAGCAGATTAAAGTGCAGGCCAAGGCAGACAAACGCTAGACCACCATCTTCCTAAATGAATAACATTTAGTTACAAACGTAAAGTAAGCATTATTCCAAACTTGAATTTACTGTATTCGGACCTTTAAGAACAGGTTAGGTACTATTTACCAGAACTTTATTCCAGTATCGTTACACACTGATAATGACATGCCACTTTTATGATCACGACACAAATGTATCATGTGCTATATGAACCATGTCATGACAAAATGAGTCTAGTATACCAGTATAGCAATTATTCAGTCTGGTCAGGAGTTAGGCTGGTACGCTATCAAGTCAAGCAAGGCTTCATGGTCTCATAAGTGGACAGGAAAGCTCCTGCCCAGACTGCACAGGCTGGTCCGCTATCAAGTCAATCAAGGCTTCATGGTCTCATAAGTGGACAGGAAAGCTCCTGCCCAGACTGCACAGGCTGGTCTGCTATCAAGTCAATCAAGGTTTCATGGTCTCATAAGTGGACAGGGAAGCTCCTGCCCAGACTGCACAGGCTGGTCCGCTATCAAGTCAATCAAGGTTTCATGGTCTCATAAGTGGACAGGAAAGCTCCTGCCCAGACTGCACAGGCTGGTCTGCTATCAAGTCAATCAAGGCTTCATGGTCTCATAAGTGGACAGGGAAGCTCCTGCCCAGACTGCACAGGCTGGTCCGCTATCAAGTCAAGCAAGGCTTCATGGTCTCATAAGTGGACAGGAAAGCTCCTGCCCAGACTGCACAGGCTGATCTGCTATCAAGTCAATCAAGGCTTTATGGTCTCATAAGATGGCAGGAAAGCTCCTTCCCAGACTGCACAGGCTGGTCCGCCATCAAGTCAATCAAGGCTTCATGATCTCATAAGTGGACAGGAAAGCTCCTGCCCAGACTGCACAGGCTGGTCCGCTATCAAGTCAATCAAGGCTTCATGGTCTCATAAGTGGACAGGAAAGCTCCTGCCCAGACTGCGCAGGCTGGTCCGCTATCAAGTCACATAAGTGGACAGCAAAGCTCCTGCCCAGACTGCACAGGCTGGTCCGCTATCAAGTCAAGCAAGGCTTCATGGTCTCATAAGTGGACAGGTAAGCTCCTGCCCAGACTGCACAGGATGGTTCGCTATCAAGTCAAGCAAGGCTTCATGGTCTCATAAGTGGACAGGAAAGCTCCTGCCAAGACTGCACAGGCTGGTCCGCTATCAAGTCAATCAAGGCTTCATGGTCTCATAAGTGGACAGGGAAGCTCCTACCCAGACTACACAGGCTGGTCCGCTATCAAGTCAATCAAGGCTTCATGGTCTCATAAGTGGACAGGGAAGCTCCTGCGCAGACTGCACAGGCTGGTCTGCTATCAAGTCAATCAAGGCTTCATGGTCTCATAAGTGGACAGAGAAGCTCCTGGCACAGACTGCACAGGCTAGTCCGCTATCAAGTCAAGCAAGGCTTCATGTTCTCATAAGTGGACAGGAAAGCTCCTGCCCAGACTGCACAGACTGGTCCGCTATCAAGTCAAGCAAGGCTTCATGGTCTCATAAGTGGACAGGGAAGCTCCTGCGCAGACTGCGCATTCTGGGCTAGAGAAGAACTGGCCATGTATGGCATGTATGGTATAAGACCCATTATACCATGACGAGGCCTGGCCATGTATGGCATGTATGGTATAAGACCCATTATACCATGACGAGGCCTGGCCATGTATGGCATGTATGGTATAAGACCCATTATACCATGACGAGGCCTGGCCATGTATGGCATGTATGGTATAAGACCCATTATACCATGACGAAGCCTGGCCATGTATGGCATGTATGGTATAAGACCCATTATACCATGACGAGGCCTGGCCATGTATGGCATGTATGGTATAAGACCCATTATACCATGAAGAGGCCTAGCCATGTATGGCATGTATGGTATAAGACCCATTATACCATGACGAGGCCTGGCTATGTATGGCATGTATGGTATAAGACCCATTATACCATGACAAGGCCTGGACATGTATGGCATGTATGGTATAAGACCCATTATACCATGACGAGGCCTGGCCATGTATGGTATAAGACCCATTATACCATGACGCGGCTCATATGTAAAATCCTAATTCTTCTTCTTCCCATTAATTGCAGGGCTCCTCTGAAGCATCGATGCATTTTGACTATTGAATGAGTCTTGGGCCTGGATATAACCAGTACTTGGTGTCTTTGGGGCAGATCTAAAGAACGCTCCAAAATTGGGGATCGAACCCATGACCTCCCGATTGCTAGGCGAACACCATATACACTACAGTACATGTCATTAAACTTTTTAAGCATAATCTTTTCATTTGACAGTTTATATGTGCATGTGTATGTGAGATTTCAAAAGATATTAAACCCTTTCCCACTTAAAAGCAAATTGAAAATGGCTACGTGCAAACAGCATAAAAGCAGAACAGCCTGCGAGTAACTCGCAGTCTGTTCAGGTTTAATGCTGTTAGCTGCTCATCAGTATCTAAGGGTTGGAATTGAAGCCTTTAAAACTTGAATCTGGTCTTATGCTGTTAGCTGCTCATCAGTATCTCAGGGTTAGAAATAAATCCTTTAAAACTTGAATCTTGTTAGAAAGGTCTTTAATTAAGTTTAACTTTCTAAGGGACTACATGTGCGTCAAAAAACATATCTAAGTGGTAAAGGGTTAAGAGCATTTGTGTGTTGGCCTTTCCAAAGAGACAATATGAAGAATAAAACAGTTAAGGGGCCACTATTCACACAACAATTCTTAGACTTAAGTCTTAAAATAAAGAATATCCTTCAGACTGGTCTGTTCTCAAAGTAAAAAACCGTTCAATATGACACGAAATTAAAAACCTTTTACTACACAATTTATCATTTACAACAATTTATTTATGACATGAGCAGTTTTAGCCAGTATATACTCAATATTCGCTGAACTGATTCTCTTGGCTGTTAGTCTATTTGTTATGATTAAGTCTAAGAATGGATAATGAATGCGTGCCAAGGTTACTGCACATTTCTATCTCTGTCTCTACTATTTCCTTAATTCTATTAAAATTGTTATGCACATTGTAAGCACTACCTTCCATGTGGCAATAGCCAAGCCTTCTGGTAGGTTGTATATGTTGACCATGCCATCTGAGCCAGCAGGTTTGTTGGATTGTAGCCACTTGGTCCACGCGAGGTCAACATGCACTAATAGTGACTTCGAGGTGGGTCTACAAAAGCACACAAAATACAATACAATCATGCAATGGGCCTACAGGTGGATCTGTATAAGGGTTAGGCTATAGAAAACTAGGAACTACAGTCAAACTTCTTTTACTCAAGATGGATGCGGATTGACAAAAATACGTTAAAAGGTTTTACAGTTACTGCAGTTACCATATTGAGAAGTATTAAACCTTCTACATAATACTTACGCTGTTCAAGTATATTAGACACATGTTTATAAAATAGACATAGTGCAATAAATCTACTAAGAATTATTATTTATTTTTATAACCAATATTTATAAATTGTATGCTAATAAATTATTCTAAATGATGTGTTTTCAGAACACAACCCCTTAATTTATTCGCAGATATGACAAAAATTAAATGCTATGCCCCTGTCAGACAGTCCTTACAGAGAGGTGTGAATAACCTGCTGGAGTTATCGAGCGTGAATTTAAATGTGAGATATGGATAGGGAACCAGCACATGTGTTCAAGTTACCACGTTATCTATGTTGGAGTTAATTGTGATAATTTCTTTTTGAAGTAATAAGGATTTTACCCTCTTCATAGATTTTTTGAGCTATCCTATGTTTTGGGGTTCTTGATGCTTGATTTAAAGCACTATACTGTACTTTAAACATTTAACAGTTAACCTTTTTCCCAAATAAAAAGCAAAGTGATACTGGCTTTTGCAACCAGCATCAATTTAACCAGAACAGCCTGCGAGTAACTCGCAGTCTGTTCAGCTTTTATGCTGTTTGCTGCTCATCAGTATCTATTAAGGGTTGGAAATGGAGCCTTTAAAACTTAAATTTAGTAATAAAGGTCTTTAATTAAATGTAACTGTCTATGGGACTACAAATGCGTTAAAATACGTATCTAAGTTGTAAATGGTTAAACCAAGTAAGCTTAAAAGTGTGTTTTTACACCGATCTGAGCCATTTTCCAACTTGTCTGAGATATCAATAAAACCAAAGTATTGACTAACTTTCACGATGATTAGGCAAAACATGTGACTTCTAGTGTGTTCACATGGTTTCTCAGTCATATAAGGAAAACTGCCCCCCCCCATTGGCGGCCATGTTTTTTGACTGATCAAATCATCTGAGAAAATAAATAAAACCAATGTGTTAACCAAGTTTCATGATGATTTGGCAAAAAATGTGACTTCTGGAGTGTTCACAAACTGTTTTTACTATATAAATATAAAGAAAATGCGCCCCCCTGGCAGCCATGTTTTTCAAAGGTCCGACACCATTTTTGAACTCAACTCTCGTGTCTAGGAAACAAAGGTACTGACCCAATTTCATGAAAATTGGGCCAAACATGTAACTTCTAGAGTGATCACATGTTTTCACTATATACATATAGAGAAAACTGCCTGGCCCACTGGCGGCCATGTTTTTCACGGATCTAGACCATTTTCGAACTCATCCGAGATATCAATAAAACTAATGTTTGGGCCAAGTTTCATGATGATTGGGCAAAAAATTTGACTTCTTGACTGTTCACAAGCTGTTTGATTATATAAATATAAGGAAAACTGGCCCATCGTCCTGGCAGCCATGTTTTTCAACGGACCGGAACCATATTCGAACTTAGCTCAGGTATCTAGGAAGCAAATGTTCTTACCAAATTTCATGAAGATAGGATCAAAAGTGTGACTTCTAGAGTGTTCACATTATTTCACTATATACATATAGAGAAAATTGCCCCGCACCCTGGTGGCCATGTTTTTTCACCGATCTGGACCATTTTCGAACTCGTCCAAGATAACAATAAAACCAATGTTTTTCTTTTTTGTGACCTAGTGACCTAGTTTTTGACCATATCCTAAAAGTTCTCAGGTGAGCTTAAAATGTTGTCTCATAGACATACCATAGTAAACACAAATATTGGAATATTCAATTTGAGTGAAATTGCGTTTATTCTATTACCAATTTTGATATTCCATGCAATTCTTAATAAAAAAATTTGAACGTGAATTGAACAAGCAACAGTTAATTTATTCAGCAAAACATAGTGAAAGGTACAGAAAATAACACATAAGACATAATCAAATACATGTACAATTGTCATCAACAAAAATAAAATATAAAAACAATGATTGAAAAAAAATATGTACAAATCATAATTGTTACTCTTTGTCACTAACTATTTTTTACAACACAACACATAGTTACACTTAAAGAATAAAATGAAAATGTAAATCCTCTCCTAAACTTCACTATTCACTTTTTTTTTTACTTTGCACAATAACTACACAACACATATAATAGAGCATAACAAACCATCGCATGTAAATCATGTATGCAAGTCAAACATTTTCAAAGATTAATATAAAAACAATACTCTGATTATATGCAATTGAAATGAAAAATAAAAGTACATGTATGAGCAATAAGGGTTGATTCCTTGCAACAGATGATAGCATGTTTTTAAATTGTGAGGCAACACGTAAAATCCTGCGGAGTTATGCAATTGCATAAAGCACTCAATATGAAATCCATGCTGCCAAGAATTGTATAATGAATGTACTTGTGCAAAAAAAATCTTGATTTAACATTACTTAGCAACACAATATATCATTAATATGAATGATGATAAAGTACACATTCCAAAATGTTTGTAACTAAACTTTTGAAACAAAACTATTGTACTTTAAACACCAGAATTTTGTCTGTCTCATATTGTCCCACAATGATTGAGGCTGTGCTCCTGTTGTAGCAGACTGAGAATGGGTATCTAAGTCCATCACTACTGGTAGCGAGAGTGGACAGCTTCTTCCTGCCTTCCCCATCCAGCTGTAGGAGAGTGTGAGAATCCCTTCCACAGACCAGCACCTGTCCTTGAGCTGTCACATGAATACCAAGTGGACCTTTTAGGTCTGGGTCTGTGAAGGTGCAGAGTATGCTACCATCTCTAGCCAGGGTGAGGACCTTGTCATGGTCACAGTTGGTGACAAATATCTTGTCACCTGTTGGACTCGCTGCACATGTCGATACTGCAAAGGAGAATAGTATCAATGTAGTTAATTGTTACATAACAATTATGTTCATAAGACACATTATTCACTTTTTTCAAATTTATAAAGTATGGTTTTGTTACTATTCAGCTACAATTAAACATGTATGCATGCATAATTATTTTATGCTATTACACCATTATGTACAAATGTATAGCATTTTCACAATAATACATGTGGTTACTGAGATACCTACCGTACTGACATAATTATGATCATGGCATTATTTTAAATTGTATTTTATTTAGCCTCAACATTTATACAATAAAGAAACAAGTCCTAATGATACTTAGCACAGAAAAGACTATTGTAAAGTGGTTTTCAATATAATGAAAAAATCAAGTAATTAAGTTCATAGTTTGCAAACATAGTCATATCAGAAATACTTAATTGAATAAAATAAAATATGTAAACTATAAAGTTCGAAAATTGTAAATAACTTGCAAATAATATCTGGATATATCCACCATTGTATTACCGGTATTGTTTCCAGACGTATCCGCATGAAGCGTAGTCAACAGGTCTCCATTCATTGAATACTTGTAAAGTGCAGTGCCTGTGGTGAGATACAGGTCCTTCTGATCATGAGCAATACCACCGCATGTATGTTGAAACTGTAACTTCCTGCCCTTAACCAGCCGTCCACCATTCACTGAGACAAACTGGATCTCATTTGTCGTGTCCTTATCCATAGTAACAGCTACTTTACTTGGTGTGATTTGACAAATGTCATTTGGATGAGCACTTAAATCACAGTGTCCTATCACCTGGTATTGCTGATCTAGTAGCTTTACACAACAATTAAAATTATCTGCTAGAAGGATCTGATCATTAGAGAGAACACAAATGGCAATGATAGCACAGCTACTTGAACAGTCCCGTGGTATTATCACATTATACTCTGACTTTCCTTGTACAGTAAATACATGATCTGCGTAACTGAGCACAATCCTCCCCAGGCCGGACAGTTTAGCGATGAACTGTTCAATATCAATGTCAGCCTGGAATGTCAGTAACCTTTCTGCCTGAACTGCATTCTCCGACAGATAACTTTCAGACTGCCTAATTTTTTCCTGACATTTCCAACTTGCAATAAATGAAAGTTCTGCTTTGCTCTTATCAACAATATCATGAATTGCGTCACTGAGGTGTTTCAGTTCATTTTTAAGCTTGCTGCAATTGTCCAAGTCAGTCTTGAGAGAAGCTTTCAGAGTGGTCATCTCAGCATCTAGCTCTTTAACGGTGGTCTTTTCAATCTCATCTAACATTGTATTTATTTTCTTGCGTGTTTGATGTATTTCATGTAATTGTTTGTTGTATGAGACCTGCAAAGATTGCATGTTGGTGTTCCAATTGTTCTCCAGTTTCTTTAGTGTTTCCAGAATAGTTTGAATCTTTTTTGATACTTTCTGTAAGTCTGGTGGAGGTCCTTTCACTGACTCAGACATCAGGGTTACTTTAGCACATTGTCTGGAAGGAAAAAAATACTTAAATAGTATTAAGTGGTGTATACAGCCATAATGCAAAAATATGTCTGAGCTTTGGTTTATGACATGCCTTCTGTTTTAACATGATTTTTTCAGGTAATAGTCTGACATGTGGAATGTATTCATTTTTATACTGATACCAATAGACACATTATTAATAATTGTTACTAATATTTTTTATTCAAATTATTCAAATTTCACATAATATTTTTCTTTATAAATTTGTCAATAATTGATCAGAAAAAAATGAATAGTCTATAATTGATGGCAACTAACATATTTGATATCAAATACATGACTAAATTACCTGTGATTGAGGAAAGCACAATTAGTGCAGCACAGCTGACTGTGGTCATTACAAAACATTTTTAGATCTTCCTCCCCATGAAGGTCACATTTCCGAAGGAAATCCTCCACTTCCTTTATCACTGGCCACTTAGATGTGTCTCCCCTTCCATATGTCACATGTTTCCCAAACAACTGACCATGGGGGTTTATACATTTTGCACAATAAAATTTTTGACAGTTATTACAGTAAAAGTCAGCCCACTGGTCAATTTTGTGCTCTAGACATGACGAACAACAAAAGTCTGTAAATGAATCAGAGCCTTTATCCATAGTTGACTGAGAAAAGGTCGCCATCTTGAATACTGAGTTTAAAAAAACAATCCTGTAATAGCTCAATTTAATGTTAACTTCAATATTTTCCAGTACCACAGAAATACTGTCCAAACAAACAAACCATTAAATACTTATGTCAGTTTTCAAGCAACTAAAAATTTGTTGAACAAGATATAAAACTTTAGATTATTTCCACAGTTTGGGTTATTTTGATCAAACCCGTAAACTGAAGTCACTAAGCAATCTGTCCCATGAGTATAAGGTTTCACCTAATCAATATTCATACAGCAAGTTTGTACGTCGGTTTAAAAGGTGTACAGACACAATGAAATACCCCATGTATTAACTTATTGATCCTCTACTTAGGTTTACATAAAGCACACTATTTTGTGAAAAGTTTAAGAAAGATACCACTCATAAAGGAAACCTGAAACGTTGCATTTATAAATGAGAGATTTATGCTCCTTAAAAATATATCTACAATCATTAAGCTGATGTAGCTGCCTTATTACAGATAACACAGTAAATTGAATGTACATATTTCTGTTTGAAATGTCATACAAGTAAAGAACACAATGTGTGTTACAATTGTTAGACTATACATATAACATTCAGGGATCATATTTTTTTCGGTTTTGTCGGTCCTAGACCGATTGGGGTCATGAAAGACCGATTGAAAATCCCAAACAGTCGGTCCGATTCTGTGTGCTAAAATGCCCATGTCATGAAATCGATTACACAGTGCACATGCTAACATACCCTAATTACTAGTATTTCGGTTATCTGTACCATTTACTGCAGACTCTAAACCGGTCAGGACGAGTTTATTGCGTGTCAGACGACTACTATCAGAGTATGACCCCAAGCAGCGAAAATTCGCGCGGTTGAGTATTAGTCATGCATGAATAACCCCGTGTCAATATCAATCGATAATTTCACTGGCTTATACCTAGTACACTAATCGGTCCCTAATGTGTACTCGTGACGATAAAATCGTTGACAGTTACTTCGGAGATGAAAACTTCAATGTTCATAATCCTCGTGGAAAGTGTGCATTTCATGCATGATACAGAGAACCTTCATACAAACAAAGAAGAAAATCGGATATTCTGCAATAATTCATATTATTGTGGGCGGACCGAATACACTGAAAACATGCGCTGTAACTAAACAAAACATGCCGATACATTTTCCACCAGCGAACTGACTGGCAATAACTAAATGAAAGTTGCGGATCTGATTGACAGAACAGCCGAAAGTTATTTTATGGGCGGAACTTCACATAAAATAGTACACAAGAAAAATAATATACTTAGTATAAATCTGAAGTAAAAATCGTGTTAGAATCAAAATCATTCGTGTACTTGATTGTTTGTTGTTGAATAACTCACGACCGGAAGTTTAGATGCGTGGTTTCAAATCACTCGTGCTTCGCACTCGTGATTTAATCCCTACGCATCTTAACTATCGGCCGTGTCAACTATTTGGTTTTGTTGTTGCCAGTATCCAACCTACGCACAGACATTTGTTAGGTTCAGTGCATGTATGTAAGCTATTTTCGAGTCGACAACGATTTAAAACATCGGTATAGACTTACACAGATAATTAATATTGACAACGATGAAAAAAGTCAGATACAACAGCACACGAAACAACAATAAAAGAGAAAAAAAAATCATAAAACCAATTGAGAAAACTCGTATGTTCCGTTTAAAAAAAATGCCAAAGGCAATTAAACTTGTACATTTATTATACCACCGTCATGAATGGCAAAATCAATGGTATATATGTTGACGTAATTTGTCATGATTTCGGATATAAATTTTCGGACACTTTCCCCATTTAATCCAGACCGATTGATGTTGCGGGAAAATATGATCCCTGATAACATTATGTGATCTTTATGGATCAACATCATCCATGTGACATTCTCACAAAAAATTAACGCGAAATATGTTTATTTCATGTTTATTTAAATTAACCGTTCTTTAAAATGAAGTGTGTTTTTCGTGTACATTTAAATATAAAACAATCTTGCACTCATCTGAGTTCAAGTTCAAAGTGACAGTGTTTTTTTTACCGATCTGAGCCATTTTTCAACTTGTCCAAGATATCAATAAAACCAATGTCTTGACTAAGTTTCACGATGATTAGGCAAAAAATGTGACTTCTAGAGTGTTCACAAGGTTTCTCTATAGTCATTTAAGGAAAACTGCCCCACCCTCTGGCGGCCATGCTTTTTTACCTATCGGGACCATTTTCAAACTCATCTGAGATATAAATAAAACCAATCTTATCACAAAGTTTCATGATTATTATGCACATAATGTGACTTCTAGAGTGTTCACAAGCTTTGTTTACTATATCAATATAAGAGAAATGTGCCACCCCCCCCTTGCAGTCATGTTTTTGAACGGACCAGAACAACTTTCGAAACTGAACTCACGTATCTAGGAAACATAATTCTGACCAAATTTCACGAAGATTGGACAAAAATGTGACTTCTAGAGTGTTCACATGTTTTCACTATATACATATAGAGAAAACTGCCCGACCCTCTGGTGGCCATGATTTTTCACCGATCTGGACCATTTTCGAAATCGTTTGAGATATCAATACAACCAATATTTTGACCAAGTTTCATGATGATTGGGCACAAAATGTGACTTCTTGACTATTCACAAGCCTTTTTTACTATATAAATATAAGGAAAACTGCCCTGTCCCCCTGGCAGCCATGTTTTTCAACAGATGGGAACCATTCTCAAACTTAACTAGCTTATCTAGGAAACAAATATTCTGACCAAATTTCATAAAGATTGGGCGAAAAATTTGACTTCTAGAGTGTTCACACTCACTATATACATATTGAGAAAACTGCCCCACCCACTGGCGACCATGTTCGTCAACGGACTGGAACCACTTTTGAACTCAACCAACATATCATTAACATTTGACAAAGATTTTGACAAAGTTACATGAAGATTGGGCATGAAATGTGACTGCTACAGTGTTTACAAGGTTTTTCTTTATTTTGACGTAGTGACCTAGTTTTTGATCCAGCATGACCCAGTTTCAAACTCGATTGAGGTATCATTGGGACAAATGTTCTTACCAAGTTTCATGAAGATCGGACACGAAATGTGGCCTCTAGAGTGTTTACAAACCAAATGGGGACGGACATACGGCCGACAGACAAAGACCAATCCTAAAAGCTTACCTGAGCAATCAGGTGAGCTAAAACCAACATATGTTCTTTAAGATCACTATAAAATTCGCTATTAAAACTCTATCTATCATTTACCATCCCTAAGGTTTGTCACTTTATTACCCCTATTAAAGCGGGTATATACGATTTTAATATGTGTTAAATTGTAATATATTGATACAAATATGTTATCATAACACACAATATGCAAGAAAAATGGTACCTTTAAGAGGAATTTCATAAAATGCAGCAAATACAAATTAGCGCCCCGAGCCGATTGTGACGAAGAAAATTCCTACATATTTTCCTACAATAACCGATGCATTCATCTTTTTAGTGAGTGTTCGTGTGTCATATGAATCGATATTGCTGAAGGAATTTAAAATGAACCGTGAAACTTAATTTAGATTCACATCGTACATGCATTATATACATGCTGGCGAATTCGGCTGTATAACAGCTTTTTCGATTTCAGAATTAAATATATGGCTAATTTTGCATTTTTCATCAAATGTTCTTCTTAACTTTTATTTTAATTTATATTAAAATATATGTATAATAAGTTGTTTTACACATTTTATATTTATTAATAAATATTTGAGAAGATCGTATATACCCGCCATTAACACACCATTTTTACTACTCCAGTTAACCATTGTTGTTTAAGACACCTAATCAGAAGTTATTGATTTTATCAGGCATTCACACCATGGTATTTTTATTATAGGGATCGCTAATTGCTATCAATATATGCATCTTATTGAAATAAAATCCAACTGTTTTTGTACTTCACTGTTGAAACATATGTTGATCATCATCTATGATATGAATGAGCCATGGGATGGGAATATTAAGCTTAATACATGCACAGACTCTAGATGTCATATACATACGCTCCATGATGCATGTGCGCAAATTGTTGTCCCAGATCATAGTTGCAATAATTCAACTCTAAGCTTTATACCCCAGATCTGCCATAGCAAAAATTATCAAAGGCTCTGGGAGTCCGTTTATATGAACTATCCCAGATCACTGCTCTGGCACAACACTTTCCCCTTAATCCTTTTTCCACTCAGAAGCAAAGTAGAAATGACTATGTGATAACTCGCAGTCTGTTCAGGTTTTATCCTGTGTGCTGTTCATAAGTATCAACGGGTTTGAAATGAAGTCTTTAAAATGTGGATCTAGTAAAAAAAGGTCTTTAATTAAAGATATAACTTTCTTAGGGACTACAAATGCGTGAAAATACGTATCTAAGTGGTAACGGGCTAAATGGTATTTTTTGTTTCTACTCAACATGAATATTTTATGCAAGCATTGATTTGCAACATGATTCTGCATATTGGAGCTTGCCTTATCATTTGCCTACAAGAGTTACAACAAAGGATGACAGATATGAGCCGAGTATCACGAACATACTTACGTCGATATTTTGACTCAACTTTGAGTTTTTGCTCAATTTTTGAGATAAGTGTAAACACCTTGCTCAAGTTGGTGATCAATTAACGTTTTTGAGTTTTGAGTTGGACTCAACTTTGAGTTTGAGCAAAAATATTTGGTAGAGCGTTAAACCTGTCTTTGATCATTGAGCCCATTTCTTGGAAAGGTAAGATTCATGTATGAACATAAAGGGTCATTCATGATTAGCCAATGCGGTCTGCACAGGCTAATCAGGGATGACAATTTACACTTTAACGGTAATTTTTGTTTAAAGGAAGCCTTTTCTTAGTTAAATCGTGTTTAGGCAGAAAGTGTCATTTATGACACTGTGACCACATGCATGACTTGATAGAGGACAGAGTAGCTCCTTATCAAATTGGGTGATGCACAGGCTGGCCAGGAGCTACCCTGTCTGCATATGACACTGTGACCACATGCATGACTTGATGGAGGACAGAGTAGCTACTTATCAAATTGGGTGAATGCACAGGCTGGTCAGGAGCTACCCTGTATGCTAATGACACTGTGAACACTTGCATGACTTGATAGAGAACAGAGTAGCTCCTTATCAAATTGGGTCAATGCACAGGCTGGACAGGAGCTACCCTGTCTGCTAATGACACTGTGACCACTTGTATGACTTGATAGAGGACAGAGTAGCTCCTTATCAAATTGGATGAATGCACATGCTGGCCAGGAGCTACTCTGTCTGCTAATGACACTGTGAAAACTTGCATGACTTGATAGAGTAGCTCCTTATCAAATTGGGTGATGCACAGGCTGGCCAGGAGCTACCCTGCCTGCATATGACACTGTGACGACATGCATGACTTGATAGAGGACAGAGAAGCTACTTATCAAATTGGGTAAATGCAAAGGCTGGCCAGGAGCTACCCTGTCTGCATATGACACTGTGACCACATGCATGACTTGATAGAGGACAGAGTAGCTCCTTATCAAATTGGGTGAATGCACAGGCTGGTCAGGAGCTACCCTGTCTGCTAATGACACTGTGAACACTTGCATGACTTGATAGAGGACAGAGTAGCTCCTTATCAAATTGGGTGAATGCACAGGCTGGTCAGGAGCTATCCTGTCTGCATATGACACCATGAACACTTGCATGCCTTGATAGAAGACAGAGTAGCTCCTTATCAAATTGGGTGAATGCGCAGGCTGGCCAGGAGCTACCCAGTATGCTAATGACACTGTGACCACATGCATAACTTGATAGAGGACAGAGTAGCTCCTTATCAAATTGGGTGAATGCGCAGGCTGGTCAGGAGCTACCCTGTATGCTAATGACACTGTGAACACTTGCATGACTTGATAGAGGACAGGGTAGCTCCTTATCAAATTGGGTGAATGCACAGGCTGGCTAGGAGCTACCCTGTCTGCATATGACACTGTGAACCCTTGCATGACTTGATAGAGGACAGAGTAGCTCCTTATCAAATTGGTTGAATGTGCAGGCTGGCCAGGAGCTACCCTGTATGCTAATGACACTGTGAACACTTGCATGCCTTGATAGAAGACAAAGTAGCTCCTTATCAAATTGGGTGATGCACAGGCTGGCCAGGAGCTACCCTGTCTGCATATGACACTGTGAACCCTTGCATCATGTGGTTAATTCTTATCCTGACAATCTTTCTTGTGTATGACTTTTATTCGGAAGTTCTCTTCAATACCGACAGTTTTGTTTGTTTATAAATCAACATCTTCGATATGCTAAATCACACTTAAACTTTTAACGATCCAATACCATATGTAACATTATTGGAATTGGATGCATGCAAAGTTTCAAGTGCAGTTGAAGTCAGCACACAGTCCTCTAACAGCTCTTCAATACTGAATGATTTAATGATTTATATTCTCTACGTTAACAACCATGCGTGGCTGATATGAAAATAGAACATTTTGTGATATTGGAGTTGACATTGTAAAGGGGACAAAATTTTTAACTGTCCTGCTTAAATACATGTTTGTCAGTTTTGGTAAATATTGTGTGTTTATTTTTTCCTTAATTTATTTTTTTATTACACTGTCAAAATTTCTGAATGATGTTGTGGGACATATTCAAAAGGGTTTGAAAGTGTTTACAAACAGTTTCAAAGACATTAATGTTTACTTTAACAGTTGATTCATTGTTGAGTTGTTGGACTTATGGAAGGTTGAACATTGTTTTCCTCATATCTGTCCTCTACAGATAACATTTTATGGTGAAAGTTCTCTGGGTTGATAAGTAATGCTTCCCGTCTGATATGTCATACAACTTAGAAGGTATGCCAATGTATTGTATATTTACATACGCATTTGCGTCATGTAGTGCTAATAATATCAAACTATTTAATTCCCCAGCATTGTATGCTATTCCCTAATACTTAGTGTTGATTGAGTGTATAAAAAATCCTCACTAATTGGTCGTTCAATTTTTACGAATGAAACTGACATCATATTGAATAGTTGATGTTTTTAAATGTTGCAAATGCATATGTGAATGTATTTTAATAATAGTTTTATTCAGAGCCTCTTAAATACAGACAAGTCATTGCGAGCTTAAGAACACTCTAGATGTTACATTCATATTTAGCTCAAACTCCATGAAACGGAAGTACAATATTTATTGAATATATTAAAGCTTGGGAAAGCATCTGGTTGCGATGATATAACCCATTGTATGTTAAAAAATCCATCCAAAACAGTATGTGTTCCCCTTTGTATATTGTTTAGTATGTCTTTAAATCAATGTCAATTTCCAACACTATTGAAAAAAGCATATGTCATTCCCTTGTTTAAGACAGGCGATAAACACGTTTGCAGTAATTACCGCCCTGTTTCACTACTCTTGTGTGTCGGTAAAGTATTTAAACAAGTATTATTTAAACATTTGTATAACAATATGTTTGCTAACGATTTATTTTACATAGTTCTCAATCAGGATTTCGGCCGGGTCATAGCGCCGTCTATCAACTGCTAGAAATGTACGATTCTCAATCTGCATGTTAAAATCTTAATGAAAAGAAACACACTTGTCTTGTCTTGTGTGATGTTTTAAAAGCCTTTGATAGAGTGTTGCACAAAGATAAATAAACTTGAAGCTTATGGTTTAAAAAAAAAATCGACATGACACCTGGACGATGATCGCTTCGCCCACTTAATCACGTGGCTCAGCGGGTAGCAAACCTAAACAAGCTAACACCAAAATGGCTTCTTTGCCTTTAGACTGCATATAGATTTACGCGATATTCCGGATGATTTTTATGGACTTTTTGACACCATATAACACTTGTAAAGGGGTCTCTGTCATGTTGTTATTCTGCAAATGCCAAAAATATACGTTTATAGAGAACATCAGCTATTTATAACGGGTTTTTCGGTACATGAAACACGCTCTCATAGGCTTGCGCGCTTACCAAAATCGAACCTGTTACTACCTGTAATGGTGGTATATGCAATAAATTAACACTTCTTCACCTGTATTTACCCATGTTATTTACGAAAATATTAACGCAACATCCCCCCCCCTGTTCAGGCTAATCTGGGTTGACACTTTATGCCCATGCACACTTTATGACACTTTATGCCCATGCACACTTTATGACACTTTATGCCCATGCACACTTTGTGACACTTTATGCCCATGCACACTTTGTGGCACTTTATGCCCATGCACACTTTGTGACACTTTGTGACCATGCACACTTTGTGACACTTTATGACCATGCACACTTTTTCAGGCCCAATTTTCCCTGAATAAGGTTCAATGTTACGTACCCATTTGAAACCACTTTCCCTTCAGCAGTGAAGAACAGAGGATTCACGGAGTAGAAGTTTAGCAACTTAAGCGAGGTCAGTGCTGGCATTTTAAGGTCATACCAGCGAACAGTGA
This sequence comes from Dreissena polymorpha, assembly GCF_020536995.1. Taxonomy (NCBI): domain Eukaryota; kingdom Metazoa; phylum Mollusca; class Bivalvia; order Myida; family Dreissenidae; genus Dreissena; species Dreissena polymorpha. The sequence continues at coordinate 81,419,043 of NC_068359.1, forward strand.
ACGACATCTGATGGACGAACATATCTCTGCTCTCCAGGACTCGTTCCTTGTCAGATCTATCCACCAAAGATAGCTGGAAAGTCACGCCTGCAGCCCTGAAAATATTTGTGAAGAAAACTATATGAGCCTTGCTCTGGGAAAACGGGGTTTAATGCATGTGCAAACCGTACAGGCTAATCAGGGACGAATCTTTAAACTTATATTATATTTTTGATTTTAGGGGAGCCTCTTAGCAGCAAAAATACAGGTTAAGCAGAAAGTGTCATCCCTAAATAGCCTGTACCCACTGATTAGGCTAATCTGGGATGACACTTTAAGCACATGCATGAAACCATGTTTTAACAGAATGATGCTCATATATTGTCTTTTGAAAACAGAAAGAGTCTTCAGACAGTGGCATATGTGCATATTCTGTCAGAATTCAAACAAATACAACATGTTACGTGTTACGATGTGGAATATCGTAATATTTTAGTGAAAAAAAACTGTAAAAATAGGATCAAATTTTGAAAGGATAAAACTCTTGGATTTTCAAATTAAACATGGTAATGCTCTTGTCAAGCTGTAACCAGTTCATGCAATAAGATTTGAGTTCTTCAAATTAAATTTCTGTAATTTACATAAACATCTTGTAAATAGTGGTGGGCCTGCATGATTTAGCTATCTTGCCAATACTGCCAATGCAATTACGTAGAAGGACGAGTGTTAACCTGCACACAAATTCCATTTCAAAATACAGTATCATTATTAACAAAGATTTCTTGTACATACTGCCAATGCAATCATTTGAAAAAAATTGCATTCATTTGAAAAAGGACGAATGACCACCTGAGAGCTTTCTCCGTATCTCTTGGCAACCCAGTGAAGGGGTTAATCTTCTTTATAAGTCGCTGACACTGGCGATTCCTCATCTGAACACAGCTTCCATGTCACAAAAAGTCTTTATTATTTAAAATAAGTATTCATAAGTTAAAATCAGTCTTCATAAGTTAAAATGAGTCTTCATAAGTTAAAATGAGTCTTCAAAAGTTAAAATAAAACTTCATTAGTTTAAATAAGTCTTCATAACTTAAAATAAGTCTACATAATTAAAATAAGTCTTTATAAAGTAAAATATGTCTTTATAAGTTAAAATAAGTCTTTATAAGTTTCTGACACTGACAATATCTTGTCTGCACAAAGCCTGTATGTTTAAATATAGTATCATATGCAATATTATGGACATAGTATTTTTACTTTTTTTTAAACTGGGCTCTTCCTCACTACTTGTTCTACAGAAAATTATTGTTACTGTTGTTGTTGACTCATACATGAGCATTATTACGTTTTATCAATTATTAGAAGTATTTAATTAAAGAAAACTAAATTTGATATAACCATTCACATGGATATTCATGTGTTGTTGTTTTTTTCAAAAACAAAAGTACAAATAATTTAGAAGATTGAAAGTTCATTCTATTTATTGGCACACAGGATTTCTTCACATTCTTTTAGCATGTGATTAATGAATAACAAATAACCATCAATGCAGCAACTAAAGGGAGAAGAAGTACTTATACTGTTATATAATACATAATCTTTTCAGTTTTCACACATTTCCATTCCAGTTTTTGAGTGGCCTGCATTTACTTAGATTACAACTATGGTGTCAATATGGTTGGACCCCTTAAACTTAAGCCTCGCCAAACTTGAAAAAGAAAAGAAATACTGACCTTTTAAGACATTGCCTCTTGTAGTTTGTGGTGTCATCTTTTCCCTTCTTTGCTTCTCCTTTGTCACCATATGTCTCATAGACTGAGGCCCACAGGACACTGAAACAAATCACAAGTGCATTGGCATGTTTAGAGACATATGAGTCGCGTTCTGAGAAAACTGGGCATAATGCATGTGCATAAAGTGTCATCCCAGATTAGCATGTGCAGTCCGCACAGGCTAATCAGGGATGACACTTTCCGCCTAAATTGGACTTTTGCTAAGAAGAGACATAATTCAAACGAAAAATGTAATAAAAGCTTTTATGCTTAATGTGACCAGCAAAGCCCCCGACCAGTCTGTGAATCCAGGCAATCTGGTGAAGAGCAACTCTGTCCTCTAAAATGTCACACAAGGTTTTGTGGTCGCATTTATGGATCGGGTATTTTCTGACCAAACCAGGTGGATGCGCAGGCTGGGCTGAAGCTACGATGGCTGCATATGACATAAGGCTCAGTGTTTGCATTATCAATTCATATCATAGGCATAGTGGGTTTAGTAAAAATGTTCAGTATTTAGAACTATATCTGTCATATAACTGCAGTAAGGTCCCCTTCTCACATTTTACCTGAACATGCTTTCCGAATCACAGCAGTTCAAAGTGAACAATGCTTGACACTTCTGCAAGCCAGTACCTGACAACTTCCAAACTTGAATCAAAGGAAGGGGAAAAAAGGCAACAACTAACTTTTTTTACCACCAAAGCCCGTCCATTTTATGTGACTAACAGTCTCTGCAAATGTGGCAAAACATAATTTTACACAAGGTCTGGAAATCTTGTTAATTTTGCGGGCCCAAACTCAAAAATTTTAGCCATTCCAGTACCAACTTAGACATGACCTGATTTTTTTTGTCGTTCATGAGAGCCAGAATTCTGCAATATCTGAAATCAAGCCTACTAATAAGTAATTTTTGGAATGTAACAGTGTATAAACATACTGAATGTTTTACTCTGACTCTAAGGGCCTTAAACAGAACATATTCCTTAATGGGATTTGTTCATAGTTTGGAAAAAATTACTATTGTTTAAATTTTTTTGGCTCAGATTCAAAAAAGAATGTATGCATTTTATTTACACATGCAAACAGGGCTATGCCAATGGAGCTAGCTTGCCGCCACAAACTCTTAACATGTGAATATGACAAATACTACTAGGAGAGCAAAATCTAGAGGACACATACTTGTCATTAGCAACAGGGTTCCAGCGAGAACAGACCTGCGAGGCTGAGATCAGGTCCATAGCACTGAGATAACTGAATATCGTCAGCACCAACTCATCTGGCAGGCTAAAATAAAAACTGATCTGATTACAAAAAATAGTTCTGAATTAAAAAAAAGAGTTATGAATACAAATAATAATAAACAAGAGGGCCTGAAAGGCCCAAAGTCGCTCACCTGAGTTAACAAGATATTATTAGAACAAATAATCTGACCAAGTTTCATAAAGATTGCAAAATAAATGTGGACTCTAGAGTGTTAAAAAGGTTTTACTATAGCCATATAAGGAAAAATGCCCCGCCCCCTGGCAGCCATGTTTTTCAACTGACTGGAATCATTTTTGAACTCGTCCAATATATTATCAAGATGAATCTTCTGACCAAGTTTCATGAAGATCGGACAGTAAATGTGGCCCCTAGAGTGTTAACAAGATTTTACTATAGCCGTATAAGGAACAATGCCCCGCCCCTTGCCAGCCATGTTTTTCAAGCAAACATAACCATTTTCAAACTCATCCAAGATATCATTGAGACCAATCTTCTGACTAAATTTCATGATGATTGGACAATAAATGTGGCCTCTAGAGTGTTAACAAGGTTTTACTAAAGCCTTATATAGCCACATAAGGAAAAATGCCCCGCCCCTGGTGGCCATGTTTTTAAAGCAACCAAAACCATTTTCAAACTCATCCAAGATATCATTAGGCATACATGCCATACGTCCCGATCTCGGCGGGACAGTCCCGCTTTTGGACCCTTTGTCCCGCCGTCCCGATATGAGACGATTTGTCCCGACATTCGTAAAAAACGATGTAAGGTCTATAGGTTCCCAATAAAATTCGCTATTCAAGCTCTGTTTCGCTAACACTTACCCCCGCTAATCCCTTTATTGCCCCCAATTAACAATCCGATTCTACTTATCGTGTGTACCAGTGTTGTTTATGACATCTTATCAGCGATTTATCGGCTAATTATTGATTTCATCAGGCATTCACACCATGGTGGTCTTCAAGATAGTGGTCGCTTATTGCTATCGATAGTTGTATTATAATGAAATGAATGTTGAAAATGTGTTTATTTTTGTATTTGTTTGAAACGGTTTACAAAACAATTGTTTTGTAAAATTAACTCTACGTCATTAATGAGTCTTTAACATTCAATGTTTAGTTCATAAATAGCGGGATAATCCGAATGTGCAATATACCAAAATCGCAACAAACAGTCCAATAAGTGATACGCATCCTGTCTAGTGTAATTGGGTGTAATTGTAATAAAAACAACGAGGTGCTATGCATGACAGTTTGACCCTACTCCAATTAAGCTAAAAACCAAGAGGTGCTATGCATGACAGTTTGACCCTACTCCAATTAAGCCGCGACAATTGACAAGTAACAGACTGCGCATGGATACATGCTTAAAAAAACATCGCAACAAACAGTAAAAGTGGTACCCATCTTGTCTTGTGTTATTGTAATAAAGACAACGTGTTGTTATTCATGACAGTTTGACACTACCCCAATACAGCGCCTGACAATTCACAATTCAGTTTAATCTGTGTATATAAGAAGAAAACAAAACATGATTATTAACATTAGAGAAAAATTATTCGAGTAAAGCATCCATAGACTTCTTTTGTCCTTTTGTTTTTGTTGGTGTAAAAACGGTTGAGGCGTTGTTGAGAGTTAAAATGAACACAAAGACGGTTTGCTTCCACCAAAAACCTACCTCTGAAATGTGTACGGCCGCGCATTCCTTGTGTAACTGATGTAACTGTTCGGCAGATAATTTACTGTAACCCGTACTTTCAGTGTACTGGATAGCCTCCCCTGCGTTAATGTTTGCCATTGAAATTAATATAATGAGTATTGTTGTCGTAATGTTCTATATTTTGTACTCTAAAAAGATGAATATTATCCTCGTTGTTTGCTATTGTCTTATTTTATACAACTGTTATTGTTATGTTTTAGATTCCATGCTTCATATCAGATGTTTTATGTCTTGAATAAAAGTATCAAGAGTATTTGTTAGTACTATACTGACTACAGTAAAGGTGGAATGATAAATCGTTTTAGGTGTCCCGCTTTTGGGTCAAATGTCCCGACAATTTTTTATGGAATGTCCCGCTTTGAACCTAAAAAATTATGGCATGTATGCATTAGGACAAATCTTCTGACCAAGTTTCATGATGATTAGAAATTAAATGTGACTTCTAGAGTGTTAACAAGGTTTTTCTTTAGCCATATTAGGAAAAATGCCATGCCCCCGTGGCGGCTATGTTTTTGAACCAATCGACATCATTTTTTAACTCGTCCAAGATAATATTGGGATGAATCTTCTGACCGAGTTTCATGAAGATCAGACAATAAATGTGGCCTCTATAGTGTTAACAAGATTTTACTATAGCCATATAAGGAAAAATGCCCTGCCCCTTGGCAGCCATGTTTTTCAAGCAAACGTAACCATTTTCGAACTCATCCAAGATATCATTGAGACCATTCTTCTGACCAAAATTTCATGAAGATTGGACAATAAATGTGGCCTCTAGTGTTAACAAGGTTTTACAAAAGCAATATATAGCGTAAAAAGGAAAAATGCCCCGCCCCCTGGTGGCCATATTTTTAAAGAAACCAAAACCATTTTCAAACAACAACGATATCATTGGGACAAATCTTCTGACCAAGTTTCATGAAGATCGGAAAATAAATGTGGCCTCTAGAGTGTTAACAAGGTTTTACTATAGCCATATAAGAAAAAATGCCCCGCCCCCTGGCGGCCATGTTTTTCAACCAGCTGGCATCATTTTCAAACTCATCCAAGATGTTATTGGTATGAATCTTCTGACCAAGTTTCATGAAGATCAGACAATAAATGTGACCTCTATAGTATTATCAAGATTTTACTATAGCCATATATAGCCATATAAGGAAAAATTCCACGCCCCTTGGCAGCCATGTTTTTCAAGCAAACGTAACCATTTTCGAACTCATCCAAGATATCATTGAGACCAATCTTCTGACCAAAATTTCATGAAGATTGAACAATAAATGTGGCCTCTAGAGTGTTAAAAAGGCAAATGTTGACAGCTCACGACGGACGACTGACACATGACGAAGGACGACGGACAAAAGGCGATCACAAAAGCTCAACATGAGCACGTTGTGCTCAGGTGATCTAAAAAGATATGAAAACAAAAAAGTTATAAATACTAGTACAGAAAAACCTTTGTAATAAGTGTTTTGATTGCATGTTTATAATTTCCAGTCCTTTTTCCAGTTTTACATTTCTAAAGCTGACTGATTATACCATGTTTTAAAAGTATCGAAATCAAAACAAAAATAAAAAAAGTAATTAAATGTTGTAAATATACTTTTAGCCACTCCAACTTGCAAAATCGACCAATTATGGGCAAGAGGATGTGACATTATAACATTATCAGAAATGAAAGAATTTGTACTTTATGTAGTCTTTACGATTTAGAAGACGAATATCACTTTATACTTAGATGTCTATTTTATTTAGAAGAAAGATCCAAATACATATCAAAACACTATTCAATAAGACCAATTTTGCAGAAATTTTTGAAACTCTTAAATAGTTATAATAAAGGTACCCTTCAGAAGTTAGCAATTTACTGTATTTGTAACATGCTTTAAGAAAAGAAATAATTTTTTTTAACTCAACATTTATTATTGTTATTTATTTACCATTTAATACGAAATGAATGTACTTTGTTTTTGTCTGTTAACGCTAAATTTGTTAACATGTACAGTGTATTATGAAATGATTATGAAATGAATGTGATTTTTGTGTGTGGCTGTTTCCACTGTTTTTTGTTAATATAAAGTGGAGTATAAATACTCAATTCAGTGTGTTCATAAACACACAACACTCTCACGAATAATTTATTATTATCTATATTACTTTTTTTTCATGCATGTATGAATGCTATTTATTAATCACCATGAGCTGTAATATGCTTCAGTGAATAAAATATTTGTTCTGTTCTGATATGGTCTTCATAAAACAGCAGCATATTGACCACCTTGACTAAATAAATAAATTAAGTAATGATCACATAAAAACTTAACGGTAAATGATAAGTTTTACTGACCTACATTTTCAACACACATAGTCATAACACTTAACAGTCCCAACTGTTAACTTTTCCCTAAAAACCAAATAGGACCTTTCAGCATCTGTGCAAAAAGACTGATAAAAAATTGTGACTATCAAGGGACTGATTATGTGTCTAGAACCTCCAGAAAGCCAGCCTTTCCTGTTTTTAAAATTCGTTTCCTTAAATATATATTTGTTAAGCTTTCACATCGCAATCGGGAAAATGTTTTTTTTAGAGGAATAGGCTATTCTGAAGATGATAGAACTTTGTGTGTAATTACTCAAGAATGCCATCTTTTCCAGATTTTCTTGTTAGTACCCTAGGCTGGGTCTGGGAGTGTGCAGATCTGGTGTTCATAGCTGAGAACTTCTTGGCCTTGACACTCAAAGTTGATATATCTGGCAGAACACTGCAAAAAAAAGTTGTTAAGGAGTTATTCACTAACATTGTTGGTGGTAAATAGAATTGTTATGTTGCAAATTTGATTCATTTCAAATGCTTTCAAGTATACCTTTATTTAATGTATATTCATTTGAATTGATTTTTAATGTATTTAAAACTGTCAATAATGTTTATTTTGAATACATCTTAAATTTCTATACAACTGTTAGTCAGCTTAATGTTAATTATGGCAGTCTGTTATATCTGAAATGAAGCATAGTAATCGGTTGTAATTGGATTGTAAAGTGTATAAATATACTACAAACTTGCATTTCCATTGACTCAAATGACCTTAAACAGGTTAAAGAAGAATGTATGCATTTCATTCAAACAAGCAACTTAACATTCCTGATCAAGAATTTTTCTTAATAATTGTTTGTTTATTGATAATCAACTATCAAGATCCGAATAATAATAAAGGCTGTGTAACATTTCTCATTGACAATAAGGGAAAATTGTGCATTACTAACATAGTTTTAAATTTTTTAAAATGTTAGGCTCGATTGGTCATTGTCGGCTTGGGTACTACTAGCATGTACCCCAGTTACTCTTAAGTATACTTACATGTACTCCGGGCACGGTAAATATACTAAAATGTACCGGGAAGTTAAACGCTAAATCGGCCGTTGTCCGCTATTTTTTTAAATATATTATATTCAGATTTGTGTCAATTTTTTGTAAAATGGCCTCTTAGTCTATACTATCAAAACTCATACTCAAAAAGCATGTTGATGCAGTTTTTTAAAAGAAAAGTTTAAGATAATCGGTAGCGCGTTTTACGACATCGGATTTTGGCCGGGAGTTCAACTCGGGTACAGTCTAATATCGACCAGGTACGATTAAGTATATTTGCCATACCCGGGGTACATGTAAGTATACTTGAGAGTACCCTGGGTACATGTAAGAAGTACCCAAGCCGACAATGACCAATCGAGCCATAGTTAGAGCATGTAAGCTTTTGCTTCTAGAGGTGCCAGGTTTGAACCCAAAGTCAGGCACATTTTTTTTATTGAATCTTATTTATTGCTATTATAATTATTAAAAACTTTTTCATACATTGAAGTTTTGTTAGTAGATACATTTAATACATGACATCTGTATTAAAGTCCCTTTAATGTTCCAACAAATATGTTACCTGTACTTCCCAGGACTTCTGCCATTGCTGCTAGATGCACTCTTGCTAGATTGCTGGCCAGATTTCTTGGAAGCCAGGTAGTTGGCCAAGTGCTTACGATGATGGCTGCTCATGCTTTTAATGAAGATTTACTTTGGCAATCTATTGGCGTCTGAAACATATGTTACATGCATACGTATACAGATAACAGTTAGCATTTGTGATGTCTGCAAAAAAAATCTCACTATCGAATACACTCTTCTTAAATTAACTTTAAGAATTGTTGAACGAATTTATATCTAATTACAATTGCTGATCTTTTTATGCACTTTTATCATTTTACCTCATGTATTAATGAATTTAATGATCTCACAGCCAAAATATTGTATTTCAAGGTTAACTAAAGTTACTATTTAGAGCTCTAGAGTAAATAGCCTCTTTTCGTTCAACTAGACTGTATAATAGCCTCTTTTCATTAAAGAGTTACATGGACTTTTTATACAGGCATGACCATTATTTTAACAAAAGTGAGACATTTACATGTATTATCCCCACACTTTTTTAAAATATGTGCTTATCTCCGAAGTCTGTCTGTCCGTCTGTCCTGGCAACCAGCTCCTCCTACACTATTGTTATGGGGGTTTGGGTGGGGCCAGGTCAGAGATGTTCACTCATTTTACTAACAGCATGCAACGTGGGGATATGTATCGGCCTCTGCCGCGCCATTTCTAATTTTGCATGTCCCACAGCATAATAATGGCAAACTTGATATAAGATACATATGCAACTTCTACTTACTAACTTGCCAATTCTATGAAGAAGACACTCTGAAAAATTTATTTGTTCATATCTTTTTTAAACATCTGTTCAGTCATAATTGTTATAGGAAAACACAAACGTTTGTAATAATATTATTGGTCTTTACACGTTAATGCAATAAACAATGTTTGCCAAATTATTACCCACATTTGATTCTTTAGTAACACAATCTAAATTCAACTGGCTTTAAACAAAAGAGATCCGTGTGAATTTTCTAAATTCATAAAATTCAATGTAGATTAATAAAATAAACCATAAATTTCAAAAATGGGGTATGTCTTAATCTATAGGTATGCATTCATCTTAAGGAAAGAGTGGTATCCTAATTTGACAGATGGAATGTCAGACACTTCGACCCTTGACACTTCGACCCTTAGACCTTTTTTTTAAGACACTTGGACCCCTGTTTTTTTATTTTTGAGACACTTTGACCACTGTTTATTTTTTATATATTTAACATAAATATTCTTATTAGAATTGATTTTTGTGATAAAGGATATGCATTATGTGACAGTCAGTCATGCGTGTAATACTTGATCATATGAAAATACTTTCAAAGGAGAGGGAATAGGTATAATAGGGCTTTCAATAGGTGTTCATGAAATACTTTGGACATTATTTATATAAAAAAATCACCTATAAACTAAATTATTTACTACAAACACACTTCTCAGAATCTAACATGTTCAATGATCAATGAATAAACACAAATGGTATTGTGATATCAATTCATTTAGGAAAAAGAAAACATAACCCTGTGGACTATGTAACGACCCTGTGAACTGGTCCCAAAAAGGCGCATGCTGCAATAACTGCAGTATTTGGTATCACAAATCATGTGAAGATATTGGCCCCAAAACAATGTCTCACTTGGAGAAATCGCAAGTAGTCTGTTTGTGCTGCAAGTGTGAAAGCATAAATGTGGACAGTTTTACTTTTAACAGTTTTGAACTCTACACAACAAACTTTTTCACTCCACTCTCAGTTTCGAACTCTACAATGGAGTCAGTATCCTCATCGTGTTTTGATCCTCCGCATACAAGCAGTCCACTCAACAGTAACAGGCGAGACCACATATACTCGCCCCGAAACACTGTATCACCACCACGGACTAGCTCAAGAAATTATTCTAGTACATCAGCTGACCCTGAACTTGGGAGACCACCACTACCAACAAACATTCGGTTGTTAACTGTGAACTGTTGCAGCGTACGGACAAATAGCTCATTATTTAAAGCATCTTTGGACTACATAAAGCCAGACCTTGTTTGTGGTACTGAGTCTTGGCTACGAGGCATCAAACCAGGAAAAGATCCGGAGCCAAATGCTATCAAGAACTGCGAAGTATTTCCAGAAACTCTAAGCGTCCACAGAAATGACCGGAATATACAAACCGGTGGAGGTGTATTTACAGCATCGCGTGAAGGCATTGTAATGGACGCACTCCCTGACCTAACAAGTGAATGTGAAATTGTGTGGTCCAAGGTCAAAGTAAGAGACACCAGGGATATTCTCCTATGCTCCTTCTACATGCCCCATAGAAATAGGAATGACATCAAAGAACTAGACATTGCATTTAAAAGACTATCCCATAATCAAAAAGACAAAACCATCATACTAGCCGGAGACTTTAATTGCCCTGACATAAACTGGCCACACCAAACTGTATCCAAAGACGCACCAGACAGAGAAATCCAACAAGCACTTATTGATTTCGCCATCGAACATGGTCTCTCACAGATACACGATCAACCGACACAAAACGATCTATCATCCTAGACCTCGTGTTTACAAATAACCCCTCACTGGTTTAAACATCCACATCAGTACCAGGTATTAGTGACCATGCTATAATTGTCACAGAATTTAATATTATTCCCCATGTGATCAAGCAACATCCTCGAAAAATATATCAATACTCTAAAGCGAGTTGGCCTACCATATCTGAAGCCACAAAGGAACTATCAGCCACCATATTAGCATCTAACCCATCACTACCAATTGAAAACCTATGGGAAACAGTAAAGTCAGGAATTCACAAAATTGTAGACAAACATGTTCCATCCAAAATGTGTAAACACCGGAAATCCCTACCCTGATTCAAGAAAGATCTACATTGGATGACAAAGCGCAAAGCAAGACTTCACAAGAAAGCCAAGGTAACCAACAATTGGGACACCTACAAGCGCTACCAAAAACACTGCAAGAAGGCTTTTAAAAAGGCTGAAATTGATTACATAAACAACACCCTACAAAGCGGACTAGACGAAAACAACACAAAGCCATTCTGGAGATATGTTAAGTCACGCCGCCAAGACAACACAGGCGTAGCACCGCTTAAAAAATTGGGTCAACTTATGAATGATAGCAAAACAAAGGCACAGATACTATTAGACCAATTCAGCTCAGTTTTCACCAAAGAAGATAAAGATGGGGTGTTACCCAACCTTAACAAGAAAACAAGATCAATACCCCCACTACACATAACAGAGGAAGGCGTAAAGAAATTACTTGCTGATTTGAACATTTCCAAAGCTAGAGGCCCAGACAGTATCCCAACCATTGTTCTCAAGAACTGTGCAGCTGAACTAGCCCCAGCCATGCAATATATCTTCCAGAAATCACTGGACCAAGGGACGCTACCAAGTGACTGGCGGAATGCAAACATCGCCCCTGTCTTCAAGAAAGGAGATGTTCACCTGGCAGAGAATTATAGACCTGTATCTCTAACTTCAATATTGTCACGAGCCGAGCGGTAGCTGTGATTTTACTTCAGTTTCTTTAACTTTTCCAAACTTGAAGCTTTTGTTCAAGTTTAACATGGAACTAAAATGGACTCTGATAAACAGTAAACTAAGAATAACATTTTGCCTATTCAGTTGTTTTAAAATTGTCAAAAAAAATATACAAACTCAAGATTTATAACCTTTCTAAATTTTATTCATTCATAACGAATAAATAAATAACAACTTTCAATATATATATTTCTTAACAGACAGATTAATTTTCAGACATTTACATTATAATACAGCAATATACACGTACATGTGTCATGTTAAGTATTTGCACTTTCTATTTTATAATGTTCTAAAAAGATGACAAATGCAATTTTTAAGTATTTATAAAATTCAGTCTGAATTTTAATAGCTAAGTCTTATTGAAAAATGTATTTTAAATGCTTATATAAGAAAAATAAAATAGGTCTCACACCTAGGAAAACAAAATTCAGAGTCCTCGAATAAGAATTTTCAGTGCCTTTTATACTCTCCAAAAGCGCACACATAACGTTGTGCAATAATAACGTAAAAGCGCACATATGAATTGTGCACAAAAAGCGCACAAACAACGAGCAGTAAAGCGCGCAAGAGCGCACAATAAAATTTGAGCGTTCTTGACACGGTAAATGTCACTCATATTAAAATGATATTTCTGACGATATTACAATGAAGCAGTAGTCAAATACATATCAATTAAATCAATAAATCATTTATAAAGATGACTATTACCTTTTTAAACAATTTTTAAGAAGGAATATGAGTATTTAACAAAAGATATTGTATGACGAAACTGTCAAAATACTGTAGTCAGTGTAAACTACCCAGAAGGCACTTATGTCAGCATCAGGAAATCAACTTCCTGTTTATGCAAAAATGGCTGCCACATTAACAGACGCTTAAACAATGAGACTTTTAAAAAGGATATTACAAATAATAAAGAAGCGCAAAAGGTAGGCATCGGCTGTTATCAGTTCTAACTTCCACACAGCATTCAATAAAAGCATTAAATAACAGTGACATAGTCATTTAGATGCAAAACATAAACGGTAAAAATGAACAATGTACATGAACATAAACACATGTTTTCATAAACAATCTAGGGCATGACATTACCCCTCCTTCAATTTTAAAGGTCCTCCTTTAAATAATTAAGTAATTAAAAATTTGTACTTTAACTCTCTAACAGTTACAATATCAGTAAAACTGTAATATATAAAAAAAAAATAAACACTTTGTACAGTGTGATTTAGAGCATTTTTTAAGGTACAACACTTTGTACAGTGTTATGTTTCACTGCTTAAAGCACAAGAACTACCATACAACAAAATGCTGTAAAAACAATCACAACAAATTTCAATCCTATGTACAATAATAAATTATTTGAGATCAGAGAAAGTCAATATAAATAATGTGATGACTAGACTTTCAATTTGTACAAGTAAACACAATGTAAATATTTTAACTGACTTGTTCAGCAATATTTTTACATACAACAACAACAAAAAATTTACTCTCAAGAAAATCCTGAATACCAAATTTCATCTTGAATACCAAAGTTAATTGGTCAACATGTATTCACTTGCAAACATTTATACTTAAATAATTATTAAACCTTCTTAACAAAATGACTAGATAATTTAAGGCACTTTTTCTTAAATTAACGACTGACCTAAAAAAGCATAGATTTTAAAAGATTGTAACTCATGTTAAATGACTATGTAACAATGTTTCAATCAAAACAGAACTTTTCTAATACATTCTATGATGAACAAATCGTCGCTCTCGATGGTTTTCTTTCTCGTGTCTTGCTTCATTATTCCTGGATCTCAAAGGTGATCTGTCGCGGTGGTGATGACGGATGGTGGAGGTTTGGGAGGTAGAGTGGTCTGGATGGTGTTGATGGTTGTTGTGGGTGGACTCAACACGAAGCGATGTTGGGGGATGACGGTCAGCAGCAGATTGGGTGGATTGATGTTGATGCCGGAGAATGTCAGTAAGATCTGTCATACTTCTTGCAAAATTGTAGTTGAATTGATACTGTTTATGTATTTCCGAGTGAAGATTCTGTAAGTTGGTGTTTATTTGGGACAGCACAGACATAAGTTCTTTGTGTCGTACAGCAGAAGAGGTGGATGAGGCTGATGACGACGAAGAGGATGATGACGAAGAGCTGCTGGTGTCAGATGTGACTTCCGGGGCGAGGGCGCGACATTCATCAATAGTTGGAAGAGAGTTCAGAGGATCTTCTTGGTTGAGTGATTCCTGTTGTATTGCAGGAGACGATTGGACGTTAGGAGGTGAAGGGTTTGACAAAGTGGCTTGATTTGGGGCTAATGTTGGGTTGGTTGATGTTCCCAGGACGTTCATAAGTTGTTGAAGAGGGCCAACGCAATCAGACAGGTTGATGTAAGTGATGGGCTGCTGTTGACGAAGTTGAGTGGGTAGCTCAGTTTGAAGGGTAGTCGGTCTGGTAGGTTGAGATGGTGACATAGTCTGCAGAAAAGGGGAGAGGGGAAAGTTACTGATAGGACTAAGGTCTGGTAGGGCGGACTGCATTGCTTGAGAAAGGATGTCTTGTTTCTTAGAGATTGAGATCCAGTGACGCTGGCTGTCTTCAGCAGAAAGGATAGCAACATCTCGGTCGGTAATGGAGTATGGAGTCGGATTGGAGACAAGGAAATCAGGGCTGTCCGGTATGTTCTTTTCTTGGAGCACGAGTTGATGTCTACGGAAACTGCTGACATGTTTGTCAAGTTCTTCTCGTTTGAAGCATCTGAATAGGCAAAGGCGACAGTAGAACGGGGCTTGATCCAGGCTCATGTGTTCCTTGAGGAAATGATTGTAGACACGGTACTTTGCCTCTATGTAGACCTTATCCATCCGGTGGTAACATTTCAAACATTGGTAGGCGCGACGCCGTTGACCGTTGAAGGATGATACAGACATGAAGGATGATAGTGAGATTGCGACTGAAATAAATAACAAACATGTTGTTATTTTTCATCCATAATTTTGATTTCTTGTCCAATTACATCACAGACAAAATGGATCTTTGTCCACATTGTATTTTTAACGATGTATAATTCTGTATGCTTCCCCTCCAAATGAAAAGTGAAAAACACACATTAACTAAACACTTTTCACACTTCAATGCTTTAACACAAAATTACACTGAATAATTTCACTGCATGAAAATTTAAATGCAAAATATCAACAACGCTCAAATTCACTGCTGTGCTTTCTGTTACACTGTTAACTTGATAACGATTATTTTGTCAGACTCAAAACCCGTTCTCATTCTTAATCATTGCATTTTATCAATCGGTTCCCGGCTCATTGCCCATCACACATGGTGATTCATTCCCGACCATACTTAAGGTCAATCTTTCCCTATTCAATACCGTGAATACCCGTTCTTAAGACTTTAAACAACTCTCTGACATTTTAACTTCACAACTTTATCATGCCACAAGTTAACTATACATCTCTTCTATAACAGAATCACATTAGCACTATTCCATCACAAATACTGTTTTCTTTTGTTGACATTACTTATTACAACAATGGCAAGAGCTGATTTTTTTCCATAACTATGTATCCATTGTGATTTTTGAGGTGCAAATACTTTTACAGTTTTAAAATACACATTTTTAAGACACAAATAAATAAACAATATTACTTTTTCTCTGCATCATCTAATGCAATGAAGTTCATACAATCTTGGTTTACACTCATGTACATCACTAAAACAAATTGTATAACTGCACACAAAATATATTAAAACACAATATGAAACATCATGGTTTAAAATTTTAACTTCCGTTGTTCTTTCAGAATCCATTTTGGTACTTGATCTCCTTGGTATGGCTTGAGTTTTTTAAGATGAACAAATTTTTCATTTCCTTGCTTGTCTAGTTGTAACTTGAAATTCACTTCTGAAATTTTCTTGCTCACCAGAAAAGGACCATCGTATGTTCGTTCTAACTTCGGTGCTATTCCAGGCTTTCTTGCTTCATTGAGATACCAAACAACATCACCAGTGTTGTAAATGTTTATTGACACTCTTGCATCATAAATTGCTTTGTTGCGCTTGGCAGCAGTCCCAAGGTGATCCCTTGCTACCTGATGTGCCTTTTGAAATCTTGACCGCAGCCAGTCGACATAATCTCCATACGATGTAATAGTGTTGTTGTCGCATGTTGTTGTGCTACCGAACACCAACTCTGATGGTAAACGGACTTCTCTGCCAATGGTAAGAAGGTTTGGGGTCAAAGTGGTCGACTCACTAGGTGTGGCTCTATAAGCTCCTGCGAGGCATCCTAGATTCTTATCCCATTGGTCTTGTTCTCCACAAAGGTAGGCCTTTATCATACGCACCAAGGTCTTGTTAAAACGCTCTGTTTGACCGTTGCACTGTGGGTTTCGTGGACTGGTCCTTATCTTTCTTATCTCCAGCATTCTACACAACTCCTTGAAGACCTTGCTCTCGTAGTTTCGACCTTGATCGCTAAGGATGTTTAGCGGACAACCCCACCTTGAAATGTATTCATTGAGAATGCAAGATGCGCACGTCTCTGCGCTCTGATCAGGTACAGCTATTACTTCAACATATTTACTGAAAAGATCAGTTAGCACCAGAATATATCTGTTACCCCGGTCTGTGAGCGGCAGTGGACCAAGATAGTCTGTTGCAAGCACATCAAATGGTGCACCTGTTGTAATTGAACCCATAGGCGCTCGAGGTGTCTTCATTGGCTTTTTGTTCGCAGCACATGTGTCACACCTCTTAACATGCAAAAGGACATCAGTCTTCATTGCATACCAAAAATACCGTTGCCGAATTTTCTCTAAGGTCTTCTTAACACCCAAATGACCTGAAATTACAGAGTTGTGATGTTCAAAAAGAACATCAGTTTTCATAACAAATGGAACAATAAATTGCAAGTGCTCATCAGTTTGGTTCTGTCTTATGAATTTCTTAAATAATAATCCATCTCGAACAAATAAAACATCCCAGAGAACCCAATAGTGTCTCGAAGCTGGGCTGAGTGCTAAGATGTCATTACAGCTGGGCCTTTTGTTTGTTTTTTTCGCCTCCAAAATACAGCTTATATCTGGGTCAAAAGATTGTAACTTCTGAAGGTCTTCTAATGATTTATTGCATGCCCATGGTACAAAGTTTGGAAGCTGAGTTTGAAGTCCTGAACTTTCAGGCTTGTCTTCCATTTGTTTTGTTGACCTTATTGGTTGGGTATCGCACGTTTGCCCTTTGCAGGTTGCATTTACTCCCGTCAAACAATCATTTCAAAAGTCTTCATGAACCATGTCTTGTGCTTTTTTTGTGCACTTCTTACACGGACCACACTTTAGAGGCTCATTCATGTCTTCTAAATTGCAGTCGCAGTCTCTTGGGTTTCTACACCTTGATAAGGCATCGCAGTGACCTTGCTTGTGTCCTGGTCTGTATTCAACAGAAAAGTCATAATGTGACAAGATTTCAATCCATCTTGCAATTTTTCCTCTTGGTTCCTTAAGCTTGAAAAGCCATTTTAATGCTTGATGGTCACTTCTCACAACAAATCTTCGGCCTAACAAGTATTGTCGAAAATATTCAACAAAGTAACGGATTGCAAGAAGTTCCTTTTCAGTTACGCAATAGTTTTTTTCATTCTTGTTAAGTGCTCTGCTTGCATATGCGATAACACGTTCACGGCCATCTTGGTTTTGGTGAAGTACAGCTCCAATGCCAATGTCACTGGCGTCAACGTCCAAGCAGAATTCTCCAACCTGAAGTGGATATCCCATTATATTTGGACTGATCAGAATCTTCTTGAGATCTTCAAAAGACCTTTGGCAGTCATCATGCCACTTAAATGTCACATCTTTCTTCGTGAGCTCTACCATTGGTCTAACAAGTTTGGCAAAATCTTTAACAAATCTACGGTAATATGATCCCATAGCAACAAACTGTCTGACCTCTAAGACATTTGTGGGTACCGGCCACTGAACTATCTTTGCAACATTGATTGGGTTAGGCTTTATTCCTTGTTTCGATACCACATGCCCAAGAAACAAGACTTCTTCCTGTAAAATTTCACACTTTTCGGGCTTCAACTTCAATCCAGCAGCTTCTATTCTCTCTAAAACTTCATACACTCTGCTCATATGCTGGCTAAAATCGGTGCCAAAGACAATCACATCATCAATATAAATAAGACATGTTTCCCATTGTAAACCTTGAAGAGCAAGCTCCATTGTCCTCTGAAAGGTTGAACAAGCATTGTTGAGTCCAAACGGCATTCTCAACATTTCATAATGTCCATATTTACAGACAAATGCACTTTTTGGTATATCTTCTTCTTTGAGTGGGATCTGGAAATATCCACTAGTAAGGTCAAATGTGCTAAAATATTTAGCACCAGCTACAGCATCTAGGCAATCTTGCACTCGCGGCAGGGGAAATCCATCTGGTTTGACAAGGGCATTTACTCTTCTATAATCTATGCATGGTCGGACCTGTCCATTTTTCTTCATAACCAACAAAATAGGGCTTGCCCATGGTGACGTACTTTTTCTTATTACTCCCTTGTCCAGTAATTCTTCTATTGCCTTTTTTTCTGCTTCGGCATACGCCATTGGCACTCTTCTTGGAGCTTGTTTCACTGGTTGTGCATCACCTGTATTGATAGGGTGCTCTGTTAAGTTTGTCAAACCTATGTCAAGGTCATTTTTAGAAAAACTGTTTTGAAACCTAGCTAGCAGATTTGCTATGACTTGTTTTTCTTCTTCATTGCAATTTTTAACAGACGTATCGTACAATTTTTGTAAGTGTTCTGGAATTTCTTTATTTTCTAAGGATATTTCTTCTTGCACGTTATTGATAATTTGCTCCGATTTGTGACTGAAAGTAACTCGGCGTACTGAGAAATGATTGTCCTCTTCCGCTGTGTGTTCTTGACCTTTAAGTGTACTTTTTATACTGTCGATTTGTTCGGCTTGGCCTAATACTGAGTCTTGATTAATATCTACACTATATGGGAATGGATTTAAAAGACGTATTTTGCTTGTCGGGTTTCTATTTATATCAACTAATACTGAGGCCATCTTCAATGGATATGTTTCACAAAAGTGTTGTGTAGGTTCTACAATAAAATCTGTTTTTTTAGACACATCATCTGATTCTTTACGCTCAATAAACACATCAATGACCGCTTCGCTGAGAGGTGGAATGATGAAATGGTCAGCTGCTGTTACTTTTCGAACATTGTTTTTCATTCCAATTTGAATACATGGTATATTTTTGCCTTTCAAAACTATTACTCCTTTTGACAAAAGTATATCTGCGGGACCTCCATCATCATTTTGCAGAATGTCTATTCCTAACAAAACATCATCCTCAATTTCAGCAACAATCAATTCTTTGTACATTGAAACTGGCCCTAATTCAATATTAAAAAATGCTTTTCCACATTCTTTTAAAGGAATTCCACTTGCACCTGTCAAACAAGCTGATTTGTTAAGCTGAGGTCTAATTTTAGGGTCCAATTTATTGTAAACTCTGTCTGAAATGATTGTTCTTGTTGCTCCGGTATCATTTGTTAAAATAACTGGCACATTTTCAATATTACCTTTGATATAGACACCACTACTAAATGCTCTTTTGCGCCGCACAATTTCTTCGGCTACACTTGCTGAGTCATCATGGCCATTTATGCTTGCCAGGACCTCCCCTCGGCCAATCGGCTTGGTCCTTTCATGTTTAAAGGCTGATTTTGATAGAAGTCTTTTCTTGCAACTTGCCCATTCTGATACCTGGCATTCTTCAATGGACAATCCCTAGCAAAATGATTTTCTTGGTTACAAGAATAACACTTAATTGTCTTGGGTTTTTGCTTAAAACCATGTTCAGTAGTTTGTTGTTGTTGTTGGGCTTGGGTTAACTGATTTAGTTTTTCAAGAACTTGTTGCAATACATCAGTTTCTTTGCTTTTTGCAGCCTCTCCTGAAATATCAGTCTTCATGTCACATGTTTTGGTATTTTCTGAATTAAATTGCTTTTGCTGGCTCTTGTTTGGGACTCTATAGGCATGTTGGCTAGTGTCGTCATTATCTGTTTCAATCACTTCATAATCTATTTCATTTTCTGATCCCGAAGTTCTACGCACAAATTTTCTCTTTCTGTCATCGTGAAATTGATGCCTAGTTCTGGTTTGTATGTAATTTACAACATGGTACACTGCTTCATCAATGTCCTCGGGTTCCTTAATAAACTCAATTTCTGACCGCACTTCTTCATCTCGTAGACCGTCCAGGAATCTTCTCACTAAATCTTCTTGCCGTGTTCTGTAGTCTCTCCTTGTATGGGCTTTGTCATACAGACGTTTAAGTTCTGCAGCATACTCCTCAGCTGTTTCACCTACTTTCTGATCTCGTTTGCTAAATTTTACAGCAAAAGTTCTTGGAGTTTCTATGACCCTAAATCTGTTGTTAATTTCACTAACAAGTTCTCTATAGTTGGTTAAAACTTCATGATTCAGTTGAGTGAACACAAATTCACCAGCACTGCTTTGCAATTTTGGTAATAAATTGTCAAGTTTTTCTTCTTCATTCCAATGAAGTCTTTCAGCAATAATTTCAAACCTGTTAATCCATACTTTCCACTCATCTTTGCCAGTAAAAGAAGGGATTTTCATGCTTGAACTGCATTTATGAGGGTTTACACTTCTTGTTTGCCTGTCATAAGACCTGTTCTCCCTTGGGTGCTGGTAGCCAATGTCCCACATTTGTTCACCCTGACCTCTGTCATTACGGAAATGGTTATTGTTTGCTTCCTGTTCCTGGGGGGAAATTTGTACTTGTTTGTTGTTTTTATCACATAAATTTGCTAGAAGTGTTGTAACATTCTGTAAAGCATTTGACATCTGATTTTGCATTGACACCATATTTGTGACTGCATCTTTCATCCAGTCGGTTGTATTGCCATTTGACATTTCTACGTTGGAAACACTTTTGTTTAATCTAGGGGTACTGGACTTAGATGATGATGGTGCTGTTTTATTTTCTTGATATGGTTCTTCAGAATGCTGGTTAGCTGCTGTTCTGAAGAATACTTCATTCTCTTGTTCTGATTCGGAGTCTGACATTTTGCTTTCGAAGACTGGATTCAATCGCTGAATCTATGTAGAAATCAAAGATTCCACTTCGCTGCCACCATAAATTATGTCACGAGCCGAGCGGTAGCTGTGATTTTACTTCAGTTTCTTTAACTTTTCCAAACTTGAAGCTTTTATTCAAGTTTAACATGGAACTAAAATGGACTCTGATAAACAGTAAACTAAGAATAACATTTTGCCTATTCAGTTGTTTTAAAATTGTCAAAAAAAAAATACAAACTCAAGATTTATAACCTTTCTAAATTTTATTCATTCATAACGAATAAATAAATAACAACTTTCAATATATATATTTCTTAACAGACAGATTAATTTTCAGACATTTACATTATAATACAGCAATATACACGTACATGTGTCATGTTAAGTATTTGCACTTTCTATTTTATAATGTTCTAAAAAGATGACAAATGCAATTTTTAAGTATTTATAAAATTCAGTCTGAATTTTAATAGCTAAGTCTTATTGAAAAATGTATTTTAAATGCTTATATAAGAAAAATAAAATAGGTCTCACACCTAGGAAAACAAAGTTCAGAGTCCTCGAATGAGAATTTTCAGTGCCTTTTATACTCTCCAAAAGCGCACACATAACGTTGTGCAATAATAACGTAAAAGCGCACATATGAATTGTGCACAAAAAGCGCACAAACAACGAGCAGTAAAGCGCGCAAGAGCGCACAATAAAATTTGAGCGTTCTTGACACGGTAAATGTCACTCATATTAAAATGATATTTCTGACGATATTACAATGAAGCAGTAGTCAAATACATATCAATAAAATCAATAAATCATTTATAAAGATGACTATTACCTTTTTAAACAATTTTTAAGAAGGAATATGAGTATTTAACAAAAGATATTGTATGACGAAACTGTCAAAATACTGTAGTCAGTGTAAACTACCCAGAAGGCACTTATGTCAGCATCAGGAAATCAACTTCCTGTTTATGCAAAAATGGCTGCCACATTAACAGACGCTTAAACAATGAGACTTTTAAAAAGGATATTACAAATAATAAAGAAGCGCAAAAGGTAGGCATCGGCTGTTATCAGCTCTAACTTCCACACAGCATCCAATAAAAGCATTAAATAACAGTGACATAGTCATTTAGATGCAAAACATAAACGGTAAAAATGAACAATGTACATGAACATAAACACATGTTTTCATAAACAATCTAGGGCATGACAATATCATGTAAACTTCTCGAACACATAATCTGCAAACATAAACTTAACCACCTAGAACAGAACAAAATACTTACTTCACTCAACCACGGCTTTAGATCTGGCTATTCCTGCGAAACGCAACTTATTACAACCATCCATGACCTCCTAATAAACTACGACAAGGGAAGCCAAATAGACATGGCCATACTCGATTTCTCGAAAGCGTTTGACACCGTCCCACACGAGAAGCCCCTGAATAAACTTTCCGGTTATGGCATCAATGGCCCACTGAATACATGGCAAAGAGACTTCCTCACCAATCGCAACATGCAAGTTGTCCTAGACGGGGAGAAATCCACAACCGCCCATGTTGACTCGGGAGTACCTCAAGGAACCGTTCTCGGCCCCCTCTTGTTTTTGTGCCACATAAATGACCTTCCTGAAACAGTTAAGTCACAAGTACGACTGTTCGCAGACGATTGCTTCTTGTACAGGCCCATACGATCCATACAAGACCACATAGCCCTTCAAGATGACCTGAAAGCGTTGGAAATCTAGGCATCTTCATGGGGAATGTATTTCAATGCCAAAAAATGTTACATTCTGAGTATTAACAACAGATCATCTCACTTCTATGAATTAAATAAACACATCCTCCAACAGGTCGAAGAAAATCCATACCTAGGCGTCACAATATCCTCCAACTTAAACTGGGACACCCACATCAATAAAATAATCAAGAAAGCTAACTGTACCCTAGGATTCATACATAGAAACCTCAAACACTGCCCAATCACCTGTAGAAAAACAGCTTACTTAGCGTTAGTCAGATCAACACTTGAGTACAGCTCTGTGGTATGGGATCCACATCTAGCAAAGCATATTGACAAGATCGAGCGCATCCAAAGACAAGCGGCTTGATTCATCACAGGAGATTACCGCTCGCGGGACGAAGGCTGTGTATCTTCAATGTTGAAAACACTGAAACTCCAAAGCCTACAGGACAGACGAAAGACCAATCGACTCATCTTCCTGTACAAAGTTGTCGGGAAGAAGGTGCCAGCCTTACCTTGTCATGACATACTAACACCAGCAAGAAATTAAAGAAACGTTAAGCCTAAACTATTTAATGACTATCAAGCTACAAACATTCTAGAAAACCAAGTGACAAATAATAAAAAGTGCTTTAAAATTTTTGTGTGTAAAACCGAACAATTTAAAAACTCCTTCTTTCCCAGAACTGTATTAGACTGGAACAAACTTAGTGACAGTGTTGTGTGCGCAGCTTCCGTCAACAGTTTTAGGACTGCGCTGCTTAATCCACAGTTGGACTAGTCTCTCTCCCGTTGCGACCTACGCCCTACAAGGCCCTGCAACGTATCGATTCAGATAATAATATTGTGTGTGGAATATGATTAAAATACACTAAAATATTGTTTAGTTCATTTTTAAAGAAAATATTACATACATTTTTGCAGCTATTGTTCAAAATCCATAATGATCTTCATGATGAATGACTACGAAAAAAGAATACAAAAATAGCACAAGTCTGAGTCACTTTGGAATATACATCTGCACCAGATAAGGAATATATGCATACATTCAATTAGATCAAATAGCATGTCAATAACTGAATTAATTTAATCAACATATTATTTGGATGATATATGTCACACAATTTTGCAATACACAAGTCCATGCGCTATCGTGTCCCAATAAAACAGGTTTCATGAGATATGGAACATACAGTACAATTTCGGCATTTATGGAATATACAGTAAGGCATCAATTAACAGCATGCCAAATTGTCAATTATTAAATTAACCAACCCACACATTATTTAGATGACAATTTTGCAACACAATTTCACATGCCACCATGCCCCCGAAAAACATGTTTCAGGACAGGAACAATATAATTAAACTATAGTGACAACAACAAAAACTTAATTGCAGAAAATTAAGCGAAAATTTTCAATAGAAAGTCGGCTTTAGTTTTTATATCCGTAATACTGCACAACACCCTCCATAATTAATAAAGATATTCAACATTTCTATTTAAATTCTTCTCATAAAAACTGAAACATGTCATTCTAGTACTATATTTGCAAACACATTGTATGAAATATGTCCGTTATTAACATATTACCCCATAATTAATTGAGAAAATGACCAAAACATAAACAATTTCTTAAAATAATTTATAGACAGTAAACATGAATTCTGGTTATGTTGGTATCAAAGAAATAATGATGTCTAAATATGCGTTTATTGGTCTCTTGCTGCTTATATCATTAGGGTTCCACTAAGTAGCACAAAGTTATTAATATAACTATGTATTGCAAATTTTAGTGGTGATAAATATCTAATTTCTAATGTAGTTTCTAAGCACATGTATTGCTGAATTTTAAATAGCATATTCACAGCCCAAAAGTACAAAAATAATTGCTATTTCAGTGTTTTGATTAAGGGGTCTTAGTGTCTTTATTAAAATAAACAGGGGTCTATGTTTCTTTAATAACAATATTGAAAATAGGGGTCGAAGTGTCAAGGGGTCGAAGAGTCATCTAAAATGGGTAGGGGTCGAAGTGTCTTGCTACCGACAAAATAACTTCAATAATTCTCAATCTTGGTCAGCGGGATCGTCAATGAAATAAAATCAAGTTAAAATAAAATGTAAAATGTGATCTGTCTGTGCGTTTCGGTGATCATATCTTATTTCTGACGATTTAACTATTATAATTTAAATAAAATTTATCCGGAAAATAAACGAAAAATAGCACGGACCTTTTATTGTTGACATAAATAATTAACTACGACACCGTTTGCTTGAAAATACAACTCCCTATGAAAACGGTGTAAGTGCACTAACACTGCACTTATTGTCATGCTGTCAACAAAGTAAACAAAGGACAACTGAGTCAATTCGTTCTGGTCTTCGGGTACACGTCGTTTGCCGGCAGCTGTGCCCCGGTCTACACCGACTTACGCATGGGACAAGAGCAACGGCTCCCAAAAATAATATTACCGATATCGATCTGTGTAATTATTTCAATAATATCGGTATTAAGAGTTATGTCTTATTGTGAAGGTCCCTTCTTACGCATAACTCTCGAAACAGGCGCATTGGCAAAACCAATTAAAATATCAACTTTTGCATTTGTTTCCATCAAAATTGGCACAGCAACAGGAAACGTCTTCACAGATAGCAGTACAGACATTTTTTTTTGATAATTTTTATATTTCCGAACGAAGTGTAGAATAATAATATCAAATTAACAATGATCGGATTATTTTCTCAAGCCATCTTATAACTTGAATTTGATGTATTTTTCCTTTAATTTCGTGCATACACTAAATAATATTCAGTAAATTATAATAAACCAACGTATTTATTGATATTATATGTTGTGGATGATAATGTTTAGTAGGAAGAACAAGAACTTTTTAGGAAGTTAATTAAAACTGTGTAAATTTTTTGTTATTATAATAACTCGATAACCGTTAAAATACTTACACATATCGATATCGGTAATATCGTTATTGCTCGTGACTAATTCGTATTGTAAAAAAAAACACTACGATATTGCTGGCTGGTTTTTTTAAATTTATGATTTATTTTTTATTAATCTACATTAAATTTTATGAATTTCTCTTTTGTTTGAAACCAGTTGAATTTAGATTGTGTTACGAACGAATCATATGTTGGTAATAATTTAGCAAACATTGTTTATTGCATTAACGTGTAAAGACCAATTATATTATAACAAACGTTTGTGTTTACTATCACAATTATGACTGAACAGATGTATAAATAAGATATGAACAAATCAATTTTTCAGGGTGCCTTCTTCATAGAATTGGCAAGTTAGTTAGCAAGTGATATATATATATACTCATTATTATCATAGTCACACGCTGACCACCTGTGATTCAAATATACATTCCGTGTCCTAGTGAACCTAGTGAATAGGGCGTTCGCTTACGGAGCGGAATGTCGAATGTTCGAGCCTCAAACGGGACACGTTTTGACATTGCCGGTTTAAAACACTGCTGGTTATATCGAGGGGTTCCGACTGTCTACT
Source organism: Dreissena polymorpha (assembly GCF_020536995.1). Taxonomy (NCBI): domain Eukaryota; kingdom Metazoa; phylum Mollusca; class Bivalvia; order Myida; family Dreissenidae; genus Dreissena; species Dreissena polymorpha. The sequence continues at coordinate 81,445,710 of NC_068359.1, forward strand.
GCCAAGTGCCCGTAATAAAGGATAGGAATCGTGAGTAAAGATGTTCATCGGTAAAGACGTCTCAAAAATAATCAAAGTACTGAAAATACTGGTGGGGCGATTTTGCTCAAATTTTGTGGTCGTAAAACCGCTCTACACCGTGATGTCAACCAATCAACTTTGTTGAGTAAAACAGATGTAATTAAGGAAGGGTGGCAGGTTATCAACATAATATATGAGTTAGCTATTGGTTTTAAAGTAAATGCTGTTTTTTAAAACTAGTCATTGTCATACGTGCCAATTCATAACTGCGAAACGTTTGTGAATACAATTTTGATTATCATCATTTGAACTGGTGACCTAGGTTTTAACTCTGACTTAGTGATATAATATATATATTCAACTAATTTATTTGCTGGATTTTAAGTCACACCGACACAGTGTAGGTCATATAGTGACTTTATGGGAACAAAAAATAAATGTTGATAATGTTTTACTGTTAGGACGGACATATACGAGATTGTTTTAATTACTTGGAAAACATTTACGCAAATTAATTAGCTGCTGTGAAAGTGACAACCACAACATGTATTTCGTGTGTAAGTAAAAAGTTCAAAACTCGCATGAAAAGCACGGGCGAATTGTCATAAAAATACTTTGTAGCGAAGAGAACATTGAGATGTTTACTTTGACAGTAAAACATGTATCGCGTTGTTATTAAATTGTGTCGCCCATATCGCGAACGCAGTTGATTTCATTAAACGAGAGAACATAAATGCGCTGTATAGGTAAAGTGTAGATAGTTCAGTATTAAACCGATATTTCGTCGCTGTAAACACCTTCCATGAGGACTTCGTGTTACTCGGGTGCTAATGCCCCAGCGAAAAGACGTTGCCATGGATGGAACGCGCTTATCGGAGCTATTTTGTTTGCGAATACATAATCTGATGCAAAGTGGTTAAATACAGTAACGGGCTACATTTTTCGGTATGCGTATATAATGTTACCTATGGGGCGAATTGCAGAAGGCAATCGCCCCAAAAACTGACTGGGACCCAACTGCTTGGGTTGATACTTATAAACAAAACACGGTTTACTTACTAAGTCCTGATTATAGATAACTTACTTATGCTAACGATTTATTTAGTACTGATGACGAGGAAACCGACTCGCGGTAACGACTTATTTTGTCATTTTAAATTAAAAACAAGATTTAGAATCAATATAATTATGCGTGAGAATGAGATAACAAATGCGTGGTAACGACACAATCAATTAATCAATATACATGTACACGCAATTTGAGTTACACAATCGTCGAAACGACATAAATTCAAACACACACATACCACATCTGTGTAATATAAGTTAATACATTCATGTAACAATATTAGTTAACAACACCAATTTCTTTAAGGATTATAGTGCAGTACTCGGCGTTGTTAGCACAATGTGCCCGATTTGTCATTGACGGGTTCTACTTAAATGTACGCCGGGTACGAAAAATATACTGAAACGTACCCGGGAATTCTAACGCAAAATCGGTCGTTGTCGGCTATGTTTTCATATTAAATTTGTTCATATTAATGTTAATATTCTGTAAAATGGCCTCTATATTATCGAAACTTCCACTCAAAAAGCATGTTTTAGAAGGTTTTAAAAGAGAATATTGTTTCGTATTCCGTTGCGCGCTTTTCGATATCGTATCGTGGGCGAGAATAAAACTCGGGTACAGCCTAAATTGGCCGGGTACGTGTTAGCATCTTTTCCTACCCGGGGTACATTTAAGTATACTTAAGAGTTCCCGGGGTACATTTAAGTAGTACCCGAGTCGAAAATTAATATTCTAGTGCAGTATTGGTTAATATAAGATTAACAATGTAAGAGCATAACCACATTATTAATTTCGTCATCTGTCTTGCTCCGTTTATAATTATTACGCTCGTACATAGGGTAACACATTATGGAATGGTTTACAACATACTGAAACGCGTTTTATTTCCTGGTTGTTATGATAGCGATATGCTTTCACAAAACATGGTGTAAAAATCACTAATGCAGTTCTGCCGTAGAACTGCTCAAATATATTAAAGAAAGGGACTTTAATTACATACAGTGGCTGTCTGGTTTTCGCAGTGTTTGGAACATGCGCTTTTTACCTTAGGGAACCAGTTCAATCCACGTTCCCGGAAGCATATGAGTTTGGTTGGTGGTCACCATACCGGTCAGGTGAGGTATTTTCCGGCTCCCCACTACAATGCAAGAGCGCACCAAATTGTTTTTATCGTTCTGTAAGAACTAAATAGCTGGAAATTGCGGCTTAAATTCAAAATTCGTCCCAACTGCCTTGAGTCCATAAAGTAGTTAAGTATAGGAATGCTGGGACACACTTCCTGTTCACATATAATGCAGCCTCAGGATCGGAAGAACCTAATAAACTTCAGAATACACACACAGACACATTAAGTGAAGCATGTAAACTTTCAGCCCGTCAGGTTTCTTCATCGAACTCTACTTCACCGACACTTTCGCGATTGAGGAGTCCGAGGGCTGCAAGAAAGACTACGTGGTGCTGCGGGACGGACCGTTCGGATACTGGGACTTAATCGCGAGATTCTGTGGCAACGAGTTTCCGGTCGCCGTGCAGACGATATCTCGCTTTCTTTGGGCGTGATTCACGTCCGACAAAGTGATGACGTCCGAGAAGTTCCGGGCGGTGTACGGGTTTAAGAAGAACAAGAAATATCTTTAAAAAAAGATAAACGGCGTTGATTGTGGTTGGAGTTGGTGAAAGGTAAAGAGTTCAATGAATGAGATCAAAGATAGCGAATGCCTTTTTCTGTGGAGTTCTAAGCTGCATCACACGCAGTACAGTATGTTACGCAGAGTTTTCGCGGCTTATTTTACATTATTACATATTGCTGGTCATAATCCTATAGATACAAAACAAAAAACCAAAAAGAAGAATGGAAGTGAAATTAAAACATACGAGTCAACCGGCCACACGCGAAGTATCCGTACATATTTATTATACTTATACGCGCGTTCTTCGAATAAACCCGGTTTTAGTGGTTTGTCGGGCATTGCTATTTGATTCGATTAATAACCGTATCGAGAATCATCGCGCTCATGCTTAATACATTAGTCAATATGGTGGAATAACTCTTGTTTAATTAATCAAAAATAATATTTATCATGGTATTGTTGAAAACACATTAAGAATCTATTATTGACATACCATTATTATATCGCTGAATATCTTCATTTAACATATTTCTGGTGTAAAGAAAATTCCAGTTCACCTAGTTCACGCGATAGCGTCTATATTATATAACGATTAGTTTACTGGCCGCGAACTGACCCGGATACCTTGCGGGTTGGAATGCAATGCATTAAAGTGAGGCCACGCTTCCACTGCTGGACCAACGGCTTGTTTAATACTTTTACGTGTTACATGTTCAATTTCGAAAACAATATAAAATGGTTTGGCCAAAACGAATATCAGGATAGGAAAAACGATACTTTCATGAACTTAAGTATACAAGTACATAGACAGGAATATGGATGTAATTACTAAATATGAGAACATAGCCTTTAAGTACAAACCGCTCTGGCGCTGGCATTCCTCTTAAAATAAAAGGTGCACACACAAACTGTATTGATGTCAAGAGTTGAGTGTAAAACTGTTATATATATCAAGCCTTTTCATTAGAGATAAAATTGTTTCATGCTGAACGCGCAGTAAAACAGTCTTACAAAGACGCGGTCATGTTTCCAATGTCAAAAGTGACGTTAAACAGCTATGCCGAAAAAGAAGAACTCGGGTACCCTATATATATATATATATATATATATATATATATATATATATATATATATATATATATATATATATATATATATATATATATATATATATATACCTTGTTTATCACGGTTGCAGCTTTCACATTTTCTATGAAATTTGCGATCATATACAGTTTATGACGAGCAACTAAGACATTTATTACAAGGGCTGTTTGTAAAACATGCATGCCCCCCATATGGGCTGTCAGTTGTAGTGGCAGCCATTGTGTGAATACGTTTTTTGTCACTGTGACCTTTGACCTAGTGATCTGAAAATCAATAGGGGTCATTTGCCAGTCATGAGCAATGTACCTATGCAGTTTTTTGATCCTAGGCCTAATTATTCTTGAGTTATCATGTGAACTTGACCTTTGACCTGAAAATTAATAGGGGTCATCTGCCAGTCATGATCAATGCACCTATGAAGTTTCATGATCCTAGCCGTAAGCATTCTTGAGTTATCATCCGGAAACCATTTTACTGTTTCGAGTCACTGTGACCTTGACCTTTGAACTAGTGTCCTGAAAATCAATAAGGGTCATCTGCCAGTCATGATCAATGCTCCTATGAAGTTTCATGATTCTAGGCGTAAGCGTTCTTGAGTTATGATCCGGAAACCATTTTACTGCTTCGAGTCACTGTGACCTTGACCATTGACCTAGTGAACTGAAAATCAAAAGGGGTCATTCGTCAGTCATGATCAATGTACCTATGAAGTTTCATGATCTTAGGCGTAAGCGTTCTTGAGTTATCATTCGGAAACCATTTTACTATTTTGAGTCACTGTGACCTTGACCTTTGACCTAGTGACCTGAAAATCAATAGGGATCATCTGCCGGTCATGATCAATGAACCTTTGAAGTTTCATGATCCTAGGCGTAAGGATTCTTGAGTTATCATCCGGAAACCGTTTTACTATTTCGAGTCACTGTGAATTTGACCTTTGACCTAGTGACCTGAAAATCAATAGGGGTCATCTGCCAGTCATGATCAATATACCGGAGAAGTTTCATGATCCTAGGCCTAAGCATTCTTGAGTTATCTTCCGGAAACCATCTGGTGGACATGACGACCGACGGACATGTGCAAAACAATATACCCCCTCTTCTTGGAAAGGGGGGGGGCATAAAAATATAACTATTCTATAGAGGATATTTGTTGGATTGGGTGGAATATCGATTTTTATTCACGAGTGATCATAGACAATTATATTTTCACGAGTGGCCCAGCCACGAGTGAAAATATATTTTTCTATGATCACGAGTGAATTAAAATCGATATTCCACCCAATCCAACAAATTTTCTTTTTATTTTATGCTCACAAATTAATATTTGTATACGTTTGCCAATCCGTTCAAACCAATTTCCCCTTGGGCGCAGCAAAATATCATTACCGCTTTTACAATAAGCGTTACAAATAGTTCACAAGAAAACAAACGTTAAACAATAACTTTTTTGTATTTACAATGCAACACACGTAAATCAAGTGAAAAGAAAAAAACACCGATAACATCATTTAAAAAATGAATAATCATATGATGACACAATTTGTTTGTCATGTTGTCGTATAAATATGCGGAGTCTATTTATAGCGTAAAAACATTAACAGTGTGCACATGTATGTTCAAGGGAAGTTACTCCGTATGCTGATATAAATATTCATCGAAGAGTTTTCGCTCTTGGTGAAAGAATGTGTGGGGGTCACAATGGGGTAAAAAAATAGTGCCGGTAAAACAGTGAAAATTATCGATAATTTTCACTTATAATTTTCACTGTTTTAACAGTGAAATTATCAGTTTTAATTCACTGATATTTCTCTATAAACCAACGGAAGGCATAAAATAAAACAAATTAATGCATGCCCTGTTTCGCTCCCTTCACAGTTTAACATTTGACAAACAAGATCCGTTTGTTTATGTTTGGACATATATGTATACACGTTTAAATAGAATCAAACTTGAGATACATCATATAATACATGTCTTATCAATCAATCAATCAATCAATCAATCAATCAATCAATCAATCAATCAATCAATCAATCAATCAATCAATCAATCAATCAATCAATCAATCAATCAATCTATCTATCTATCTCCGAAAATGTATTAATAGTTTAATAACTGTCATTGACGTTAACGACGGCGGTCACTAAATATACTGCGAATGTGTCATTTGACCCTTACTTCAGAAACAAGAGTGCCAAGATGGCCCTAGTTCGCTCACCTGATAGGAGTCGGTTCATTCAATCTTTACCAAACGTCAAACTTGACCTAGATATTGTCCAGACAAACATCCTGGTCAAGTTTCATCATTATTGAACCAAAACTCTTGCCTATGGAGTGTTTTTGTTTTTGTAAGATTTGACCTGGTGACCTATATTTTGAGTTGACCCCCCTTAACAAACATCAAACTTTGCTTACACAAATAAATATTATAACCAAGATTCATAAAATCTGAAACAAAATTGTGATCTCTAGAGTGTTACCAGGATTTTGTATAATATAATGAAAATTTGGACAATCTGATGATTTGGCAAAAAATGTGACTTCTAGAGTGTTCACAAGTCTTTTTTACTATATAAGTATAACAAAACTGCCCCCCCCCCCCCGGCAGCCATGTTATTCAACTGACCGGAATCATTTTCGAACTCAACTCTCATACCAAGGAAACAAATGTTCTGACCAAATTTCATGAAAATTGGGCCAAAAATGTCACTTCCAGAGTGTTCACATGTTTTCACTATATACATATAGAGAAAATGCCCCGCCCACTGGCGGCCATGTTTTTTCACCGATCTGGACCATTTTCGAACTCGTCCGAGATATCAATAAAACCAATGTTTTGACTAACTTTCATGATGATTGGGCAACAATTGTGACTTCCAGAGTGTTTACAAGGTTTCTCTATAGCCAAATAAGGAAAACTGCCCCCCCCCCGGCAGCCATGATATTCAACTGACCGGAACCATTTTCGAACTCAACTCTCATATCAAGGAAACAAATGTTCTGACCAAATTTCATGAAAATTGGGCCAAAAATGTGACTTCTAGAGTGTTCACATGTTTTCACTATATACATATGTGTCATAGTCTACAAAAATTAGTACAAACGAGGAAAATTCACATTTTCTTTTTTTGTCATTTTTTAAAAGATGAATGGAAGCATAAGTCAAATCCAAAGATCTAGATTTCTAACTATAATAGTTTTTGAAATAATGAGTTTTGAACAAATGCACCCTTTATACGATCTTATAGCTAAATAATGGTTTTCTATATCAATTGACATTGACAACAAACTCTTTTGTAAATACAGTATACATGCATTTACTGTATAGCATTCACACATAGATTCAATGCATTCATAGAACTGGCCATGTTTTTCACATTTTATGTTCAAACAAAAACAAACATTTGAACACAGTGGTTGCTATGGTAACGAATTTACATAAAATAGAAAATTTTCATTAAAATTGTCTAAATATCAGGAAAAAACTTAATATTTACGTTTATGTCAATTATATGAAAAAACTGCTTACAATAAAAAATCTTTGTTTCAACATGATATTTATTTAATACATAGTAACAAAAAGAATCTAAGAAAATAGGTTGAGTTATAGTGCAACATGTCCTTTTTTTGAAAAGATCCACATATTTTACAGTGTATTTATTTCAATCCATTAAAGACTTCGCCCAACGTAAACATTATACATGGAATTTAAAAGTGCCATACATATATGCTGGTAAAAAAGTTAATGTACAGACATTTTGCTGATGGTAATCATGGTTACCAAGGCAACAAAAAGATAAAATATCGATTTTTACTGTTTTGAACAGCAAAAACACCTTATTTTATCAGTAAATCCTTTCGCATACATATCAAACATGAAAAAGAACAACATTATTTGAAAAAACTATTTAACTACTATTTGTTTACGAAACCCACATAGTAAAACCTCCATAAATAAACACAAATAATAACGACATGTACTTCTAATTCAGAACAAACAAAGATGAACATGTATTAATTTTAAGGCATTACAAGGTACCTTCTATAAATCAATTAAAATAAACATAATAACATTTTCATATAAATCGAATTAATTAGATCAACCAAAGATCTATTAATATGGATATATATATATATTAATAGATCTTTGGATCAACAAAGAAGTTAATGCCAAAAAATGTCTCCATAGCAACCAACAATCTTATTTTTCATGTAAATGGGTTTCACAATTATGTGTATGATGAGCTACATCAACAAAAGTTATATATTACCGCCTGTCATAATAAATGAACACACACGATCAGTGGTTTATTTATATGGCTAAATGTTTTGACAAACTTTATAAAACATGTTTCAAGACATGATAGTTCACCAATGAACAGTTTATATGGTAAACAATAACATATAATTTGGTAATCAAAACAAATAATCTAAGACTTTTTGACAAACAGGATCATACAATTTTCAACCTTAACAGGGTTCGCACAGACCTTAAAAAGTGCTTGAAAATAAAGATTTACCTTGAAAAGTACTTAAAAAATATGGAGTGCTTAAAAATGCTTACCCCGGTATTCTTGACCATAGCCTTAAAACATGCTTAGAATGTGCTTGAATTCGGCTCCAGACTGCTTGATAATTGAAATCTTTAATTCCTATGCCATTTGAAAGATCGATATAAATCATTTTAGTTTCTTTGAAGGGGGCATGAGGCGAATCGTGGATTAAACATAACAGGCTGTAAATGAAAATTGATGAATCCAGTTTTAACCAGTCTCGCCAGTTACGGAACCACCCTATTGTTCATCGTAGACGTTTGTTATCGCCCGGCAGCGAATCATAGTTTGCGCTGTATGTACAACTATAGCCGGACATATCCTGATCGATTATATTGGTTTGTGGGAAATCTGCGCGAAAAACAAAATAAAATGATCAGAAAACAAAAGGCAACACTTTTTATACGAAACAATATCAACGCGCATTGTTTTTTTTCTTCGATGAGCGACATGATTCACTTTAGTTTTTCTTTTTCTTTATAGCATTGTATTACATATATCTCGGAACAAATTCTTCAATCTTAAAAATGAATGCATAACCCCTTCCTCTGCATGTTCTCTGTAAAAGACGAAATCTTAAGAAAAATACAGCATAGTTATACCATTGCACATCGATGTACTGCAACTTCATGAGAATGTTTGCTATTGTTAGACAATGTTTGCTTCATGGGGATTCATGATTACATTTATCTTTCAGGTGTTTCCAAATACGAGTCCATGCGATATTATCAACTTAGCTATCTTGTTCAAGTCACCATGTTGTGTTTGCTTATTAATTTTATATCTGTGTTCAATAACTCTTTGTGTCAAGCTTGGGCATGAAACAACAATTCAGCAAATAATTTAATTGACACGCAGTCTCTTTAGTAATCTTACGCTGATACTGATTATCTTTTTTTCTGCAGGTAGACTTAACTTGAGACCAGTTATGACGCAGATCAAACATGGTCTATTGTCCAAAGATCATTATGTCGTTATCGTGGGCAAAGATCCTGTTTTTCTTTCCATGATGCACATTTTACGAGATAACGACGATAAGTGTCACATGGGAAGGTGACAACTCAACCTGTTTGACTGTTGATTGTGTGAAGCCCGAGTTTTTAAATGTGATAAAGCCTCGTTTGAAGGACTTATATTAGCCTGGGTGTATTATAGTTACCTGATTCCGGTGTTCGTGATTACCGCTTTTTATGTGCTCTAATATGAACATTCTTTGTCATTCTTTGTCAACATGATGACCTACATTATTACAGTATATTTTACATGATCAGTTATAAAACAGCTAAAAGTAATTGATTTTTTCTAATCAAAATTAATCAATATACCAATTGGTATACTTGAATTTCATGTAATTTTGCTATTAATTTTTCACACATTTTCACCAGTTAGTAAACATATTGTAATGCTTATATCTAGTCATTTTAACCACTAGTTCATTAAATCATTGTCTTTAATTTCAAAATATAATGATAAAGAAACCATATAATCAGTTTGGGCATCATGTGTGCTCATGTAGTGCCTTAGTCATTTGTTGATTGGGGCTTTGAGATTCATTTGAATTTATGATAAATCATTGACATCATGAAAACGGGATAAAATGCGTGTGTCGTTAGGAAAAGGTTTTAAAAGCTTACAAGTTTTATTGCACTTGTATTTGTTCAATAATCAAAGTTTAAAATGGATGGATGGGTGGACGGAGGATGGTATACCGGTAGGATGGATTGATGGCAGGATGGATGGATAGATTTGGGTGGGTTTCGGATGAATGGGTGATTGGAAAGAGGGAGGGACAAACGAATTGACTTACAGACAGACTGACATCTACTTGATAAGCTTTTATAATGGTTCACTTACAAATTTGTCTAAAGTCATACAAAAAACAACAATTTAACTATATATGAACACGAACAGTTATGTAAAATTATTAATACTCCGTTAAATTATTGGCTTTATGATTTTTACTAATATATAAAAAAAAATTTGTATAAACACAGCCACTTGTTTTTAGCTCATGAAAGCACAATATGCAAAAGCTGAGCATCTAATTTGCCTTTTGTCCGTCGCTCGTTGTGCGTCATCTATCGTCAATTTATCCTGTTAACACTCTAGAGGCCACATTTATTTCCAATATTCATGAAACTTGGTCAGACGATTTGTCGCAATGATGTCTCGGCCGAATTCAACGATGGATCATGTGAGGTAAAAAAATAGGTCGATGGGTCAAATTAAAGAAAAAGCTTGTTTACAATCTAGAAGCCAATTTTTTTTCCAATGTTGATGACATTGTGTATAAACATTTGTTCTTATAGTATCTCTATCGAGTTTGAAAATGGTTCTGGCCCTAAAACATGGAAACCAAGGGGCGGGCAGTTTGCCTTATACGGCTATAGTGAAACATTGTTAGCACTCTAGAAGTCACATTTTTGATCCCATCATGATGAAATTTACTCAGAACATGTATTATTATCATATGTCGGCCGAGTTCGGATATGGTTCCGTCAGTGGAAAAACATGGCTACTAGTGGGTGTGGCAGTTCAACATATGGCTATCAACACATGGCTATTAACACATCGCTATAAGCACGTGGCTATCAACACATGGCTATAAGCACGTGGCTATCAACACATGGCTATAAGCACTTGGCTATCAACACATGGCTATAAGCACGTGGCTATCAACACATGGCTATAAGCACGTGGCTATCAACACATGACTAGAAGCACGTGGCTATCAACACATGGCTATAAGCATGTGGCTATCAACACATGGCTATAAGCACGTTGCTATCAACACATGGCTATAAGCACGTGACTATCAACACATGGCTATAAGCTCGTGACTATCAATTCATGGCTATAAGCATGTGGCTATCAACACATGGCTATCAATACATGGCTATAAGCTTGCGGCTATCAACACATGGCTATAAGCACGTGGCTATCAACACATGGCAATAAGCAAGTGGCTATCAATACATGGCTATAAGCAAGTGGCTATCAACACATGGCTATAAGCATGTGGCTATCAACACATGGCTTTAAGCACGTGGCTATCAACACATGGCTATAAGCATGTAGCTATTAACACAAGGCTATAAGTATGTGGCTATCAACACATGGCTATAAGCATGTGGCTATCAACACATGGCTAAAAGCATGTGCCTATCAACACATGGCTATAGGCACGTGGCTATCAACACATGGCTATAAGCATGTGGCTATCAACACATGGCTATAAGCATGTGGCTATCAACACATGGCTATAAGCACGTGGCTATCAACACATGGCTATAAGCATGTGGCTATCAACACATGGCTATAAGCTTGTTGCTATCAACACAAGGCTATAAGCATGTGGCTATAAGCATGTGGCTATCAACACATGGCTAATAGCATGTGTCTATCAACACATGGCTATAAGAATGTGGCTATCAACACATGGCTATAAGCACTTGAGTATCAACACATGGCTATAAGCATGTGGCTATCAACACAAGGCTATAAGCATGTGGCTATCAACACATGGCTATAAGCATGTGGCTATCAACACATGGCTATAAGCACGTGACTATCAACACATGGCTATAAGCAAATGGCTATCAACACAAGGCTATAAGCACGTGGCTATCAACAAAAGGCTACAAGCATGTGGCTATCAACACATGGTTATAAGCATTCATCTATCAACAAATGGCTATAAGCACGTGGCTATCAACAAAAGGCTATAAGCATGTAGCTATCAACACATGGCAATAAGCAAGTGGCTATCAAAACATGGCAATAAGCATTTGGCTATCAACACATGGATATAAGCACGTGGCTATCAACACATGGCCAAAAGCATGTGGCTATCAACACATGGCTATAAGCATGTGGCTATCAACACATGGCCATAAGCATGTGGCTATCAACACATGGCTATAAGAATGTGGCTATCAACACAAGGCTATAAGCATAGCCACGTGGCTATCAACACATGGCTATAAGCATGTGGCTATCAACACAAGGCTATAAGCATGTGGCTATCAACACAAGGCTATAAGCATGTGGCTATCAACACATGGCTATAAGCACGTGGCTATCAACACTTGGCTATAAGCACGTGGCTATCAACACATAGCTATAGGCATGTGGCTATCAACAAAAGGCTATAAGCATGTGGCTATCAACACAAGGCTATAAGCACGTGGCTATCAACACATAACTATAAGCATGTGGCTATCAACACATGGCTATAGGCATGTGGCTATCAACACATGGCTATAAGCATGTGGCTATCAACACAAGGCTATAAGCATGTGGCTATCAACACATGGCTATAAGCATGTTCTATCAACACATGGCTATAAGCACGTGGCTATCAACACATGGCTATAAGCAAGTGGCTATCAACACAAGGCTATAAGCACGTGGCTATCAACAAAAGGCTACAAGCATGTGGCTATCAACACATGGTTATAAGCATTCGGCTATCAACAAATGGCTATAAGCACGGGGCTATCAACAAAAGGCTATAAGCATGTAGCTATCAACACATGGCTATAAGCATGTGGCTATCAACACATGGCTATAAGCATGTGGCTTTCAACACATGGCTATAAGCACGTGGCTATCAACAAAAGGCTATAAGCATGTGGCTATCATCACATGGCTATAAGCATGTGGCTATCAACACATGGCTATAAGCATGTGGCTATCAACACATGGCTATAAGCACGTGGCTATCAACACATGGCTATAAGCAAGTGGCTATCAACACAAGGCTATAAGCACGTGGCTATCAACAAAAGGCTACAAGCATGTGGCTATCAACACATGGTTATAAGCATTCGGCTATCAACAAATGGCTATAAGCACGGGGCTATCAACAAACAGCTATAAGCATGTAGCTATCAACACATGGCTATAAGCATGTGGCTATCAACACATGGCTATAAGCATGTGGCTCTCAACACATGGCTATAAGCACGTGGCTATCAACAAAAGGCTATAAGCATGTGGCTATCATCACATGGCTATAAGCATGTGGCTATCAACACATGGATATAAGCATGTGGCTATCAACACATGGCTATAAGCATGTGGCTATCAACACATGGCTATAAGCATGTGGCTATCAACACATGGCTATAAGCACGTGGCTATCAACACAAGGCTATAAGCATGTAGCTATAAACACATGGCTATAAACACGCGGCTATCAACAAAAGGCTATAGGCATGTGGCTATCAACACATGGCTATAAGCACGTGGCTATCAACACATGGCAATAAGCATGTGGCTATCAACACATGGCAATAAGCATGTGGCTATCAACACATGGCAATAAGCATGTGGCTATCAACACATGGTCATAAGCATGTGGCTATCAACACATGGCTATAAGCATGTGGCTATCAACACATGGCCATAAGCATGTGGCTATCAACACATGGCTTTAAGAATGTGGCTATCAACACAAGGCTATAAGCATAGCCACGTGGCTATCAACACATGGCTATAAGCATGTGGCTATCAACACAAGGTTATAAGCATTGGCTATCAACACTTGGCTATAAGCACGTGGCTATCAACAATTGGCTTTAAGCATGTGGCTGTCAACACATGGCTATAAGCATGTGGCTATCAACAAAAGGCTGTAAGCATGTGGCTATCAACACATGGCTATAAGCACGTGGCTATCAACACATGACTATAAGCATGTGACTATCAACACATGGTCATAAGCATGTGGCTATCAACACATGGCTTTAAGCATGTGGCTATCAACACATGGCTATAAGAATGTGGCTATCAACACAAGGCTATAAGCATAGCCACGTGGCTATCAACACATGGCTATAAGCATGTGGCTATCAACACAAGGCTTTAAGCATGTGGCTATCAACACAAGGCTATAAGCATGTGGCTATCAACACATGGCTATAAGCACGTGGCTATCAACACTTGGCTATAAGCATGTGGCTATCAACACATGGCTATAGGCATATGGCTATCAACAAAAGGCTATAAGCATGTGGCTATCAACACAAGGCTATAAGCATGTGGCTATCAACACATGGCTATAAGCATGTTCTATCAACACATGGCTATAAGCACGTGGCTATCAATACATGGCTATAAGCAAGTGGCTATCAACACAAGGCTATAAGCACGTGGCTATCAACAAAATGCTACAAGCATGTGGCTATCAACACATGGTTATAAGCATTCGGCTATCAACAAATGGCTATAAGCACGGGGCTATCAACAAAAGGCTATAAGCATGTAGCTATCAACACATGGCTATAAGCATGTGGCTATCAACACATGGCTTTAAGCATGTGGCTATCAACACATGGCTATAAGCACGTGGCTATCAACAAAAGGCTATAAGCATGTGGCTATCATCACATGGCTATAAGCATGTGGCTATCAACACATGGCTATAAGCATGTGGCTATCAACACATGGCTATAAGCACGTGGCTATAAACACATGGCTATAATCAAGTGGCTATCAACACAAGGCTATAAGCACGTGGCTATCAACAAAAGGCTACAAGCATGTGGCTATCAACACATGGTTATAAGCATTCGGCTATCAACAAATGGCTATAAGCATGGGGCTATCAACAAAAGGCTATAAGCATGTAGCTATCAACACATGGCTATAAGTATGTGGCTATCAACACATGGCTATAAGCATGTGGCTATCAACACATGGCTATAAGCACGTGGCTATCAACAAAAGGCTATAAGCATGTGGCTATCATCACATGGCTATAAGCATGTGGCTATCAACACATGGATATAAGCATGTGGCTATCAACACATGGCTATAAGCATGTGGCTATCAACACATGGCTATAAGCATGTGGCTATCAACACATGGCTATAAGCACGTGGCTATCAACACAAGGCTATTAGCATGTAGCTATAAACACATGGCTATAAACACGTGGCTATCAACAAAAGGCTATAGGCATGTGGCTATCAACACATGGCTATAAGCACGTGGCTATCAACACATGGCAATAAGCATGTGGCTATCAACACATGGCAATAAGCATGTGGCTATCAACACATGGCAATAAGCATGTGGCTATCAACACATGGTCATAAGCATGTGGCTATCAACACATGGCTATAAGCATGTGGCTATCAACACATGGCCATAAGCATGTGGCTATCAACAAAAGGCTATAGGCATGTGGCTATCAACACATGGCTATAAGCACGTGGCTATCAACACATGGCAATAAGCATGTGGCTATCAACACATGGCAATAAGCATGTGGCTATCAACACATGGCAATAAGCATGTGGCTATCAACACAAGGTCATAAGCATGTGGCTATCAACACATGGCAATAAGCATGTGGCTATCAACACATGGCAATAAGCATGTGGCTATCAACACATGGTCATAAGCATGTGGCTATCAACACATGGATATAAGCATGTGGCTATCAACACATGGCCATAAGCATGTGGCTATCAACACACGGCTTTAAGAATGTGGCTATCAACACAAGGCTATAAGCATAGCCACGTGGCTATCAACACATGGCTATAAGCATGTGGCTATCAACACAAGGTTATAAGCATTGGCTATCAACACATGGCTATAAGCACCTGGCTATCAACACTTGACTTTAAGCATGTGGCTGTCAACACATGGCTATAAGCATGTGGCTATCAACAAAAGGCTGTAAGCATGTGGCTATCAACACATGGCTATAAGCACGTGGCTATCAACACATGACTATAAGCATGTGACTATCAACACATGGCCATAAGCATGTGGCTATCAACACATGGCTTTAAGCATGTGGCTATCAACACATGGCTAAAAGCACATGGCTATCAACAAAAGGCTATAAGCATATGGCTATCAACAAAAGGCTATAAGCACGTGGCTATCAACACATGGTTATAAGCATGTGGCTATCAACTCAAGACTATAAGCATGTGGCTATCAACACATGACTATAAGCATGTGGCTATCAACACATGGCTATAAGCCTGTGGCTATCAACACATGGCTATAAGCACGTGGCTATCATTACATGGCTATAAGCAAGTGGCTATCAACACAAGGCTATAAGCACGTGGCTATCATTACATGGCTATAAGCAAGTGGCTATCAACACAAGGCTATAAGCATGGGGCTATCAAAATTGCTTTTTGTTCACAATTTATCAATTTGTTATTAGCTAACTTTGACTAATACATTATTGTTAGCACTAATTTTTATGCAATTTAAAATATAAAACCTGCCAAAATATGGAACTTCAAGTATATTATTTTATGATATAATTAAAATAAGTAAAATAGCCACTGTTTCAGACAAATGTTAACTGGTCCATTTAAAGACTATGACAGGAATCAATAATGTTTTCATGATGATTCTGTTTTATAACAGACTAAGCAATGGCAATTTATGATCATGTATAACATTAGGCACTTGATTCTCAGATTAAAATTTTTATTGTTCATGATCTTTCCCCTTGATCATCTATAACTTGTTCCAAACCACTGGTTGATTGCGTCCAGGGAGAGTTTCATGTTTAACTGGGTCATGAAGTAAAGGTTATTATCTGTCTGCAAAGATATAAGGAACACAAATAATTAGTTATGACTATAACATTATACTTATATGTGAGTTATTGTGTTCTACCACTTTATCGAGCAAGATGTAAAAAGAATGGCGCTTTACTCAATATGTTGATTGCTAAAAAAGCTGCAAATAAGCAATTGAAAAAATATTTTTTGTGAAATTCAATGACAAGAAGTACATACTTCTACATAGAGATAGATACTTATACTATGGAACATCATTCCATTCAAAGAGTTTTGTTATAAGCCACAATAACAACATGTACTGATGATAATACTTTAACAGGCAATACATGTACAAGTGCTCACTTTTAGGCTTCAAAGGGAAATACAAAAGCTTAACTTAATACTTCACAGGGAAATACACAAGATAAACTTAAGACTTCACTGGGAAATACAAAAGCTTAACTTAAGACTTCAAATGGAAATACAACCACTTTAAGAAATCACAGAGAAAAACAAAAGCTTAACTTAAGACTTCACATGGAAATACAACCACTTTAAGGCATCAAAGGGAAAAACAAAAGCTTAAGTTAAGACTTCACATGGAAATACAAAAGCTTAACTTAATTCTTCACATGGAAATACAACCGCTCACTTTAAGACTTCACAGGGAAATACAACCGCTCACTTTAAGACTTCACAGGGAAATATAAAAGATTAACTTAAGACTTCACAGGGAAATATAAAGGCTCAACTTAAGACTTCACATGGAAATAAAAAAGCTCAACTTAATACTTCAAAGTGAAATACAAAAGCTCAACTTAAGACTTCACAGGGAAATATAAAAGATTAACTTAGGACTTCACACGAAAAGCTCAACTTAAAAAATCACAGGGAAATACAAAAGCTTTATTTTAGACTTCACAGGGAAATACAAAAGCTTAAGTAAGACTTCAATTGAAATACAAAAGCTTAACTACTTAAGACTTCACAGGAAAATACAACAGCCTAATTTAATACAAAAGCTTAACTTAAGACTTCGCAGGAAAATAAAAAAGGTAAACTCAAGACTTCACAGAGAAATACAAAAACTCACCTTATTCATTAGAGATTCAAGTTTTCCTCGATCATCTTTGTATGTCATGATATAGGCATCTTCGCCAGAATAATCAAAGTCATGATCTGAAAAGTGTTTATTCAAAATACTAGAAGCGCAAGTATGCCATTAAAAAAGCATAACAAATACTGTATAATACAGACAACAGACTGTATAATATAGACAACATTTTTATAGTAATAAGCATAAGTAGATTCCTTGTTTTGCAAGATTTGATTTTTACCATAAACTGTTATTTAAACCAAAACAAAATTGCAATTTTATTATTATATTTGCTTTTTTAAATAATTTAATTAGGAAGTTGTGTAAGATTATATTGTCTACCATTTTAGAATTTTCAAACAGTATCAGTACTTACTAGACACAAGTTTTTTGCATTCTATCTCACAAAGTGAACTGAAATAAAAGAACAGACATTGTAGTAAAAGGCCTTAAATTGAAGCAAATGTTACAGATACATGTTTATATTTATTATGTCAACTAAATGTATTAACAATTACTTCAAAATACTTCCAACATTAGTGGCTAAACACATATTCTAAACAATAATCCTCACTTCCAAATATTTATATTATAAGCCAACTAGATCTTATATCCTGAAAGCTTGCCTTATCAACACAGGCTTAAATTGCATTAAAGGCCTATTACAAATGCAGGTTTTCATTTGTCAATTATATTACGCAAGTTTCTAATTTAATAAATATTAACAGAAATAATTAAGGCAACTAGTGTTTACAAAATATGTTGAAACTTTCATAGGAAAAAATTCTTTGATATTCTATCATACCTTATACACCAAAACGGTTCTTGTCTTTCATCCAAGACAACAAGGTCCATCCAAACAACGTCCTGAAACACAGATTTGGTTTATCACTCCAAAAATTAACCAGTTTCTATAAAACTTGTTGCGTAACAAAAGCCGTCAAAATCATATTTTTTAATAACCTACAAACAACATTATGGCTGAATACACAGGCTACTCTGGGACAATACTTAACATACATGCGTTAAGCCCAGTTTTCCAAGAACGAAGCTTATATACAGAAAATACATAAAGATAGCCTCAGAATGTTATATCACAGATAACAGTGCAGTCTTTTATATTTTGACCATTTACCCTTTCCCACTTAGAAGCAAAGTGAAAATGGCCATGTGCAAACAGCATAAAACCAGAATAACCTGCAAGAAACTCGCAGTCTGTTCAGGTTTTATGCTGTTTGCTGCTCATCAGTATGTAAGGGTTGGAGATGAAGCCTTTAAAAAAACTTGATTTAAGTAAGAAAGGTCTTTAATTAAATTTAACTTTCTAAGGGACTACAAGCACGTCAAAATTAGTAAAAAAATTTAAACTTGTACATTAAGAACAATATTTATAATAGCAGCTTTGCAGCATGAAACTGTTGTATGGAATGGTGTCAATACTATATGTCCTTTAGGCATTATCAGGGCCCAGCGATATCAAGTGGTAAAAGTCATATCATAACTGCTAACTCAAGCTAATGTGGGGTGACTCATAAGGGCAGTGGTTGGTATGCACGCTTCTCACCTAGGTGACCCGGGTCCAATCCCCGCTCCCGGGCCATGTAAGCTTAATAAGTGTTTGCCGTATCAGGCAGGTGGGATTTTCTTCGGGTACTCGAGTTCCCTCCCGAATAGCAAAAGACCACACCAAATTTGATATGTCTTCAATTATAAAAATCTCATAGCTGGATAGTGCAGATATAATTAAAAATTCGTCCCAACTTTCGTGAGTTGTGTAAAGTTAATCAGGTAGAAATACTGGGCAACACTCAAGGTCAACACATAATGCAGCCCCTGGCACAGCAATACCTTATAAACTTTAAATAACACACAGCTCATCAACCAAATTGTTTTTTAAGTCATTGCCTCAAGTATGCCATTGAAGTCATCTATTTTACATGGAAACGCGGTAAATCATATATGCCCTTCCACTATTATTATGGCAGGGTCATAAAAACTAGTAAATGTTGTCACATTATGGTAGAAATTGTAGGTGGAATATATGGGTTTACCTCATATAAAAAATATTGAAAATTTTATCAAAAGGGCCAGTAAACATGACAGTCACAAAGTGCACATATGTTCAAATAAGCTTATCGATGAGTGAGAGATTAAAGAATAGTATGGTTGACACAAGGCCGGGTATGTTTGTATTGGTCAGGCAAAAGTGTTTATACAGTTAAATCTCTCATCAAAAGGTTTGATAAAGCTTGTAAATATTTGGGTGGTTTGTTTATCCCGTTCCTAGGGCTTCATTGATTCAGTATCTTAAGTAATCCATCCAATCAGAAATAAGCACGCATAGAACACTGACCAATGGGATTCTTAGTAATCTAGCCAACCAGCTTATTTAGAAGACTGACCAATGGGATTCATAACTGAGTTTCACGGGGCAAATGTTAGAGGGAAATAGTTCAATTAGCGTTTAGACCTAGAGGTTGACAGGTGGAAAAAGACACAATCATGTAGCGATCACAACGTATTTGTACAAACTGAAAATATTAGTTATGTCAGACATTAAACTGGATAAGAAACTGATATATGTGTTGTTGAATATTTTATCCTTCATTATGCAGAGAAACCAACATTAATAGAGAGGGACGGACTTGTCCCATGCGCGACACGAGAAAATGGTAGTTAATGCAAATCTCGTCATCACGGCAATACGCGCATGACGAGATATCGAATGATAGGCTAAACACCAGTAATTTAAGAGTAATGAACATTGCTAGTAATTATGTGTCGTCCATGAACTATGAACGATTACGTGACAATGTTATATTATTACCGCTAATAAAGCTCATACACACAATTGTTTCATGAGCCCTTTCCAGCTCAGGACTCAAAAGTGAAAATGGCTCTACGCAACCTGAATAAAACAAGAAGAGCATGCAAGTTACTCGCAGGCTGTTCAGGTTTTATGCTGTTTGCTTATTAGTATATCAGGGTTGGAAATGAAGCCGTCAAAACTTGAATATAGCAAGAAAGGTCTTTAATTTGATATGATTTTCTACGGAACTGCAAAAGCATCAAAACGCTTATCTGGGTGGTAAAGGGTCAAGTCGATACCTCAAGAATGCCCTTAAAGGCGTCTGTTTTCCATGGAAACTGGAGCTTCTTCTGCAGGATCACATGATGGTCCTTTCTGATCAGGGGAAATACGGCAAACTGGGAACCCCCTGAAACCAGGTTTGAGTGTATATGAGCCTTGCTCTGGGAAAACCAGGCTTAATGCATGTGTGTAAAGTGGCATCTAATGTTAGCCTATGCAGTCTTCACAGGCTTATCAGGGACAATAATTTTCGCCTCAACTGGATTTTGTTTTAAAAACAAACAAACTCACTTTAAACACAAAAGTCCACAAAAGCAAGTGTCGTCCCTGATAAGCCTGGGCAGACTGCACAGACTTATCTGGGATGAAGGAAGCATTGTTTTACCCAGAATGAGGTTAACCTTTCAAATGCGGCGACCGGATACATGTGTGAACTTTCTATACTAAATTTATAAAAATGACAGTGATTAGCAACCACTTAAAAAAATCATCATCCGACCAAGTCAACCTCATCAACTGGATTTCAATTGCAAAGAAAACAAGATGTGTTTGTGAAACATTATGTCCCCCCCCCATATATTTGACCTTTGACCTTGACAAATGAAATCTGATGCAAAAATTGACGCAAACAAACCATCAAACAGACAGGGCAAAAACAATATATGCCCCAGTATAGACTGGGGGACATAAAAATAATTAACTATTTACCTGCTAATGTGAATGCATGATACCAATCTGATGACACCTTTATACATGTATTGTAATACCCAGGGCCTATAGTCACAAAGCTGCTAAGAAATATCTTAACTTGAGTTGTATTTAGGATTGCATTTTCATTTGTGAAATTTAATGATTTCTGCTTACAAAATGATAAATAAATGATAAAATATTTATAATGTTATCAGCATTTACGTGCTTCAGACATTTTAAGGTAAATGCCCCGGAACTTTACAACTCCAAGGATATTACTTAAGTAATCTGTAGAATGTTTGTCGTGTTCTAACAAAAACTCCATGCAATCTTAATTCGGCCCTTAAGGATATTTTTTGAGAGTATATATAAGCCTCACTTTTTTCAGTCAAAACATTTTTCTCTACTTCATTTATTTAAATATATAAGCATTTTGCAGTTTTATCATCATTTCAGAAATGTGTATTATATGTATTCCAAACTTAACAGTTATGAAATAGTTTCTGTTAAGTTTAAAACTATTTATTTTAGCTCGATTGCATCAAAAGCCTAAGGTTTATATAAAAGCTCTCGAGTCTGTTTCCTGGGCCTAGAACCAGTACTTGGTGTCTATGATGGAAATCTAAAGAACACTCCCACAATGGGGATCGAACCCGTGACCTCCAGATCACCATATCCACTACACCACATAGTTTCTGTTAAACAG
The DNA here is from genome assembly GCF_020536995.1 of Dreissena polymorpha. Classification (NCBI taxonomy): domain Eukaryota; kingdom Metazoa; phylum Mollusca; class Bivalvia; order Myida; family Dreissenidae; genus Dreissena; species Dreissena polymorpha. Next base: position 81,468,225 of record NC_068359.1, read on the forward strand.
CAAATACTGACAGAATCACACCTATGGACTCTTTTTTACATGACAGATTCGAGAACTGTTGACTCCATATTGACTGCCTAGCTGTCCTGATGTCCACCGTACACTGGTAGTCATGTAAACCTTAAGAAAAACTTACAAATTCCGAAACCAGCTAGTTAAATCTTTCCCATTTAGAAGCAAAGTAAAAATGGCTATGTGCAAACAGCATAAAACCAGAACAGCCTGCGAGTAACTCGCAGGTTGTACAGGTTTTATGCTGTTTGCTGCTCATCAGTATCAAAGGGTTGGAAATGAAGCATTTAAAACTTTAATCTAGTAAGAAATGTCTTTAATTAAATGTATCTTTCTAAGAGACTACAAATGTAACAAAATACGTATCTAAGTGGAAAAGTGTTAAAAGTCCATGACCAGTATTCACCAACCCATTATCAGACGTAATAATAAAGAAAAGTATTCTACTCAATAACAATATGTTAAAACTTGGATAATATACAGGCAAAAATGGTACTTATATCAATGAGAGATTTAACTTGAGGAAAAGAGTTTTAAGAATATTATTCATCTTTAAATTTGAGTCTATTAACAATCGGTTGGTATAATAAATACTAATAAATACAATACTATTATAAATAATGATAGGCCCAGTGTTCAACATGCAATCCTGACCTTAGACATTTGACTCATCATAAAGAATATCCTTCCTTCAAACTGCTATATTTTCAGAGTGTTTAAATATGCAGTTTTAAGTTGGATATATAGTAGATAGCCTCTATGTACATAAATCTTATGATTTGTAAATACTTTCATAACAATTTCAACCTACATACATGTACATGCAAATGCTACAGCCCGTTCTATTTATTAATAAGATCTAACAATGTATTGTTGAAGAAGTGGCTTGGGCAAATATTTAGAATCCTCATAATCAAAATTACAAGTTATAATAAATATTTTTGTTGGACAATAACATGAAAATCTGGTAAAGAATTGCCATCAGTTATTTTAAGTTTAAAAATAATTTTTCATCATCTTGATTGCATTAAATGAATAAGACACTCAAGTCCGTTTTCCTGGGTAGAACCAGTGCTTAATGGTGTCCAGAATTCGAATTCAATATATTTCAATATAACTAAGATTAACAGTTTTAACTGGTGGCATACCATTAACCATTATCAAAGTAAACATAACAATCTTTAAACAAGAGGGCCAAGATGGCCCTAGTTCGCTCACCTGAGAAGAGTCGGTTCATTCAATCTTTACCAAATGTCAAACTTGACCTAGATATTGTCCAGACAAACATCCTGGTCAAGTTTCATTATTATTTCATCTGCGAGTCATGATCAATGTACCTATGAAGTTTCATGATCCTTAAGGCGTAAGCATTATTTAGTTATCATCCGGAAACCATTTTTCTAAGTTGAGTCACCGGGACCTTGACAGCCATTGTGTAAATACGTTTTTTGGCACTGTGACCTTGACCTTTGACCTCGTGACCTGATAATCAATAGGGGTCATCTGCGAGTCATAATCAATATACCTATGAAGTTTCATGAACCTAGGCATAAGCGTTCTTGAGTTATCATCCAGAAACCATTTTACTATTTCAGGTCATCGTGACATTGACCTTTGACCTAGTGACCTAAAAATCAATAGGGGTCATCTACGAGTCATGATCATTGTACCTATGAAGTTTCATGATCCTAGGCAAAAGTGTTCTTATGTTATCATCCAGAAACCATTTTACTATTTCAGGTCACCCTGACCTTGACCTTTGACCTAGTGACCTGAAAATCAATAGGGGTCATCTTCGAACCATGATCAATGTACCTATGAAGTTTCATGATCCTAGGCATAAGCGTTCTTGAGTTATCATTTGGAAACCATTTTACTATTTCGGGTCACCGTGACCTTTGATCTAGTGACCTGAAAATCAATAGGGGTCATCTGCGAGTCATGATCAATGTACCTATGAAGTTTCATGATCCTAGGAGTAAGCGCTCTTGAGTTATCATTTGGAAACCATTTTACTATTTGAATCATCGTGACCTTGACCTTTGACCTAGTGACCTGAAAATCAATAGGGGTTATCTGCGAGTCATGATCAATGTATCTATGAAGTTTCATGATCCTAGGCATAAACGTTCTTGAGTTATCATCCAGAAACCATTTTACTGCTTTGGGTCACCGTGACCTTGACCTTAGACCTAGTGACCTGAAAATCAATAGGGGTCATCTGCGAGTCATGATCAATGTACCTATGAAGTTTCATGATCCTTGGCATAAGCGCTCTTGAGTTATCATCCGGAAACTATCTGGTGGACGGACCGACATGAGCAAAACAATATACCCCCTCTTCTTCGAAAGGGGGGGGGGCATAATGAGAAAACTGCCCCCCTCCCAGCAGCCATGTTATTCAACTGACCGGAACCATTTTTGAACTCAACTCTCGTATCAAGGAAACAAATGTTCTGAGCAAATTTCATGAAAATTGGGCTAAAAATGTGACTTCTACTGTGTGCACATGTTTTCACTAAATACATATAGCGAAAAATGCCCCGCCCACTGGCGGCCATGTTTTTTCAACGATCCCAACCATTTTCAAACTCGTCCGAGATATCAATAAAACCAATGTTTTGACCAACTTTCATGATGATTGGGCAAAACTTGTGGCTTCTAGAGTGTTTACAAGGTTTCTCTATAGCCAAATAGGGAAAACTGCCATTATAGACCAGTTGAATGTAATTGTTTACATTCTGGATTTTCCGCGCATGCTGGTTGGCAAAAAAAAACACTGGTTACAGTAACTTTAAACATGTATACATGTCTTTTGTTAAGTCAATAAAACGATACAAAAATCCGAAATTAACATTAAAACTCTTAAATAATAGTGCAAAAATATAACATATAGTACCAATAAATGTATATTCATAAATATAATTTCCTCTGTATAAAAATACGAATTAGTACTATCATCAGAGTAAACGTGGTCGGCAGACTAAAAACTGGCAATCCCACAAAACAAAACAACAAATATTCTTTTGTTTTCTTTGTGTTAGTACAATTTTGATAAATTATATTTCAAACATAATAACACATACATTAATTTGGTTATAATTATAAGTGGTGTAGATATTGTTAATGTTCATAAGCGAGCGAAAGTGTAAGAGGTGCATTTAATCAATTATAAAACGAAGCGCTAAAAGCGGAATAGATTACAATTTCTAAACATTGTAGTAATTTTATTTTCCATTGAATGAATTATTGTTTCGTTTTCATCGAATGACAATATCATAAAGTTTAGCATACATATGAAAAACAAGAACTGCATATTATGCAAATTGAACTGTCTTTGCGTGGATAAGGAGTGATAACAATCTAGAATTTTATGATAAATACATATATATATATATATATATATATATATATATATATATATATATATATATATATATATATATATATATATATATATATATATATAAATTTATTTTACGCAAGTATTTATTACCCTTTTGTTGTTTGCTTGTTTTCATGGTGTCGTTTCGTACACTACAGTAACGTACAATCATAACATGTAATAGCCGAGTTTACATTTGCCGGTAAAGCTAGGAGAATTAGCATAAAAATTTTGCAAATCTGTAAGCAAGCATGAAATTGTGCATGAACTCTCAGTTTGATATGCACTATTGATAAAAACACGTTAGCCACACATAAATTCAAAATGGCGACCATTTTCAAGATGGCCGCCATTTCCGATTCAATCTATACAGCCATGTTGGGTATATCTTGAGCAATTGTGCGAAAAAATGTGCAAATCTTCAATTTAGCATGACATTTGGTATAAACACTAAGTTTGATACACACTTTTGATAGTTAGTCAACAATTCAAGATGGCGTCCAGTAACAAGATGGCCGCCATTTCTGGTCTCAGTTCATGTGAACAAGTTGGGCAGCTTACATAAGTATGCATAATAATTTAGAAAATCAGTAAGGAAACATGCAATTTGGTATAAAAACTAAGTTTGATGTGCGTTTTTAATAAAACCTTTTCGCCACCCGAAGATAGAAGATGGCGTCGATTTTTTTCAAGATGGCAGCTGTTTTCGGTCTCAGTTTTGATGTCCAAGTTGGGTTTACCTTAAACTAGTATTATTTGGGTAATTTAGACATGAGTATTAGTATATGTGACAATTAAGGCTTGTAGAGCTGAGAGTTATATATATATATATATATATATATATATATATATATATATATATATATATATATATATATATATATATATATACCAATACATAGTGCCAGTTACGCGGTCTCTGTAGTTTTCAGACTGTACTTACGAGGTCAATATAAAAAACGGGGTCTATATACAACCCCGCAATCTAGGCTCCTTTAATTACTATGAGGGGGGTGTAGGGGAGGTAATGCAATCAAATCTCACAATAAGGTCTTAAATCGAAAACCACAATCAGGTCTGAAATTGAAATTGTATATACCTCGCAAATAAGTTCGCTATATATTTCCTTGTATAAGACGTTAAATAAATGACGTATTTATATACAATAATAATAGTAGGTACCCCTATATACCTTAATTCGTGTTTATATCGGATAAAAAAGGGTATGGAGATACATGTATTTAAAGTGGGAACCCCATAACCTATTTCTAAATCAGAGACCCCGTAACTGGCCATATGTGTGAATATATATATATATATATATATATATAATATATATTGCAACAGCCAGCCTCAGTTTGTGTGACAAAAATGACTTCAAACTTTAGAACTATGAACTTTGATTCCTCTAAACATTTTCTAAAATTAAAGCTTAGTTACATGAAGAACAATACAATTTCGTATCTTAATTTGATATTAAAAACCTTACTGACTGATATCAACTTGAATACATTTTTTGGTATATTTTATTATTTCTAGCGATTGTAAATGCAAATATCAATGAAAGTTCCATTAACAACAAACTAAAACTAGAGTTGAATCCAAACAATTAGCTCACCATGTTAGGATTTTAACCAAAAGCATGAAATGATTGGATTTAAAATCGGATTATGAACAATCATATATTTTATTTTTTGACTTTGTTTATGACATTCAAATTTAGGAATCAACACTGATCCAGAACATAATCAAGATGTATCTAGGATGGTCATACTTGTAAATAAACACACTGATGGTATGATTATTGGCATTTTCCCATTACACACTCATTGTTTCAGTCTCAGGACACATTCGCCTTTGAAGTTCACATTATTAATTACATGCGTGCAGGTCACATTATTAATTGCATGCGTGCTTGTGTGAACATATTTATCAACCGATGTTTGTTTTGCAAAAAATATAGGGCGATGCAGAGAATTTCTATGTACGATATTCATGATTGAATAAGTTTTTAATGTAACACTTTTAACACTATTGATAAAGTGCAGATCGCAATTTGCAACGCTGAACCCGTTATATAAAAGCAATAGCATATCCAACGCGAATTCATTTGTTTAGAAATTCTAATAAAACTTTGGGAATGTCGGTGTTGATACGAATTCAAAATGAGCAATGAGCTTGCAAAGTATACGGTTGTGATAGATGAAAAGGTTTCCTGTTTTGCTGTCATATGCATTCAGAAGAAGATGAGTGCATGTTTGCAACTGACAAATATGATGTATTTTTACATTCAGTTATTCGCCTTCGTTTGCCTTAGTTTCATTAATTGTGGAACAACTTGCGGTATTTTGGCATATGATATGTATGGTGATTTCCACGGAGTTCTTTCTGAAATACCTGTTAACTCTACCATGTTCTTCTTGAATGATTGGAGCTTTTATGAGTACATTCGTTTACCGACCCTGGGTGTCATATAGCTGAGATTTTGATTATTGCAAGTGTCCCGTATAATAATATTGTGAAAGTAAGTCATTGAGAATATGTGGAAGATTGATAACAATGCTCACAGGGATCGAAAACAAAATAATACACATCTAGGAATTCAACCCAATGAATACTGTTACATATGTATCCTTAATATGAGAAGTATATGAAATAAAAAACGGTTTTTATACATATTTTGTGTTAAAAAGTCCCACTAGCAATACTAAGTGTGTGTATTATTATGTCTGTTTTTAAAGATTTGTCACTAAGTTATGCATGTCACTTTTCCAGAGTCAACGCTCTTTGGCCCCCTGTGACTTCTTTGTTATCACACCTCTTCAATTTCTTTAAATTACAAGTATTTACAATAGGTTAACTGGTACCTCAGTACGTATACTTTTTCATTTATAGTTATTATTTCCATTTGTTTGTGAACAACTACGTAAACGGTATTGAAGATATTACAAAATCAAAAACATATTATATTGATGTAGAGTATTTTTACGAAGTTCAATAATCATACCTCCTTTCAGTCTATTAAGACACAACTAAACGTTACAACACATGTTTATTTAAATGTATTGAAATACACTAATCTACTATCATAGGTATGTTTTCTGTATATCAAGCTGATATTATCAGCAGCTAATTGCTACCTAGAATTATCCAGTGATGATTGAATCACGCGTGTCACATATCACTCACAAGATGCGATTGACACATTTGAGGACACTTCATCCTAGGTCAATAAATTTAAATAAACTCTTGTTTACATCTATTTATTAAAATATGTTTAGTTTTGAAAAAAATGGTTTTGTTTTCGCAATAGCACGTACTAGAACTTGTCTGAAAAGTAACGTAACAATCCTTACTGCGAGTTCATGAAAATTGAGTCGAAACGTTATTATGAAGTTTTTCACTTGGTTTTATATTTTGGGGTCAGCGTGTCATTTGTATACTGCAAATCAATGAATATCCATGCACAACATTAAATGCTGACTTGGCTAACAGCTTGCAACCTTTATCTAAATATAACATGTTATAGAAAAGGACACCTTGATTTTATCATCCCGCGTTCTATAAATTAGATACTATTTGAATTATCTTTTATTTAGGTCACCTCGTCACATGAATGATCGCATGTTGTAAAGTCACCTGATATGCATATACAGGTTAAATGCTAGGACGTCAACAACACGTGTTTGGGGTTTTATCCGTATTTATCTTGATAGAGTCTATTGACGAGTGTTTGCATCATTTATTTATCTCAAACTAAGATAGTTGCAATATAGATTGCCATTTTATCAGCCAAGTTACATATTCAATATAAGCAATCTTCGGACTATGAGTTTTCATACTCTGCATTGATTGTAGGGCATATGTAAACAGTACCAATTACAATAAAGTGCCAGTTAATGTCTTAATAAGATCATACGTTTAATCATACCATAGTAAAACACCCAACGATCCTTAAACAATATATGTGAATAAAGAAAGTTCATATACATTATAAGGAGTGAAGTTCTGAATAACCCTGCTAGTATTTCAAACTCAATTAAAAGTCAGTAAACAAGATTGATCACATGTAACTTAGAGTCAATAAATATAAGTCTTCAAGTAATGATGTTGCACCTCTAGATTTACAATAAACTATTATTAATAATCTTGAAGTTCAAACTAGTCTTTATGACAAAGGTGATGATTGTGGTTTATATTGTGTTATTTTTATTTTTTGGAAGGTACTGTCCAACAATTGATACCATAATAAGCGCACCCCTAGGCGTAAAATAGTTTTCTTTTTAAATGCTATAATATATACTTATTTATTCAACATGTTTTAATACAGCTGTTTATGTGTGCCATACATGTGTGTGTATTGTCTTCATATTATAACTTTATTGTGATATATACGTACATATGTGGTTCACAATTATTGTGCAAATTGCGACAATTTTGATACAAATGTACAATATTTCACATCTAAATGTCAAAGTAGAATAAATTGTATCTTTTAAACATTCTTAACAACAAAGCAACCTGAATAATGTTTGTTTTTATTAGTCTCCGAGTGCAAATACCTTGATTTTTAATAAAAAATGTATACACAATTATGCAGCCGCCATTTTGGAAAAAAATGGCAGCCATGTTATTATTTTTGGTGGCTAACGGGTTTTTTTGGAAAGAGAACATATTAAGGTACATTCATGGAAAATTTGGTGCTTGCTTACAAGTTTGCAAGATTTTGCTGATAAATGAACCTAAATCCCCAAGCTAGTACTCGTTAAATACGTTAATTGTGTAGCAGTGAAATTGCACAATATTTTTAATTTATAGTTATTAAACACTGTATTATTATGATTAAACTGGCTAATATATATATAATTTAGTTAGAATTCAAAGAGGTTAGATGAAACTACAATTAACTCTTTTAGCGCTGAAACCGAATTTTAAAGACCTTTGCAAACAGTTTGGATCCAGATCAGATGCCACAAAACATGGCGTCTGATCAGGATCCAAACTGTTTGCTTTTCTGGTTTAGGTTTTTGAAAAAAAAGTGAAGAAAATGATTATTTTAGAAATTCAGCAGACACCAATTTAGCAGACGACAAATATCCCAGCATGCAAAGGGTTAAGTGACTTTCATGCATTCTTTCATTTGCACCACTCACCATAGGCAGAGTCTATATCATCCGTAATCAAAGTATGTCTGTTGACATCAAATGGACTGAAAGTAAAGTGCATTATTAAAACACATTCATAACAGCAAACGGCAAACAGAAATATTCTGCATAATTAACAAACGTTTACAACATGCCTTTTACATTTGTGTTGCTGAATTAAAAAAATTGCAACGGTGTTTTTTTCCTCCAAACACCCTTAAGAACAGGTTAAAATGCCTTTTTATTTATACTATCAATCATAAAAAGATCAATATACATGTAATAAATGCAGTTATGAAAACATAAATAGAGAATAGTATGTGAGTTTTGGATAAAGATCAAGTTTATCATGCGAGGCTTAGAACCATGGTAACGCGAGGCTTACCGAGCGCTACCATATTATTATCATATTATTTCTTCCCTTTTTTCCATTAATAATTATCAAATATAGCATTTTTTTGCAAATTTTGTTCTCCGTTACGGTTGACAAAACAGATTCTCATTTTTTTTGGAAAAAACAGAGCGTGATCTAAAATAGCGATAGCATAGAGCTCAAGTTTATATGATCATTGTTATACTATCGATTTTCATCTGGTAATAGTATACAGTTCTGTTCTTTGTTGTCTTATACGTTCTCATGACTGTCAAACAGGGGACGTTCCAATATACATTGTAGCACACATTTACTATAGGATACATTTTTCGAAGATGCATAACTGCTTAAGTCCATATCATATGATTATAAATTTGCAGTACTTAATTAATTATATTGGCATCTTAAGCGTCGCATATATTAACGAGCATGGCCAGCTAGTTCGTCTACTTATGAAGAGTACAAAATTCTCTCATAAGTTAAAATTGTCGTACGATCCTTTATGAAACAGCCCCAGAAGTCTGACAGCAGTTAAATTGTCTTTTTATACTGGGTGCTGGCAAATGTCTCAGTTGGAGAAGCAAAGTGCATATAACCAAGCAGATGCTAGGCCTTAAGCTCGATGCAGCACCTTACCTGACTGAGGACCCCTGAAGACATCGTTGTAGCAGCTGATTAAAGTGCAGGCCAAGGCAGACAAACACTACACCACCATCTTCCTAAATGAACAACATTTAGTTACAAACGTAAATAAGCATTGTTTATAACTTGAATTTACTGTAATGGACCCTTTAGAATAGGGTAGGCACTGTTTACCAGAACTTTATTCCAGTATTATCACACATTGATAATGGCATGCCACTTTTATGATCGCGACACAAATGTATCATATGCTCTATGAACCATGTCATGACAAAATGGGTCTAGTATACCACAATAGCAATCATGCAGTATGGTCAGGAGCTACGCTGGTCCGCCATCAAGGCAATTAACGCTTCATGGTCTCATAAGTGGACAGGAGAGTTCCTGTCAAGACTGCGCAGACTGGTCCGCTATCAAGTCAAGCAAGGCTTCATGTTCTCATAAGTGTACAGGAAAGCTCCTGCCCAGACTGCATAGGCTGGTCCGCTATCAAAGCAATCAAGGCTTCATGTTCTCATAAGTGGACAGGAAAGCTCCTGCCCAGACTGCACAGGCTGGTCTGCCATCAAGGCAAGCAAGGCTTCATGGTCTCATAAGTGGACAGGAAAGCTCCTGCCCAGATTGCACAGGCTGGTCCGCTATCAAGGCACTCAAGGCTTCATGGTCTCATAAGTGGACAGGAAAGCTCCTGCCCAGACTGCACAGGCTGGTCCGCTATCAAGGCAATCAAGGCTTCATGGTCTCATAAGTGGACAGGAAAGCTCCTGCCCAGTCTGCACATGCTGGTCCGCTATCAAGGCAAGCAAGGCTTCATGGTCTCATAAGTGGACAGGAAAGCTCCTGCTCAGACTGCACAGGCTGGTCCGCTATCAAGTCAAGCAAGGCTTCATGGTCTCATAAGTGGACAGGAAAGCTCCTGCCCAGACTACACATGCTGGTAGACTATCAAGTCAAGCAAGGCTTCATGGTCTCATAAGTGGACAGGAAAGCTCCTGCCCAGACTGCACAGGCTGGTCCGCTATGAAGTCAATCAAGGCTTCATGGTCTCATAAGTGGACAGGAAAGCTCCTGCCCAGACTGCACAGGCTGGTTCGCTATCAAGTCAAGCAAGGCTTCATGGTCTCATAAGTGGACAGGAAAGCTCCTGCCCAGACTGCACAGGCTGGTCCGCTATCAAGTCAAGCAAGGCTTCATGGTCTCATAAGTGGACAGGGAAGCTCCTGCCTTGACTGCACATGCTGGTAGACTATCAAGTCAACCAAGGCTTCATGGTCTCATAAGTGGACAGGAAAGCTCCTGCCCAGACTGCACAGGCTGGTCCGCTATCAAGTCAAGCAAGGCTTCATGGTCTCATAAGTGGACAGGAAAGCTCCTGCCCAGACTGAACAGACTGGTCCGCCATCAAGGCAAGCAAGGCTTCATGGTCTCATAAGTGGACAGGAAAGCTCCTGCCCAGTCTGCACATGCTGGTCCGCTATCAAGGCAAGCAAGGCTTCATGGTCTCATAAGTGGACAGGAAAGCTCCTGCTCAGACTGCACAGGCTCGTCCGCTATCAAGGCAATCAAGGCTTCTTGTTCTCATAAGTGGACAGGGAAGCGTCCGCCCAGACTGCACAGGCTGGTCCGCTATCAAGTCAAGCAAGGCTTCATGGTCTCATAAGTGGACAGGAAAGCTCCTGCCCAGACTGCACAGGCTGGTCCGCTATCAAGTCAAGCAAGGCTTCATGGTCTCATAAGTGGACAGGAAAGCTCCTGCCCAGACTGCACAGGCTGGTCCGCTATCAAGTCAATCAAGGCTTCATGGTCTCATAAGGGGACAGGAAAGCTCCTGTTCAGACTGCACAGGCTGGTCCGCTATCAAGTCAAGCAAGGCTTCATGGTCTCATAAGTGGACAGGAAAGCTCCTGCCCAGACTGCACAGGCTGGTCCGCTATCAAGGCAATCAAGGCTTCATGGTCTCATAAGTGGACAGGAAAGCTCCTGCCCAGACTGCACAGGCTGGTCTGCTATCAAGTCAAGCAAGGCTTCATGGTCTCATAAGTAGACAGGGAAGCTCCTGCCCAGACTGCACAGGCTGGTCCGCTATCAAGTCAAGCAAGGTTTCATGGTCTCAAAAGTGGACATCGAAGCTCCTGCCCAGACTGCACAGGCTGGTCCGCTATCAAGTCAAGCAAGGCTTCATGGTCTCATAAGTGGACATGGAAGCACCTGCCCAGACTGCACAGGCTGGTCCGCTATCAAGTCAAGCAAGGCTTCATGGTCTTATAAGTGGACAGGGAAGCTCCTGTGCAGACTGCGCATTCTGGTCCGCTATCAAGTCAAGCAAGGCTTCATGGTCTCATAAGTGGACAGGGAAGCTCCTGCCCAGACTGCACAGGCTGGTCCGCTATGAAGTCAATCAAGGCTTCATGGTCTCATAAGTGGACAGGGAAGCTCCTGCCCAGACTGCACAGGGTGGTCCGCTATCAAGTCAAACAAGGCTTCATGGTCTCATAAGTGGACAGGGAAGCTCCTGCCCAGACTGCACAGGCTGGTCCGCTATCAAGTCAATCAAGACTTCATGGTCTCATAAGTGGACAGGGAAGCTCCTGCCCAGACTGCACAGGCTGGTCCGCTATCAAGTCAATCAAGACTTCATGGTCTCATAAGTGGACAGGGAAGCTCCTGCCCAGACTGTACAGGCTGGTCCGCTATCAAGTCAATCAAGGCTTCATGGTCTCATAAGTGGACAGGGAAGCTCCTGCCCAGACTGTACAGGCTGGTCCGCTATCAATATAAAAAGTGAAACTCCAGCTGCTGGAGCAGTATTGAATTTTCATTAAAAACAATTAGTTGGTCCTTTATTTAAGGCAAGTGACCGATTGCCCAAACAGTACAAAACAGCACAATACAAACCAACATAAACACAAAATATGAATAAAGCTGGGGTCACCGCCTTGGAACGGTCAATGCAAAGCATTGGGGGTTTAAACCTGGTTATAGAGCGCTCAACCTCACACTTGGCCCAGCAATATTCATAATACATTTAAGTGTAAATAAAATTTAACGTCATAGCATTGTAACTCAAATTAAACAATAATAAAAGGGAATTAAAACGCATTCAATTTAATTACTATTTAATTACTCAATTGCATTGAAGATACAAGAGTACCGGTAACAGAATTACAACTTTTTGACGAACGATCAAATAAAACTATTAACAATTGTCAACTACATTACTTCTTTATAGAAAAGATTTGAGAATATAGAATCATATAGTTAATATCTCAGATAATCATCGCGCAAATACAGGAAGAAGCAGCAATAATGGGTGTAAAAATTCCATATTACATAGCTTGGTTGTTTATGTGACTGCTAAACAAATTAAAAATAATTAAATCAAACAAGAAACGCCTATCAGAGAGAAAATATAAATAAAATGGAACGTTATAAACCCAATGATCTATGCATGTAGATTACAACTGGGAAAGTCGGTCGTATGACGTCACAAAAATCCATAATGACGTGAACAAATTCCAAGGGCAGTACTAAATAAAAATATTAATGGGGCTGTGCTACTAATAAAACAAGTTTAGGTGATTTAATATTAAGAAGCAAATGAATAAAAATGGTAATTCCATTAAAGCGACATTATTGGAATCAAACAGTATATAGGTGTTTTGACAACTGAAGACAGAAATGATTTGATGTACGATTTGAGTCCAAATGTAGTTTACATGCAGATTTGTTCATACGACACAATGACACAATTTTATTCAACAGTGAAAAATGCCTATAATGTAGTATTCATGCAGATTTGTTCATACGACACAATGACACAATTTTAATCAACAGTGAAAAATGCCTATAATATCACTAATGATTCCAAATTTTAAGGGAAGAAAGATATAGTGAATCGAAAACCATCAAACACGTGTTTTTAAGTACATAAGCATCGTATCCTTTTGATAAAAACAAGTTAATTTAATTGAAAAGTTTAATATGAACATTTGGTTTAACATATTTTAATTTGCGGACACGCTACAAAACATCTCCGTAAAATGATAAATGGGAGATTCCATTATTTACATGCCATTTTAAAGAAACATTATATTTTGAAATTAAATCACCATACTTAGAGTAAAATCTAGCAAATTTATTTCTTAGGTTATGATACAAAAAGCCTTGTTTTAGCAATTTTTTAGTTAATATTAGATTACGATCATTAAAATCTTTAATACACGAACATGCTCTGGCATAACGTACCAACTGCGAAATGTAAATACCATAGGAAGGTCCTTTAGAAACGGAAAATTTACAATTTCAAAGTTAAAATCGTCCCGTTTGTCGTATAAACTAGTTTTGATCAAATTATTATTAATAGTTAAATGTAAGTCTAAATACGCAGCGTCTGTATTGGATATACACGATCTATTTAAGACTAGTTCTTTTGGGTAGATTTTGTGAATATATTGTTCAAATAATGGATTATCTAAATTAAGTATGTCATCAATGTACCTACTAGTAAGGTTAAAACAATAAATCAAATCTACTTGCTTAGTTTTAGATAATTCTAACATAAATTCGCTTTCATAACAATATAAAAAAAGGTCAGCTATAAGTGGCGCACAATTAGTACCCATAGGAACGCCAATAATTTGTTTAAATATTTTACCATTAAATTCAACAAACAAGTTATCCAAAAGAAAAGTAAGTGCTGCACAAAAGTCAAGACCAGTCCAAATGATGTAATTATCTAATATCTGATTAGTAAAAAAAGCTGTTTTAGTGTTTAAAGCTAGATACAAACATTTCTCTCTAGCAAAAGTTTTTTCAATCAAAGAAACAAGTTTGGATTTTATTAAAGCGTGAGGAAGCGTTGTATATAGTGTCAAAAAATCATAAGTACTTACCTGTGACACCTTATATTTTTTATTTTCAATTTTATCAATAACTTCTAAGGTGTTTTTTATTGACCAAAATAGGTTAATATTACTATTTTCATAAACTTTATTACAAAATTTAGCTATATGATATCTAATAGCACTCAATGCAAATGTAAGATACACTGATAATTGTTTGGTGGTACAAGACACTGAATTAGCGATAAAACGACTTTTATATGGCGTCTTATGTAATTTAGGTATCCAGTAAAGTGATGGCAATTTCTTGTCAGTAATATTGACTATTACATTTAACTTTATGCATTGGGCAATATGGTCGGTAATAATTTCATTAGGTAGCTTATTGTACTCACAATATGATGTAGTTTGTGAAAGTTCTTGTGAAATAGTTTGAACATAAAACACTCGTCATATTATGATAACATTATTAGCAGCCTTATCAGCAGGAACTAAGACGAATTTAGATTTTAAGTCTTCAAGCAATTTACAGAGATTTTGTTTATTAAATTTAGGTGAATGTGGTAGGGCCAAAGGATGTGTATCATAAAAACATATTTTATTCATGGCCATACTAAATATTTTTGTTTTCCAATCATTGAGTGCAGTAATTTCAGCATTTTCCTTCCTGCACCATTTAGTGCAATAATCATGTAAGGATGTTACGATATTCTTAATGCAGTCATCAAAATCAACAGGAATAGGCAGTCTGTACTTAGGGCCTCTGCGTAGCAAATTTCTAAGGTTTTTATTTTGAATGAAATTAAGGTCCCCAGTAATAACATGTCCAACTGGACCATATATATATTTAGAACTAGTACAGTCACATAATGTAGGACAATGTCTTATTACATTTATATCTGTGGAAATAGAATTATAATTAAAAACGATACATCTTACAGATTTACTATATTTGTAGCAAATAAGTGGTGATTCAGTATTGCGGAAATAAGGGGGAATCAACCGACGTACATTTTTATCATTGAATATTTTAGGAAGGTCAATTAAATCAAGTCAAGCAAGGCTTCATGGTCTCATTAGTGGACAGGGAAGCTCCTGTGCAGACTGCGCATTCTGGGCTAGAGAAGAACTGGCCATGTATGGCATGTATGGTATAAGACCCATTATACCATGACGCGGCTCATATGTAAAATCCTAATTCTTCTTCTTCCCATTAATTGCAGGGCTCCTCTGAAGCATTGATGCATTTTGACTATTGAATGAGTCTTGTGCCTGGATAGAACCAGTACTTGGTGTCTTTGGGGCAGGTCTAAAGAACGCTAAAAAATTGGGGATCGAACCCGTGACCTCCCGATTGCTAGGCAAACACCATATACACTACAGCACGTGTCATTAAATTTTTAAAGCATAATCTTTTCATTTGGCAGTTTATATGTGCATGTGTATGTGAGATTTCAAAAGATATTAAACCCTTTCCCACTTAAAAGCAAATTGAAAATGGCTACGTGCAAACTCGCAGTCCGTTCAGATTTTATGCTGTAAGCTGCTCATCAGTATCCAAGGGTTAGAAATAAATCCTTTAAGTAAAACTTGAATCTTGTTAGAAAGGTCTTTGATTAAGTTTAACTTTCTAAGGGACTACAAGTGTGTCAAAATACATATCTAAGTGGTAAAGGGTTAAGAGCATTTGTGTGTTGGCCTTTCCAAAGAGACAATATAAAGAATAAAACAGTTAAGGGGCCACTATTCACACGAATCCGGGTCCGTTCGCCCTAATTTCTGTTCGCCCTAAATCCTGTTCGCCCTAAATCCTATTCGCCCTGGGTCCGTTCGCCCTAAATTTTATTATCAAAGCAGGGAAGCAATAAATATAACGAAATTTGTTATATTTTTAACATTTTAATATATTAATGACAACTTAAGCTACAAACTTGCCTACATGCAACAATTCTTAGACTTAAGTCTTAAAATAAAGAATATCCTTCAGACTGGTCTGTTCTCAAAGTAAAAAACCGTTTAATGTGACACGAATTTAAAAACCTTTTACTACACAATTTTTCATTTACAACAATTTATTTATGACGTGAGCAGTTTTAGCCAGTATATACTCAATATTCGCTGAACTGATTCTCTTGGTTGTTTGTCTAATTGTTATGCTTAAGTCTAAGAATGGATTATGAATGCGTGCCCAGGTTACAGCACATTTCTATCTCTGTCTCTACAATTTCCTTAATTCTAGTAAAATTGTTATGCACATGGTAAGCACTACCTTCCATGTGGCAATAGCCAAGCCTTCTGGTAGGTTGTATATGTTGACCATGCCATCTGAGCCAGAAGGTTTGTTGGATTGTAGCCACTTGGTCCACGCTAGGTCAACATGCACTAATAGTGACCTCGAGGTGGGTTTACAAAAGAACACAAAATACAATACAATCATGCAATTGTCCTACAGGTGGGTCTGTATAAGAATTGGGCTATAGAAAACTATGAACTACAGTCAAACTTCTTTTACTCAAGATGGATGCGGATTGACAAAAATACGTTATAAAGTTTAACAGTTATTGCAGTTACCATATTGAGAAGTATTAAACCTTCTACATAATACTTAAGTTCAAGTATATTAGAAACATGTTTATAAAATAGACTAAGTGCAATAAATCTACTAAGAATTATTATTTATTTTAATAACCAATATTTATAAATTGTATGCTAATAAATTATTCTAAATGATGTGTTCTCAGAACACAACCCCTTAATTTATTCGCAGATATGACAAAAATCAAATGCTATGCCCCTGTCGGACAGTCCTTACAGAGAGGTGTGAATAACCTGCTGGACTTATCGAGGGTGAATTTAAATGTGAGATAGGATATGGAACCAGCACATGTGCTTCAGTTACCACGTTATCGATGTTGGAGTTATTTGTGATAATTTCTTATTGAAGCAATAAGGATTTTACCCGCCTTATAGGTTTGTTTGAGCTATCCTGTGTTTTTGGGTTATTGATGCTTTAGTTAAAAGCGCGAAACTGTACTTTAAACATTTAACAGTTAACCCTTTTCCCCCATAAGAAGCAAACAGAAAATGGCTTTTGCAACCAGCATAAAACCAGAAAGCCTGCGAGTAACTCGCAGTCTGTTCAGGTTTTATGCTGTTTGCTGCTCATCCAAGATGGCCCTAATTCCCTCACCCGAGAGGAGTCGGTTCATTCAATCTTTTTCAAAAACATGACCTAGTGATCAAGTGTTTGAGCCAGATGAGTCAGATATGATTATTACTTTGATATGTGACCTCTAAAAGGCTTACAAGGAATTTGTATAATATAATTAAATTTGGCAATCAAAGGGCAATAATTCTGGCATTTATTAGGCAATTTTGCATTATTACCAAACTTGACTGAGATCTTATGGCCATATAGCTTCTCAGCAACTTTGATAAAGAATGCTTGAGAAATGTGAATGTAAGAGTGCTTACAAACCAAATGTGGATGGACGGACGACAGACAAAGACCGATCCTAAAACCTCACCTGAGCAATCAGGAGAGCTAAAAAGTGTTGTTTTTTTACCAATCTGAGCCATTTTCCATCTTGTCCGAGATATCAATAAAACCAATGTCTTGACTAAGTTTCACGATGATTTGGCAAAAAATGGGACTTCTAGAGGTTTCTCTGTAGTCATGTAAGGAAAACTGCCCAACTCCCCCTGGCTGCCATGTTTTTTTTACTGATCCGGACAATTTTCAAACTCATCTGAGATATAGATAAAACCAATGTTTTCACTAAGTTTCATGATGCTTGGGCAAAAAAGTGACTTCTTGAGTGTTCACAAACTTTTATTACTATATTTATATAAGGAAAATGCACCCCCTCCCCGGCAGCCATGTTTTTCAACAGACCGAAACCATTTTCAAACTCAACTCTCGTATCTAGGAAACAAGTGTTGTGACCAAATTTCATGAAAATAGGGCCAAACATGTGACTTCAAGAGTGTTTACATGTTTTCACTATATACACTTGGAGACTTTTCTAAAGCATCACTTTTCAAACTTTGATATCTCCGTTATGAGTAAAGATATTGATTTAATTTTTTACATACGATCATTTGACTATATTCTATGCAAGCTCACGATAAAATCATTCATCCGTGACGATTGAAAGCTTTAGCACGTGGGGTAGGTGTGGTTCCATTTTTTTGCATGTGGAAATGTTGAAACGTGATTTAATTCTAGTTTAATTTCAATTTAATTATTTTAGGTGGGTTCGAACACTAGGAAAACATAAAATTTTAAAAAACAATATAGCTCGTATGAATATTCAATAGCGCAATCGCGCACTTTGCATTGCACAGGCTACCTTTCCTACTTGCTAAAGCGTCTGATCGTCACGAATGAATGATTTTATCGTTAGCTTGCACATATTGTAGTCAAATGACCACATGTAAAATTTAAAATAAAAATATTTACTCATCAATGAGAAATATAAGTTTTAAAAGTGTCGCATTAGGAAAATCACCAAGTTTAGTAAAAGGCGATACACATGTTATTCTAATTTAATTTCAATTTTATAATTCTAGGTAAGTTTTTACACAAGAAAAACATAAATTAAAGAAAAACAATATGGCTAGTAAGAATATTCAGGAGCGAAACGGCTCAAACATCATGTTGCAAGCCGGTCAGTTATTTAGACGGGTAAGTTTATGCGTTTTACTTTTCACATTGTTATTATTTTACGTTGTACGAGTTTGCAAATTTAACTTTTGAAGTGACGTTTTTAATTTATTAAGTTTTATATTTTGTTGTTTTTCAATTTCAATTAAATTTTCAGGAATTATCAGATATGTGTTGTATTAAATTTTTTCCAAGTTTCAACAAACGCCGTTCAAAAATAAGGAAGCTATATTGATATGATTTAGTGATGCGTTAGAAAGGTCTCCAAGAGAGCATACATAATACGTAACTCACGTATTTAGGAAACACATGTTCTGACCAAATTTCAAGAAGATTTGACTAAAAATGTTACTTCACATGTTTTCACTATATACATAGAGAAAACTGCCCCGCCCTCTGGTGGCCATGCTTTTACACCGATCTGGACCATTTTCGTACTTGTCCGAGATTTCAATAAAACCAATGTTTTGACCAAGTTTCGTGATGATTGGGCAACAATTGTGACTTCTAGAGTGTTCACAAGGTTTCTCTATAGCCAAATAAGGAAAACTTCCCCGCCCACTGGCGGCCATGTTTTTTAACGGACTAAAACAACTTTTGAACTCAACCAACATATCATTAGGACAAACAATTTGGCAAAGTTAGATGAAGATTGGGCATGTTAAGTGACTTCTACAGTGTTTACAATATATTTATTTTTTTGACCTAGTGACCTTGTTTTTGACCCAGCATGACCCAGTTTTAAACTCGTTTCTGGTATCATTGGGAAAAATCTTCTGACAAAGTTTCATTAAAAGCGGACAAGAAATGTGGCCTCTAGAGTGTTTACAAACCAAATGTGGACGGACAGACGGACAGACGACGGACAAAGACCGATCCTAAAAGCCCACCGGAGCAAGTAGGTGAGCTAAAAAAGTTGTCTCATAGACACACAGTATTAAACACAAATATTGGAATATTCAATTTGAATGAAATTGCGTGTATTCTATTACTAATTTAAATATTCCATGCAATTCTTAGTAAACAAAAAGTTGAATGTGAATTGAACAAGCAACAGTTAATTTATTCAGCAAAACACAAAGAAAGGTAAGAAAATAACACATAAGACATACACAAGTACATAAACAATTGTCATCAACAAAAAATAAATCTAAAAACAATGATGGAAGAAATATGTACAAATCGTAATTGTTACTCTTTGTCACTAAATATTTGTTTAGAACACATCCCATAGTTAGACTTGAAGAATAAAATGAAAATGTAAATCCACTCCTAAGCTTCATTATGCAGTTCTTTTACTTTGCACAATAACTACACAACAAATATAATAGAGCATAACAAACCAGCGCATGTAAATCATGTATGCAAGTCAGACATTTTCAAGATAAAGCTTTAGATTAAAACAATACACTGATTATATGCAATTTAAATGAAAAATAAATGTACATGTATGAGCAATAAGGATTGATTCCTTGCAACAGGTGTTTTAAAATTGTGAAGCAATACAAAATATCCTGCAGAATGCAATTACACATAGCACTAGATATGAAATCCATGCTGCCAAGAATTGTATTATGAAAGTACTTGTGCAAAAAAAATCTTGATTTAACATTACTTAGCAACACAATTTATCATTAATATTAATGATGTAAAAGTACATGTTCCAAAATGTTTGTAACTAAACTTGTGAAACACAACTATTGTACTTTAAACACCAGGATTTTGTCTGTATGAAATTGTCCCACAATGATTGAGGCTGTGCTCCTGTTGTAGCAGACTGACATTGGGTTATTAAGTCCATCCCTCCTGGTAGCAAGAGTTGCTAGCTTCTTCCTGCCTTCCCCATCAAGCTGTAGGATAGTGTTAGATATCCCTCCACACACCAGCACCTGTCCTTGAGCTGTTACATGTAAACCATATGGCCGTTGTAGGTCTGGGTCTGTGAAGGTGCAGAGTACACTACCATCTCTAGCCAGGGTGAGGACCTTGTGATGGTCAAAGTCAGTTACAAATATCTTGTCACCTGTTGGACTCACTGCACACTTCACTACTGCAAAGGAGAATAGTATCAATGTAGTTAAATTTTACATAACAATTATGTTCATAAGACACATTATTCACTTTTTTCAAATTTATAAAGTATGGTTTTGTTACTATTCAGCTACAATTAAACATGTATGCATGCATTATTATTTTATGCTAAAACCCCAATATGTACAAATGTATAGCATTTTCACAATAATACATGTGGTTACTAAGATACCAAGCGTACTGAAATAATTATGATCAAGACATTATTTTAAATTGTATTTTATTTAGCCTCAACATTTATACAATAAAGAAACAAGTCCTAATGATACTAAGCAAAGAAAATATTATTGTGTGGTGGTTTTCAATGTAATGCAAAAATCAAGTAATTAAGTTCATGATTTTCAAACATATTTATATTAGGAATACTTAATTGAATAAAATGAAATCGACATGTTAACTATAAAGTTGGAAAATTGTAAATAACTTTCAAATAATATCTGGATATATCCACCATTGTTTTACCGGTATAGTCTCCAGACGTATCGTCATGAAGCGTAGTCAACAGGTCTCCATTCATTGAATACTTGTTAAGTGCAGTGCTTGTGGTGAGATACAGGTCCTTCTGATCATGAGCAATACCACAGCATAAATGTTCGAATTGTAACTTCCTGCCCTTAACCAGCCTTCCAACATTCACTGAGACAAACTGGACCTCATGTGTCTTGCCCTTATTCACAGTAATAGCTACTTTACTTGGTGTGATTTGACAAATGTTACTTGGATCAGCATTTAGATCACAGTGTCCTATCACCTGGTATTGCTGATCTAGTAGCTTTACACAACAATTATTATTATCGGCTACAAGGATCTGATCATTAGAGAGAACACAAATGGCACTGATAGCACAGCTACTTGAATCACTTGGTATGCTCACATTATACTCTGACTTTTCTTGCACAGTGAATACCTGATCTTGGTCACCTAGCACAATCCTCCCCAGGGCTGACAGTGTAGGGACAAACTGTTTAATATGAGTGTCAGCCTGGAATGTCACTAACCTTTCTGCCTGTACTGAATTCTCCTTCAGATAAGTTTCAGACTGCCTAATTTTTTCCAGACATTTCTTACTTGCAATAAATGAAAGTTCTGCTTTGCTCTTATCAACAATATCGTGAATTGCGTCACTGAGGTGTTTCAGTTCATTTTTAAGTTTGCTGCAATTGTCCAAGTCAGTCTTGAGAGAAGCTTTCAGAGTGGTCATCTCAGCATCTAGCTCTTTAATGGTGGTCTTTTCAATCTCATCTAACATTGTATTTATTTTCTTGCGTGTTTGACGTATTTCATCTAATTGTTTGTTGTATGAGACCTGCAAAGATTGCATGTTGGTGTTCCAATTGTTCTCCAGTTTCTTTAGTGTTTCCAGAATAGTTTGAATCTTTTTTGATACTTTCTGTAAGTCTGGTGGAGGTCCTTTCACTGACTCAGATATCAGAGTTACTTTAGCACATTGTCTGGAAGGAAAACAATACTTAAATAGTATCAAGTGGTGTATACAGCAATAATGCAAAAATATGTCTGAGCTTTGGTTTATGACAAGCCTTCTGTTTTTAACATGATTTTTTTCAGGTAATAGTCTGACATGTGGAATGTATTCATTTTTGTACTGATACCAATAGACACATAATTAATAATTGTTACTAATATTTTTTATTCAAATTATTCAAATTTCACATAATTGTTTTTCTTTATAAATTTGTCAATAATTGATCAGAAAAAAATGAATAGTCTATAATTGATGGCAACTAACATATTTGATATCAAATACAAGACTAAATTACCTGTGATTGAGGAAAGCACAATTAGTGCAGCACAGCTGACTGTGGTCATTACAAAACATTTTTAGATCTTCGTCCCCATGAAGGTCACATTTCCGAAGGAAATCCTCCACTTCCTTTAACACTGGCCACTTAGTTGTGTCTCCTCTTCCATATGTCACATGTTTCCCAAACAACTGACCATGGGGGTTTATACATTTTGCACAATAAAATTTTTGACAGTTATTACAGTAAAAGTCAGCCCACTGGTCAATTTTGTGCTCTAGACATGACGAACAACAAAAGTCTGTAAATGAATCAGAGCCTTTATCCACAGTTGACTGAGAAAAGGTCGCCATCTTGAATACTGAGTTTAAAAAAACAATCCTGTAATAGCTCAATTTAATGTTAACTTCAATATTTTCCAGTACCACAGAAATACTGTCCAAACAAACAAAACATTAAATACTTATGTCAGTTTTCAAGCAACTAAAAATTTGTTGAACAAGATATAAAACTTTAGATTATTTGCACAGTTTGGGTTATTTTGATCAAACCCGTAAACTGAAGTCACTAAGCAATCTGTCCCATGAGTATAAGGTTTCACCTAATCAATATTCATATAGCAAGTTTGTACGTCGGTTTAAAAGGTGTACACACTCAATGAAATACACCATGTCTTAACTTATCAATCCTCTACTAAGGTTTACATAAAGCACACTATTTTGTGAAAAGTTTAAGAAAGATACCACTCATAAAGGAAACCTGAAACGTTGAATTTATAAATGAGAGATTTATGCTCCTTAAAATATATCTACAATCATTAAGCAGATGTAGTGGCCTTATTACAGATAACACAGTAAATGCAATGTACATATTTCTGTTTGAAATACAAGTAAAGAACACAATGTTTGTTACAATTGTTAGACTATACACATAACATTGTGTGATCTTTATGGATTAACATCATCCATGTGAAATTCTCACAAAAAATTATCACGAAATATGTTTCTTTCCTGTTTATTTAAATTAACAGTTCTTTAAAATGAAGTGTGTTTTGTGTGTACATTTGTACTTCTACGCATGTTGCTATTTTAAATGTACGTTAATGAAGATGAGCATGTTAAAGTCAAAATAAACTATTCTGCCCTGTTCTGTTATGTTAAATATAAATATAAAACAATCTTGCACTCATCTGAGTTAAAGGTCAAAGTGCTTTTTACCGATCTGAGCCATTTTCCAACATGTCCAAGATATCAATTAAAGCAATGTCTTGACTAAGTTTCACAATGATTAGGAGTGTTGTGACATCTTGAGTGTTCACAAGGTATCTCCATAGTCATATAAGGAAAACTGCCCCCCCCCCCCCTGGTGTCCATGTTTTTTTACCGATCTGGACCATTTTCGAACTCATCTGAGATATAAATAAAACCAATGTTATCACAAAGTTGCATGATGATTGGGCAAACAATGTGACTTCCAGAGTGTTCACAAGCCTTTTTACTATATCAATATAAGGGAATTAAATGCGCCCCCACCCCCTGGCAGC
This sequence comes from Dreissena polymorpha, assembly GCF_020536995.1. NCBI lineage: Eukaryota > Metazoa > Mollusca > Bivalvia > Myida > Dreissenidae > Dreissena > Dreissena polymorpha. The sequence continues at coordinate 81,492,682 of NC_068359.1, forward strand.
CATGTTTTTCAACGGACCATAACCATTTTCAAAACTTAACTCACGTATCTAGGAAATAAATGTTCTGATCAAATTTCATGAAGATTGGGCAAAAAATGTGACTTTTAGAGTGTTCACATGTTTCCACTTATACATATAGAGAAAACTGCCCAACCCCCTGGTGACCATGTTTTTTCACCGATCTGACGATTGGGCAAAAAATGTGACTTCTTGACTGTTCACAAGCCTTTTTTACTACATAAATGTAAGGAAAACAGCCCCGTCCCCCTGGCAGCCATGTTTTTCAACGGACGGCAACCATTTTCAAACTTAACTCACTTATCTTAGAAATAAATGTTCTGACCAAGTTTCATAAAGATTGGGCGAAAAATGTGACACCTAGAGTGTTCACATATAATCACTATATACATATAGAGAAAATTGCCCGCCCCCTGGTGACCATGTTTTTTCACCGATCTGGACCATGTTCGAACTTGTCCGAGATATCAATACAACCAATTTTTTGACCAAGTTTCATGATGATTGGGCAAAAAAGGTGACTTCTTGACTATTCACAAGCCTTTTTTACTATATAAATATAAGGAAAACTGCCCCATCCGCCTGGCAGCCATGTTTTTCAACGTACGGGAACCATTTTCAAACTTAACTCTTGTACATAGGAAACAAATGTCTTGACCAAAGTTCATAAAGATTGGGCTAATTCTTTATTTTGCCTAGTGACCTAGTTTTTGACACAGCATGACCCAGTTTCAAACTCGATTGAGGTATCATTGGGACAAATGTTCTGACCAAGTTTAATGAAGATCGGACAAGAAATGTGGCCTCTAGAGTGTTTACGAACAAATGTGGACGGACAGACGGACGATGGACAAAGACCAATCCTAAAAGCTTACCTGAGCAATCAGGTGAGCTAAAAACAACGTATGTTTTTTAAGATCGCCATAAAATTCGCTATTAAAACTCTATCTGGCTTAAATTTACCATCCCTTATCAATTTATTGCCCCCAATTAACAAATCATTTCTACTACTCGAGTGAACCAGTGTTGTTTTAAACACCTTATCAGCGATTAATTGGGAAGTTATTGATTTTATCAGGCATTCCCACCATGGTGTTTTATAGTAGGGATCCGCTAATTGCCATTGATAAATGCATCTTTGTGACATAAAATCCAACTCTTTTGTACTTCATGGTTGAAACATATCTTTAGCATCATCTATGATATGAATGAGCCATGGGATGGGAATATTAGGCTAAATGCATACACAGACTCTAGATGACATATACGCTCCTCCATAATGCATGTGCACAAATTGTTGTCCCAGATCACTGCTCTGGCACTACACTTTCCCCTTAAATGGTATATTTTGTTTCTACTAAACATGAATCTGTCACAGATTTCTAGTGGCTTGTAATTTATAACTCTTGCAAGTGTTGATTTGCCACGTGATTCTGCATATTGGAGCTTGATCATTGCCTACAAGAGTTACAACTAAGGATGACAGATATGGGCCTAGTATCACGAACATACTAACGTCGATATTTTGACTCAACTTTCAGTTTTTGCTCAATTTCTGAGATAAGTGTTAACACCTTGCTCAAGTTGGTGATCAATTAACGATTTTGAGTTGGACTCAACTTTGGGTTTGAGCAAAAGTATTTGGACAAGCGTTAAACCTGTCTTTGATCATTTGAGCCCATTTCTTGGAAAGGTAAGATTAATTCATGAACATAAAGGATCGTCCATGATTAGCCAATGCGGTCTGCACAGGCTAATCAGGGATGACATTTTCAGCTTTAACATTAATTTTTGTTTAAAGGAAGTCTCTTCTTAGTTAAATTGTTTAGGCAGAACGTGTCATTCATGATGAGCCATTTCAGATTCTTCAGGCTAAACTGGGATGACACTTTGTGACACTTAATGACCATGCACACTTTGTGACACTTTATGCCCATGCACACTTTGTGACACTTTATGCCCATGCACACTTTTTCAGGCCCAATTTTCCCTGAATAAGGTTCAATGTTACGTACCCATTTGAGACCGCTTTCCCTTCAGCAGTGAAGAACAGAGGATTCACAGAGAAGAAGTTTAGCGCCTTAAGCGAGGTAAGTGCCGGCATTTCAAGGTCATACCAGCGAACAGTGAACGACATCTGATGGACGAACACATCTCTGCTCTCCAGGACACGTTCCTTGTCAGATCTATCGACAAAGGACAGCTGGAAAGTCACGCCTGCAACCCTGAAAATATTCGTGAATAAGACTATATGAGCCTTGCTCTGGGAAAACGGGGTTTAATGCATGTGCAGTCCGCACAGGCTAACCAGGGACGAAACTTTACACATATATTATTTTTGATTTTAGGGGAGCCTCTTATCAGCAAACATTCAGTTTAAGCAGAAAGGGTCGTCCCTGATTTGCTGTGCCTACTGCAAAGGCTTATCTGGGATGACACTTTAAGCACATGCATTAAACCATGTTTTAACACACTGAGGCTCGTATATTGTCTTTTGAAAGCCAGAAAGAGTCTTCAGACAATGGCATATGTGCATATCCCGTCAGAATTCAAACATAGAAAACTTGTTTTTCATTCATGTATAATAATCCTATTATATTAACTGTTACGATGTGGAATATCTTAATATTTTAAAGAACAAAAAAAAACTGTCAAAATAGGATCAAATTTTTGAAGAAAAAAAACTCTTGGGTTTTCAAAACATGGTAATGCTCTTGCCTAGCTGCAACCAATTCATGCAATACTATGTTAGTTATTGCAAATTAAATTTCTGTAATTTCTTAAACATCGTTTAAACAGTGGTGGGCCTGCATGATCTACCTATCTTGCCAATACTGCCAATGCAATTACTTTAAAGGATGAGTGCTAACCTGCACACACAGCTTCCATGTCAAAATACAGTATCATAATTAACGATGATATCTTATACATACTGCCAATGCAATCATTTGAAAAAGGACAAGCAACCACCTGAGAGCTTTCTCCGTATCTCTTGGCAACCCAGTGAAGGGGTTAATCTTCTTTATAAGTCGCTGACACTGGCGATTCCTCATCTCAACACAGCTGTAAAAAAGTCTTAATAAGTTAAAATAAGTCTTCATAACTTATAATAAGTCTTCATAAGTTAAAATAAGTCTTCATAAGTTAAAATAAGCCTTCATAAGTTAAAATAAGCCTTCATAATTAAAATGAGTCTTCATAAGTTAAAATAAGTCTTCATAACTTATAATAAGTCTTGATAAGTTAAAATAAGTCTTCATACGTTGAAATAAGTCTTCATAAGTTAAAATAAGCCTTCATAAGTTAAAACAAGCCTTCATAAGTTAAAATGAGTCTTCATAAGTTAAAATGAGTCTTCATAAGTTAAAATAAGTCTTCATTAGTTAAAATTAATCTTCATAACTTAAAATAAGTCTTCATAAGTTTAAATAAGCCTTCATAAGTTAAAATAAGTCTTCATAAGTTAAAATAAGTCTTCATAAGTTAAAATAAGCCTTCATAAGTTAAAATAAGCCTTCATAAGTTAAAATGAGTCTTCATAAGTTAAAATGAGTCTTCATAAGTTAAAATAAGTCTTCATAAGTTAAAATAAGTTTTCATAAGTTAAAATAAGTCTTCATAAGTTAAAATAGGTCTTTACAAGTTAAAATACTGGTAAGTCTTTATAAATTTCTGACACTGACAATCCTTGTCTGCACACAGCATGTATGTCAACATACAGTATCATATGCAATATTATTGACATAGTATTTTAATTTGTTTAAACTAGGCTCTTCCTTACTACTTTTTCTACAGAAAATAATTGTTACTGTTGTTGTTGACTCATACATGAGTATTATTACGTTTTATCAATTATTAGAAGTATTTAATTAAAGAAAACTAAATTTGATATAACCATTCAGATGGATATTCATGTGTTTTTTTTCAAAAACAAAAGTATAAATAAGAAGATTGAAAGTTTATTTTATTTATTTGCACACATGATTTCTTCACATTATTAAAGCATGTGATTAATGAATAACAAATAACAAGCAATTCAGCAACTAAAGGTATGCTTGCCATAATGAATAACAAATTACCAGCAATTCAGCAACTAAAGGTATGCTTGCCATAATGAATAACAATTTACCAGCAATGCAGCAACTAAAGGTATGCTTGCCATTATTGATTAATTTGTATGTTTGTTGAAAAAGTACTTATACTGTTGTATAATACATTATCCAGTGCTCCAGATAACATGCGTAAAGGCATAAAAACGAATTAAATTTCTTAAATAATGATTTAGATTTAAAATCTTTGCGTAAAGTTACGCATTGAAAAAATAAAACACGAATTCGACATTTTCGAAGGTGCGTAAAACTTCCAGTAGCAAATTATATACGGTAAACATTTCATCCCGGTTCTGACTCGTCTAGGCGCTCAATTAAAACTACAACTTTAAGCATAGACAATCCCAGAAATCGATACCTCCCGGATTACCCGCACCTGAATACTCTCGCGCGCCTCCAAAACGGTACTGAAGAAATAAACATGAACTATATATGTGTGTATAGGTCCCTACGCAAAACAAGGAAGCGAAACAGGTTTATCAAATATATTTGAGGATTTAAAGAGTTTCCGTTATCGATCTGACAACCACATAATAGTTCGTGTTTTTATTTAATTAATATAAATTACGTTATTAGTAGTAATAAGTTTCATCTGCATTGGTTTAAGAGTAATAACACACAGCATGGACATGGATCTATGTGTGTACACATGAAGGTCCCTGGCATGAATAAGGTCTTGATTGTCATTTAACATGTTATTTATAGGTGACGCGTGATATCTTATCTAAATTTTGGTATCAACACATGTGCAGACATGTGGTGTCACGGACAAACCCATAAACGCTTTTAATCCACACTTGGAACATCGCCTCCCATTGAGCGAATTTGTTCGCGCCTTTATCGCTGATGTTTTTTTCAAGAGATGTATGTTGCTGTCATTTATAATCTGTAATTAAAGAAAAATAAATCACTTATTTTGTGCGTGTTTTTATTTTTTAAGCGTAAATTTAGACCGTTTTACGAACATTTAATAAAGACATATGTTTAGGAAATCTAGAGAACACAATTGTAACTATTTAAGTTTATTTAAGGCTCATTATTTTTCATGTTGAACATTTCAATCGTGAATTAAGATGTTATAAAGAAAATTTAACAATATTTTAGGCAACATGTAAAACGTTATTTAAATAATAATATAAGAAAGTTGTAGACAAAAGCTGATATGTCCTTTTCAATAAAAAAGTATAACATATCCTGACATCTTACACAGTTTTGCAAGCGAATAACTCCGATACTTTTTCATTTAAATCACACAATTCATTTCCGGCTAGTTATTTTTTTATTAGCTTTAGAGCGATTTTTAAATAAAAGATTGCTAAAAACCACTTCAGTTTTAGACTAAACTAGATACATAATTTTAATTAAAAAAAATCTCTACCTGAAAATCTTAGAGAGTTTCGATAACAAAGATTTACGAAACAATTTTAGAATCACAAACTTCATTTCGGCTATAGATTTGTATTTTACCTTTTAAATGACACTTACAAGGGAAATATTAATAGCGAAATGGTAACTGTTTAGACAAACAAAGAGATGTATTATTTAATTAAAGAAGTTGTCTTAAGTCTTTAATCTTACAACGTTTCTTAATGAATATCTCCGGAAAGTATAGAAAGTACGACATTTAATAAGAAATACTATAAGCTTAAACAAAGGCAGATATCAATTTAATTGTCTATATCGATCTTTCTATCTAATTAATATCAAAGATCTATCCAAAAAATATAGTCTGAATGGATGTTTCCAATCTTTATATATTGATAGATCTGTGGTAATATCTCCGGCACTATTTTACGCTAAAATCACAACGTTTACTTCACACTTTAGATGTTTCTATACCTTTATAATTATGCTTGAATAATTTTATTCTATAAAGAAATAATTAAATTTTATACAAAGGCATTATGCTGAAAGGTGTGCTTAAAAATGCCTACTCGGCCTTAAACATTACATGTTGTGACTTGTCACTGAATAGTGTTGCAGAGACACATATTTTATGAATCTATCGTGTATATTTTTAATTTAAATTATATTGATTTACGATGTGATACATATCGACACTTGGTTTCATGTTTCACTTGTTTTTAATCCTAAGGCCAAAAAGAAAAATAGTTGTGTTTCCGGTCACCCGACCGACCCTATCTTTTTGGGGCTGACCCAAAAACTTATTATCCAATATTTGCCTTTTTTGTTAATTTTTCCCCGTCGAGTTCCGAGTTCGGCGATTTTTTTCCATCTCCGTCCGATCGAATTCGGCGATTACCAGAATTATTGTATTGTGACCTGCAAAATAACATCCCGTCGCCGCGAACGCTTTATATTATACACATTGTGCAATCGGGGACCAGCCTGTTTTTCCCGCAAAATCGATATCTGGCGTTCCGTTTGATTGTAAACATGGCGTCGTCCATTTTGTCCGTCAATTTGAACAAATGTTTTCATCATGCCGGAACAAAGTCTTTGAATTCTTATTCAAACTCCATGACTTTAAAGAATGTATGGCACAGATACCACCCAGCACAGTCGAAGCGATCGAAACTGGAAGTTCGTGGGTTTGCTGCTGAAGAAAAGGTGAGTTTTTTTGTCTGTTGGACAGTCGAGCTTACAATGAGCCTTCCTTCGGGATTGGCCTGCTCCTGTCAACTAATTTGTAGCAACACGTAATTTAGAGATAAACAAAAACAATCATTTTATTTCTGACGAACAGCGAGGACCTTTATAGTATTTTCAAGTGTAAATCGGCGACAGTCGTCTTTCTAGTCTTTAGTTTTCGCGAGAGGTATTAAAACTTGAGACTGAACAATGGGTCCCTAAATGTATAGCACAAAGAACGATGTATCTCTCTCTCGTGCACAAAGAGTTAACATTGTGTGAAATATCTACCAACACATATTTGATAATGGTTTTATTTCAGAATACATTAGGCTTTAAGCCCATGAGTACACAAACATATAATACACAATGTAGTAAACCGTGGTCAATGACATACAGGTATATACATATACAATTTTAGGCAATATAAGTTAACAATCTAAAACGAAAGAATTGGCAACTCTGAAGACATTCTATATAACTGATATAACTGATCCAAACTGCTATATTTAGATATTAGAACAGTGTTCAACACTTTACACTGATTTATGGAAAACATGAAAAATAAAAAGAATTTTAAATAATAATAAGTTTTTCCTACCTACCGACCAGGGGTGGCGAAATCTCAAAAAACTATACTTGTCCACGGACAACCATTTAAGAAATTTAAGTTGTCCGTTGCTGAACTACACTTGTCCGTTAATGTTTATATAAATTATAAACGCATTTATTGTTTAATGTTAAATAATGTGGAATATATCAAAATGAGTATGATTTGCTTGTTAAGTTTATAATTGTATTTCAATGGTACATTCATTATAGCAGTATATTATAAATAATATAAAGACTTTCCAAACTTTAAATCTTGCGAAGCTAGTGTTATAAACATGTGCTGAACATAAGTACATTGTAATCTTAACAAATTAAACTAGTCCAATATGTGGACCTCTTCAGACTGAGGCTCCGCTACTGGTAGCAATTGACATGACGCCTTATCAGTGATCGCTCCACCCACTTAATCACGTGGCTCAGCGGGAAGAAAACCTAGACAAGCTAACACCAAAATGGCTTCTTTGCCTATAGACTGCATATAGATTTACGCGATATTCCGGATGATTTTATGGACTTGTTTAACACCATATTACACTTGTAAAGGGGTTAATGCCATTTAGTTATTCTACAAATGCAAAAAAATATACGATTAAAGAGAACATCAGCTATTTATAACGGGTAAATCAGTACATTAAACACGCTCTCAAACGCTTGCGCGCTTACCGAAATCGAACCCGTTATTACGTGTAATGGTGGTATTTGCAATAAAATAACACTTCACCGGTATTTACCCATGTTATAAACAAAATTATTACCGAAATAGTCCCACCTACCCGTGTATTTGACACGAAATAGCGCTTTAAAACTGGGAATTCGGTGAAGTTTTACGCGCTTTCTGACGCCGGGTGGGTACCTCAATCCCACATGTTATTGCGTATAAAAGTGATATTAATTATAATTTATATTAAACATTGCTAATGGGACATTTATCAATCACTATAATTTAAAGCGCAAAAACAACACAGTAAGTTTGGACATTGTCTGATATAAAATTAGCGTTGTACGAAATGGAATATGGTCAGGCTATTATAAATAAATAAGGCTACCAATATCAGACGCTCGCGCAGGTACCGACTTCCCCAAAGTTACCGCATTTATTGGTTAACTAACATCAGTAATAATAACTCTTTTACAATAGCATTTATCGATACGTCTTTATTAAAATAATAACAAAATGGTTTTCACTTGTTTCTGACACACACAGAAATGCGATTTTTAACGGGGATTTCGTAAAGTTACACGCATTGGGTACCAAAATTCTCAATTATTTTACATGCACACGTGACATAATACATACTTAATAATGCTTAGTTATTGCTTATATGACATGTCAAGTTTGTGAAATAAATTAATGTTCTATAAAGGGGATCTCGGTAATTCTTGAAGCTTCCACTCGCTCTTGTCAAGACCGTATTGCCGCGTTGGAAATGGTATGAATTTAATTCATCTAACTTATCTTTCTGGATACCAAATGTCAGAGTTGCATTAAGCCTTTTTACACCGTTTTTGCCATATTTCATTATCGTTTTTTAATCCGAACAAAATAAACGAAACTCGTTTAAAAAATGGGGATGACCGCATGCCTTTATCCATCTCTTACACTTCTCAAGATCATTTTTTCGGCTTTGGAAACGAAATAAATTAAATGTCACCAACTAATATGTCAGGATATCGATTGTCCGAGTTACATAATCCCCATTGACACCGTTTAACCATTTTTAATGTTTTTTTTAAAGAGGAAAACAAAAGAAACTCGGAATAAAAGTGAACCTAAACATGTAGCTTGTCTAGAAATGGCGGATAGGTCGTTGCTAACGAGTGCGCCCGATTAATCGATCGCTGATTGGTGGATCAATTCTAGTGGGCGGAGCGATCATAGATAAGGCGTCATGTCAATTTGATTATATAAACTGGTAACCATTGAAAATCTGTTAGCCAAGTTTCTTGAAAAGTTCTGGTGCGTTTACTTAGATCATATTTTTTATCATAATCTTTCTTAGTTTTTTGGGAGGTGGGCTGCTCAAAGCTTCGGGTTTCTGCTCCGTTGTTCAAGATTAAAAAAAAAGTTTCATCTTTACCATTAAAGTCGTCTTAAATAACAAGGTAGACCGTGTTTTGATTATCTTAGATTGATACTTTTTATTTCCGTCTGATTGTAAAAATAAAGAAACCAATCTGTACACTGTCTAACAGTCGGGCCGAATGTTGAAAATGCGGCATGCTTCCGGTCTCTTATAGACTAAGGGAGATCACTGCGCAGGAAAGTGAACGTATTTTAGCTTGATTGCTCCGCAAATAGCACTGACAATGTAATCGCGTGTCAACATCCGGTTTTGTAAAACTTAATTACGGCTTTAATACAATGGACGCGACTTTTTAAAAACGTGTTGTCCACGGACAACTTAATTGAAAAAAATCAGTTGCCCAGACAAGCAAATGTACGACTCGGGCAACTCGGACATTTGATTTCGCCACCCCTGCCGACCCTACTTTTTTTCAAGAGGTGACCTGAAACACAACTATTTTTCTTTTTGGCCTAATGTGCGAAGTCATAAAGTACTGATTATTGGAATAAAGCGGGTGTACACTATGATAACGTTGTAATCTGTCAAATTCTTAAGTACCGTTTTCAATCACGGGTTACGTAATAGCCAATATGGCATCGCCCATTTTATCGATTCTGGGATTGTCTATTCTATACATAGATGGTTACCTCACTACATTATTGTCAGTAAGACCGGTGTGACACAATGCAACTTTAAGTCAACGTCACTCAAGCGTTTGCTGTGAGAAAGGGCCACACCTAAGAACGGTCTAAGGCCAAACGGTCTCGATCCTGTTCTCCTGGTATTGCAGGCGAGTCATTACTGTTTATTGTACCTTTTTAATTACACTTATCGTAATTTTTATACACAAGTAATATACAATATACCCATTCAAAATGTCATTAAAATTTAATGTTAAATATATATTTTTGATATGACTTTAACGGCGACCAAAAATTCCATTATGACCTAAGCCGAAGTGTCAGTTACCGTTTTAAATAAAAAAATCAAAATGGCCGACCGAAGCGGTGTATCGAAGCGTGGAAGGCAAAAAAAGCAAGATAGATGTGGGGTCATTTGAGCCAGAAAAAGCTGTCCGATTATGGGAAAGCAAGAAACGGGTGGAAAGCCAGGCTTTTCCAAGACTATAAACCAAAATGTTGGATTGTTGATGTGTCAAAAACAATGAATACAAATTATTTGGTAATATAGTGTTAAGAATTAATTTTATAAATAGGGGGTAAAATAAGAATTAATTTTTAAAATAGGGAGTAAATAAGAATTTGACCAAATTTTTATCTGGAGCTCTGCATTATCTTTATAGTTTTCACACATTTACACACCAGTTTTTGATAAGCCTGCATTTACTTGGATTACACCTAGGTCCCGTAAGCTTAAGCCTTGCCAAGCTTAAAAAAAAAGAAATACAGACCTTTTAAGACATTGCCTCTTGTAGTTTGTGGTGTCATCTTTTCCATTATTTGCTTCTCCTTTGTCACCATATAACTCATAGACTGAGGCCCACAGGACACTGAAACAAATGGCAAGTGCATTGGCATGTTTAGAGAAATATGAATCGCGTTCTGAGAAAACTGGGCATAATGCATGTGCATAAAGTGTCGTCCCAGATTAGGGACAACACTTTCCGACTAAATAGGATTTTTGCTAAGAGGAGACTTCATTTAAATGAAAAATGTCATAAAAGCAAAAAGTGTCGTCCCTGATTAGCCCGTGAAGATTGCACAGGCTAATCTGGGACGACACTTTATGCTCATGCATTGTGCCCAGTTTTCTCAGAACGCCATTCATATGAAATATGAGTCACGTTAATCAAAAATGGGTCTTATGTTTAATGTGACCAGCGATTAGCACCAGACCAGTCTGGGAATCCAGGAAATCTGGTGAAGAGCACCTCTGTCCTCTAAAATGTCTCACAAGGTTTTGTGGTCGCATTAATGGACCGGGTATTTCCAGACCAAACCAGGTGGATGCGCAGGCTGGGCTGGAACTACACTGGCTGCATATGGCATAAGGCTCAATGTTTGCATTATCATAGGCATAGTGGGTTTATTAAAAATGTTCAGTATTCAGAAGTATATCAGCCATATAACTGCAGTATAAAGGTCGTCTTCTCACATTTTACCTGAACAAGCCTAGCAAATCTCAGCAATCTAACTCTTTCAGTGCTGGAACCAAATTTTGAAGGCCTTTGCAAACAGTTTGGATCCAGATGAGACGCCACAGAACAAAAGTGCACAGTGCTTGACACTTCTTCAAGCCAGTACCTGATAACTTCCCTACTTGAATCAAAGTAAGGGGGAGAAAGGTAACATAACTTATTTTACCACCAAAGCCAATCTATTTTATGTGACTGGCAGTCTCAGCAAATGCGGCAAAACATAACTTACCACAAGGTCTGGTAATCTAGTTTATTTTGCGGGCCCAAACTCAAATTGTTTAGCCATTTTAGTACCAACTTAAACATGACCTGATTTTTTTACCGGTCGACATGAGGGCCAAAGTTCTACAATATCTGAAATAAAGCGTTCCAATAAGTTATTCTTGGAAGGTAACAGTGTATAAACATACTGAACTTGCTTTACTCTGACTCTAAGGGCCTTGAACATAACATATTCCTTAATGGGATTTGTTCATAGTTTGGAAAAAAATGTCTACTATTTTCAAAACAATTGGCACAGATTCAAAAAAAATGTAGGCATTTAATTCAAACAAGCAGACTGGGCGATGCACAAACCCTAATATGTGAATATTATTAGTTACACTGTTAGTAACTGATGGTGCATGGGATATACACCCTCAGTAATTTCATACCATATGAGAGCCAAGCCGGCGTTTGGAAAATTACTCGGGTGTTTGGAAATTACTCGGGTGTATGGAAAATACACCATGGGCACGTGACCGCTCTAAGCCAATCGGATTAAGTCATTTTTGTAGGAGGTGAGATATGTCAAAATACTGCTAGGAGTGGACACATACTTGTCATTGGCTACCGGGTTCCAGCGAGAACAGACCTGCGAGGTTGAGATCAGGTCCATAGCACTGAGATAACTGAATATCGTCAACAGCAACTCATCTGGCAGGCTAAACATAAAAATAAAAACTAATCCGAATACCAAAAAATAGTTCTGAAAATATAAAAAAAGTTATGAATACCAAAAATAATAAAAAAGATCTGAATACAAAAAAGTTATAAATATTAGTACAGAAAAACCTTTGTAATAAATGTTTTGATTGCATGTTTGTAATTTCCAGTCCTTTTTCCAGTTTTACATTTCTAAAGCTGACTGATTATACCATGTTTTTAAAAGTATCGAAATCAAAACGAAAATAAAAAAGTTGGCAATATACATTTAGCCATTCCAATTTGCAAAATCGACCAATCGTGGGCAAGAGGATATGGACTCAATACAACAGCAGGATATTGACCTCCTTGACTAAATAAATGAATAAAGTTATGATCACATAAAAACTTTCCGGTAGATGATAGGTTTTACTGACCTACATAATCAACACACATAGTCATAACACTTAACAGTCCCAAACGTTAACTCATCCCTAATCCCTCAAAACCAGCATCTGTACAAAAAAAAACTGATAAAAAATTCTGACTATCAATGGACTTATTATGTGTCTAGTTACTCCAGAAAGCCAGCCTTTCCTGTTTTTAAAATTTGTTACCTGAATTATATTTGTTAAGCTTCCACATTCCAATGGAGAAAATGTTATTTTTTAGAGGAATCGGCTAATTTGAAGATGATAGAATTTTGTGTGCAATTACTCAAGAATTCCAGCCTTTCCAGATTTTCTTGTTAGTACCCTAGGCTGGGTCTGGGAGTATGCAGATCTGGTGTTCATAGCTGAGGACTTCTTGGCCTTGACCGAAACACTCAAAGTTGATATATCTGACAGAACACTGCAAAAAATTTTTTTAAGGAGTTATTCACTAACCTAGTTTTGGTAAATATAATTGTTTTGAAGCAAATGTGATTCATTTTAAACGACTTCTAGTGTACATCAATTTAATGTATATTTATTTAAATTGATTTTTAATGTATTAAATAGTGTCAATAATCTTTATTTTGAATACATTTTAAACTTCTATAAAACTGTCAAGCAGCTAAATGTAAATTAATGAAGTCTGTCATATCTGAAATGAAGCATAGTAATTGATTGTTGTTGGATTGTGAAGTGTATAAATAAACTGAAAACTTGCATAACCATGATGCAGTCTGCAAAATTAACCCACAGCCTGATCACCAATGCGCTGAAATCTAGGCTCTGGCGATAGAAAAATTGAATATAGATTGTCTGAATTGCGATGAAAAAAACTCAGAGCAAATAAACCAATTAATAATCTATTTACGCATTTTAGGTGTAAATTCTTACAGTTACAACGCTTGATTACTTCCTTTAGTTTTCTATCATTACTGATCTCCCTTAGACGTTATAGAGAGTGTAAAGTCTGGCTCGCGTATTTAAAATGTTGTAATACTTTTGGTACACTGAACTTGCATTCTACGCTTATAAATGAAATAATAGTGCCAGGGTTATTATAAATTAAGTAAAACGGTTTAATGTCTTAATTAATAGCTTTGAAATAACGAAATAACCGTAACAGTGTTTATCATTCCTATGGCTAATAATGAAAATAACATTGCAAAATGTAAAAAACTCTCAGTGTCAGATGTGATGGAATAAAAGTTTGAAACCTGGAGTACTGATTTGTTTACAATCTTACCCCCCAATTGCAATTTATATATAACGACTGTTGTCGTCCTTTCATGATAATGTCACTGTAAATTATATTTTCTGGCTATAAAAAACTTTCCTCTGGCTATGACCTTTTTCAAAGTTTCATAGCCACATTGGCTATGAAGACAAAAAAACTTAGTTTTGCAGACTGATAATGACTCAAAGAACCTTAAACAGATTAAAGAAGAATGTATGCATTTCATTCAAACAAGCAACATAACATTCATGATAAAGATTTTTTTTAAATAATTGTTTGTTTATTGATAAACAACTATCAAGATCTGAATAATAACAAGCAAATTCGTTGAATTGATATCCCCCGCCAATATGCTTCTGGACACAAAAGTGTTATTTTTGACACTCAAAAAAGCATTTTTTCAAGATACAAAAGGCCATAACTCCTTTATTATCCAATGGTGTACAATGCCATTTGGCATGCATCATCCTCTTATCCATATATATATACTGATACAAAGTTTCAATGAAATCCGCCAAAGCACTTCCAAGATATGACTCGGGACACAAACAAGCATTTTTCCAAGATACAAAGGGCCATAACTCTGTTATTAACAGATGGTGCATAATGTTATTAGGCGTGCATCTTCCTCTTATCCATATATATACTGATACCAAGTTTCATTGAAATCCGCCAAAGCACTTCCAAGATATGGCTCCAGACACAAAAGTGCCGGACGGAAAGACGGACGGACGGACAACGCAAAATCAATATCCCTCCGCCTATGGCGGGGGATAATAAAGCCTGTGTAACACTTTTCATTGATACTTATTAGGCAAAATTTTTGCATTACTAACATAGTTTCAAACTACCATTGAACCCAAAGTCTGGAGCATTTTTTTATTTTATCTTAATGCAATTACAAATTATTGAAAACTTTCTCATAAATTTTATTTTGTTAGTAGATACATTTAATGAATTAAAAAAAAAACATACTTTATTGGTGACATGTCCCTTCAATGTTACAACAAATATGTTACCTGTACTTCCCAGGACTTTTGCCATTGCTGCTAGATGCACTCTTGCTAGATTGCTGGCCAGATTTCTTGGAAGCCATGTAGTTAGCCAAGTGCTTACGATGATGGCTGCTCATGCTTTTAATGAAGATTTACTTTGGCAATCTATTGGCGTCTGAAACATATGTTACATGCATACGTTTAAAGATAACGGTTAGCATTTGTAATGTCTTCAAAAAATCTCACTTATGAATTTACTCTACTTAAATTAACTTTAAGAATTGTTGAAAAAATTTGGTTAAGTAATGTGTATCTATAACAATTGCTGATCTTGTTATTCACCTGTAGCATTTTACCTCCTGTATTAATGATTTTAATGATCTTACAGCCAAAATAGTGTATTTCAAGGTTAACTACATATGTAAAGCTACTATTTAGAGCTTTAGAGTAAATAGCCTCTTTTCCTTCAACTAGACTGTATAGCCTCTTTTCATTGAGTTACATGGAATTTTTATACAGGCATGACCATTATTTTAACAAAAGTGAGACATTTAAATTTATTTTGTATGTCTTTACAGCACAATAATGGCAAGCTTGATATTGAAAACAGATGCAACTTCTACATTCTAACTTGCCAATTCTATGAAGGCACCCTGGAAAACTGATTTGTTCATATCTTTTTAATATATATCTGTTCAGTCATAAGTGTGATAGAAAAACACAAACTTTTGTAATAATTTTATTGGTCTTTACACGTTAATGTAACAATGTTTGCTAAATTATTACCAAAATTTGATTCTTTTCATAACACAATTTAAATTCCAATTAAAACAAAAGAAATTCAGAAAATTTGCTGTAGGTTTATCTTAAATAAATCTAAAAAAAAGTGGGGTATGGCTGTTTCTATAGGTACGCATTTATCTTTAGGAAAGAATGGTATTCTAATTTGACAGAATAACTTCAATAATTCTCAATCTTGGTCAGCGGGCTCGTCAATTAAATAAACAATCAATTTAAAATAAAATGTAAAATGTGACCAGTCTGTGTGCTTCGGTGATCAGATCTAAGTTCTGACGATTCAACTATTTTAATTTAAATAAAATTTATCCGAAAAATAAACGAAAAATAGCACGGACCTTTTATTGTTGACATACATAATTGACTACGACACCGTTTGCTTGAAAATACAACTCCCTATGATTACGGTGTAAGTGCACTAACACTGCACAGTAATGCTGTCAACAAAGTAAACAAAGCACACTTGAGTCTATTCGTTATGGTCTTCGGGTTTACGTCGTTTGCCGGCAACTGTGCCACGGTCTACACTGACTTACGCAAGGGACAAGAGCAACGGTTCTCAAAATCAATATTACCGATATCGATCTGTGTAATTATTTCAATAATATCGGTATTAGTTATGGCTTATTTTGTAGGTCCCTGCTTACGCATAACTTTCGAAACAGGCAAAACAAAAACAAAAATATAAACGTTTGCAATTGTTTCAATCAAAATTGATAGGGCAACAGGAAACGACTTCACAAATAGCAATACAGACAATTTTTGTTGAGAATTTTCATATTTCGACATGAAGTGCTTAGAATAATAAAATCAGAAAAACAACGATCGGATTATTTTCTCAAGCCATATTCGCCTCATTTGTCTTTTTACTTGAATTTGATGTATTTATAGTTTTATTACGTGCATTTACTTAATAATACTCAGTAAATACTAATAAGCCAACGTATATATTGATATTATATGTTGTGGATGATAATGTTTTAGTAGGAAGAACAAGAACTTTTTTTGGAATTTAATTAAAACTGTGTAAATTTTTCATTCATACCATAACTTGATTACCGTTTTTATTACAATACTTACACATATCGATATCGGTAATATTGATATCGCTCGTGACTAACTCGTATTGAAAATAATAATAATTACGATGTTGCTGATTGTGTATATCTGTTAAATATGTCTGTCTGTTAAATACAAATGGCTTGAAATTGCAGCTGTTATTCAAAATTCACCATAACTTTCGTGAGTAAAAATAAGTAATTACTTTCGAGTATTGAGGCACACTCCGCGTCCTCACATAATGAAGCCTCAGGCGCGGAAGAACCTCATAAATTTTGAAACACACACACGCACGCACACACGTATATTTCAAGTGATTTTAATGATACTTTATATAACCGTGGGTGGCTATTAAGGGGATGCGTAACACATTAGATATACCATTAATATTTCTTCGATATCTCGGGACTACTTGTCATAAGATAACATTTATTTTGCATCGTATAACATGACCTACTCGTCATCGATCAGACCCGATTCAAGAATGAAATCTTCAGGAGTAAAAACTCACCTACGCGTTGGACAAATAAAATCACTCGTGTGTTCAAAATGTCGGTCGTGCGAAATGTATGTAAACAAGCAAATTTGTTGAATTGATATCCCCCGCCAATATGCTTCTGGACACAAAAGTTTTATATGTGACACTCAGAAAAGCATTTTTTCAAGATACAAAGGGCCATTACTCATTTATTAACAGATGGTGTACACTGCCATTTGGCGTGCTTCATCCTCTGATCCATATATATACTCATACCAAGTTTCAATGAAATCCGCCAGAGCACTTCCAAGATATGGCTCCGGACGGACGGAAAGACGGACGGACGGACAACGCCAAAACAATATCCCTCCGCATATGACGGGGGATAACAAAGGTTTCAAACGGCACTGGACAGTTAAGTTTAAATGCATGATGTAACGGCAAGAACGGTAAAAATGTTTTTTCATACTTTTTATTGAATTATGGTACTAAGGTCCGCGAACTTTGCAGGGAAAAGGCTCTTTACTTCGTAAAAATTTCAGTCTTGGATCAGGTCTGATCGATGACGATTAGGTTACGCGAGTTGTGTATAGTGTTACCGGTATTTCTTAAAATTTGACCCAGCATATTGACGATATGTACATCTCCATAAGGGAAATTCATTTCTGCGTTGAATGAGACAAAATTCATGGAAATCGCTGAACAATTGATGAAGTTTTGGCTGTTCAAAGCGATGCACTCTGTTTTCGGGTCATTTTGAGTTGAATACCTCGTTATATATATATATATATATATATATATATATATATATATATATATATATATATATATATATATATATATATATATATATATATATATATATATATATATCATTTTGAATTTTGTTTTCAGAGATGCTGATTTTTCGTTATAATTTGATGATTTTCATTCAAAATGATGTTTTTATTAATTATTATCATAGCCACCCGCTAACCACATGTGATTCAAAAATAAACTTCGTGTCCTATTGAATAGGGCGTTCGCTTACGGA
Organism: Dreissena polymorpha; assembly: GCF_020536995.1. Classification (NCBI taxonomy): domain Eukaryota; kingdom Metazoa; phylum Mollusca; class Bivalvia; order Myida; family Dreissenidae; genus Dreissena; species Dreissena polymorpha. Next base: position 81,511,171 of record NC_068359.1, read on the forward strand.
GCAGAATGTCGAAGGTTCGAGCCTCAAACGGGACACGTTCTGACCTGGCCGGTTTGAAACACAGATGGTAATTAAATCGAGGAGTTCCGACTGTCTACTGTCAAGTGCCCGTAATAAAGGATATTAATCGTGAGTAAAGATGTTCGTCAGTCAAGGCGTCTCCGAAATAAAGACTGGTCATCAACTGCTTCGGCTGATACATATAAACAAATACGGTTTACTTTTTTGAAGTCGTGATTAAAGATTACTTACTTATGCTAACGATTTATTTAGTACTGATGACGAGGAAACCAACTCGCGATAACGACTTATTTTGTCATTTTTAATTAAAAACAAGATTTAGACTCAATATAATTATCCGTGAGAATGAAATAACAAATGCGTGGTAACGACACAATCAATTAGGTAATCAATATACACGCAATTTGAGTTAGCCTACACAATCGTCGAAACGACATAAATTCAAACTCACACATACCACATCTGTGTAATATAAGTTAATACATTCATGTAACAATATTAGTTTACAATACCAAATACTTTAAGGATTATAGTGTAGTACTCGGTGTTGTTAGCACATGGTGCTTGATTGGTCATTGTCGGGCTCTACTTAAATGTACGCCAGGTACTCTAAAGTATACTTAAATGTACCCCGGGTACGAAAAATATACTGAAAAGTACCCGGCAATTATAACGCAAAATCGGTCGTTGTCGACTATTTTTTCATATTAAACGTGTTCATATTAATATTCTGTAAAATGGCCTCTATATTATCGAAACTTCGACTCAAAAAGCATGTTTTAGAGGGTTTTGTTAAAATACATTATTGTTTCGTATTCCGTTGTGCGCTTTCCGATATCGTATCTTGGGCGAGAATATAACTCGGGTATAGTCTACATTGGCCGGGTACGTGTTAGCACATTTTCCTACCAGGGGTACATTTAAGTATACTTAAGAGTTCCAGGGATACATTTAAGTAGTACCCGAGCCGAAAATTAATATTCTAGTGCAGTGTTGGTTAATCTAAGGTTAACAATGTAAGAGCGTAACCACATTATTGTCCCCTACCGGTGAAACTTGAGGGGACTTATGGTTTGCACTCCGTCTGTCTGCCTGTCAGTCCGTCACACGTTTCTGGACCCTGCGATAACTTTAAATAAAAGTTCTTCATATTTTTCATGAAACTTTAAACATGGATAGATGGCAATATGAAGATTATGCACGTCCTTTCATTTTGTTACTACATCAAAAATAATTTTTTTTAATGACAATGTGGAGTTTCACCGGTAGGGGACCATATTGCTCGGCAATCTTTTGTTAATTTCGTCTTCTGTCTTGTTCCGTTTATAATTATTACGCTCGTACATAGGGTAACACGTGAACAACCGTACACATTTGCTCATAATATTGCTTTGCATATTGCACAAGAGTCAATAATCCTGTATATTTCTCTTCTTGTGTTTGTTGTCGTTCATATTTCCGAATGAAACGTTTCCTTGTACAGTAAATTATTATGGAATGGTTTACAACATACTGATACGCGTTTTATTTCCTTGTTGTTATGATAGCGATATCCTTTCACAAAACATGGTGTTAAAAATCACTAATGCAGTTCTGCCGTAGAACGGCTCAAATATATTATAGAAAGGGACTTTAATTACATACAGTGGCGGTCCGGTTTGCGCAGTATTTGGAACATGCGCTTTTCACCTAAGGGAATTAGTTCAATCCACGTTCCCGGAAGCAGGTGAGTTTGGTTGGTCGTCACCATACCGGTCAGGGGAGGTATATTCCGGCTCCCCCCTACAATGCAAGAATTTTTAAATCGTTCTTTAAGAACTAAATAGCTGGAAATTGCGGCTTTTAATTCAGAATTCGTCCCAACTGCCATGAGTCCATAAAGTAATAAAGAAGGAGTGCTGGGACACACTTCCGGTCGACATAATATACAGCCTCAGGATCGGAAGAACCTAATAAACTTTCGAATACCCACACATACACATTAAGTGAAACATTTAAACTTTCAGCAAGCCAGGTTTTTTCATCGACACTTTCGCGATTGAGGAGTCCGATGGCTGCAAGTAAGACTACGTGGTGCTGCGGGACGGACCGGTCCGTTCGGATACTGGGACTTAATCGCGAGATTCTGTGGCAGACGATATCTCGCTTTCTTTGGGCGAGATTCACGTCCGACAACGTGATGGAGTCCGATAGGTTCCGGGCGGTGTACGGATTTAAGAAGAACAAGAAATATCTTTAAAAAAAAGATATACGGCGTTGATTGTGGTTGGAGTTGGTGAAAGATAGAGTTCAATGAATGAGATCAAAGATAGCGAATGTCTTTCTGTGCAGTTCTTAGCTGCATCACACGCAGTACGGGATGTTACGCGGCTTATTTTACATTATTACATATTGCTGTTCATAAACCTATAGATACAAAACAAAAAACCAAAAGAAGAATGGAGGTGAAATTAAAAGATACGAGTCAACCGGCCACACGCGAAGTATCCGTACATTTTTTAAATATTTATACGCGCGTTCTTCTGTTTTAGTGGTTTGTCGGGCATTGCTATTTGATTCGGTTATTAACAGTATCGAGAATCATCGCGCTCCTGCCTAATATATTAGTCAATATGGTGGAATAATTCTTGTTAAATTAATCAAAAATAATATTTATCATGGTATTGTTGAAAACACATTAAGAATCTATTATTGACATACCATAATTATATCGCTGAATATCTTCATTAAACATATTTCTGGTGTAAAGAAAATTCCAGTTAACCTAGTTCACGCGATAGCGTCATTATGATATAACGATTATTTTACTGGCCGCGAACTGACCCGGATACCTTGCGGGTTGGAATGAAATGCATTAAAGTGAGGCCACGCTTCCACTGTTGGAACGACGGCTTGTTTAAAACTTTATACTTTTACGTGTTAAATGTTCAATTTCGAAAACAATATAAAATGGTTTGTCCAAAACGAATATCAGGATAGGGAAACGATACTTTTATGAACTTAGTTATACTAGTACAGACAGGAATATGGAAGTTATAACTAACAAGGGCTGTTTGTAAAACATGCATGCCCCCCTATATGGGCTATAAGTTGTAGTAGCAGCCATTGTGTGAATACGTTTTCTGTCACTGTGAACGGTGGTGGTGGTGGTGGTGGTGGTGGTGAAGGAGTAGTAGTAGTAGTAGTAGTAGTAGTAGTAGTAGTAGTAGTAGTAGTAGTAGTAGTAGTAGTAGTAGTAGTAGTAGTACTAGTAGTAGAAGTAGTAATAGTAGTAGTAGTAGTAGTAGTAGTAGTAGTAGTAGTAGTAGTAGTACTAGTAGTAGTAGCAGTAGCAGCAGCATTACAATACCAATACTTAAGAATGATCAAATGGGAAAAGGTAACCTAGCACTGGCAATAAATATGGGGCTCATTTACAGGTCAGATTTGGAATCTCTGCTGTAAAATGAGATTTTAAATGAATTAAAGGGAGGCAAATGCTGAAATAAAAAGAACATACATAAACGGTAGTTGTTTCCCTTGTTTGAACCATGCTAAATCCTTAAAATGCCTATTTCCAGTAACTGTGACCTTCACCTGTGACCCTGACCTTTGACCTAGTGACCTCAAAATCAATAGAGGTCATCTGAGAGTCATGATCAATGTACCTATGAAGTTTCATGATCCTAGCCCCAAGCGTTCTTGAGTTATTATCCGGAAACCACCTGGTGGACGGACCGACCGCCCGCCCGACATGAGCAAAGCAATATACCCCCTCTTCTTCGAAGGGGAGCATAAATGTGAGAACATAGCCTTTAAGTACAAACGCTCTGGCGCTGGCAATCCTCTGAAAATAAAAGGTGCTCACACAAACTGTATTGATGTCAAGAGTTGAGTGTAAAACTGTTATATCTATCAAGCCTTTTCATTAGAGATAAAATTGTTTCATACTGAACGCGCAGTAAAACAGAATACAAAGACGCGGCCATGTTTTCAATGTTCTGGTGGTATGCTCAAATCAGCCAATGGAATAAATGAAGTGTATTCATTCGTGTCTAGCCGCGGGAAATTTTATTGGACAATTACAAAGGTCAGGTAAGGTCAAAAGAGACGTTAAACAGCTACGCCGAAAAAGAAGAACTCAGGCACCCTATATATATATATATATATATATATATATATATATATATATATATATATATATATATATATATATATATATATATATATATAATTTTATTGTAAATATATTTGTGACCTTGTTTATCACGGTTGCAGCTTTCACTTTTTCTATGGAATGAAATGAGATCATATACAGTTTATGACGAGAAACTAAGACATTTATAACAAGGGCTGTTTGTAAAACATGCATGCCCCCCATATGGGCTGTCAGTTGTAGTCGCAGCCATCGTGTGAATACGTTTTGTGTCACTGTGACCTTGACCTTCGACCAAGTGACCTGAAAATCAATAGGAGTCATCTGATAGTCATGATCAATGTACCTATGAAGTTTCATGATCCTAGGCGTAATCTTTCTTGAGTTATCATCCGGAAACAATTTTACTGTGTCAAGTCACCGTGACCTTGACCTAGTAACCTGAAAATCAATAGGGATCATCTGCGAGTCATGATCAATGTACCTATGAAGTTTCATGATTCAGGCCTAAGCGTTCTTGAGTTATCATCCGGAAATCATCTGGTGGACGGACGGACGGACCGACCAACCTACCGACATGTGCAAAACAATATACCCCCTCTTCTGCCAGTCATGATCAATGTACCCATGAAATTTGATGATCCTAGGCGTAAGCGTTCTTGAGTTATTATCCGGAAACCATTTTACTGTTTCGAGTCACCGTGACCTTGACCTTTGACCTAGTAACCTCAAAATCAATAGGGGTCATTTGCCAGTCATGATCAATGTACCTATGAAGTTTCATGATCCTAGGCGTAAGCGTTCTTGAGTTATCATCCGGAAACCATTTTTCTGTTTCGAGTCACAGTGACCTTGACCTTTGACCTGAAAATCAATAGGGGTCATCTGCGAGTCATGATCAATGTACCTATGAAGTTTCATGATCCTATGCGTAAGCGTTCTTGAGTTATCATCCAGAAACCATTTATTATTTCGAGTCACTGTGACCTTGACCTTTGACCTAGTGACCTGAAAATCAATAGGGGTCATCTGCCAGTCATGATCAATGTACCTATGAAGTTTCATGATCCTAGGCCTAAGCGTTCTTGAGTTATCATCCTGAAACCATCTGGTGGACGGACGGACGGACGGAGCCACCTACCGATATGTGCAAAACAATATACCCCCGCTTCTTCGAAGGGGGGCATAAAAATATAACTATTCTAACAAATTAATGCATACTCTGTTTCGCTTTCTTCACAGTTAACACTGGGGGCTGGCAAGGTCAAAGCGTAGTCCGTTTCGCTACGACGTCGGGTATATGTTTTACTACGAAAACATTGTGTAAATACTCTACTTAATCAGGCGAGGTTCATCTTTTCTGGTGTTTATGGATTAGAGAACGGAACATCCAGTAATGGTAGGTACTTATTTTCAATAACAAATGCGCGTAGTTGCAACCTTCAGGTTTATTTTGAGCTAAAATCGAAATATTTTTATTCATAAGGTGGTTATTCTGTTAAAATAGCCAATTACGGTAACTTAAATCAAATAAAACTACATGTTACGTTTATTCAGTGTACATTTCACATTTTAAAGTACAAAACAGGATACGAACATGTATTTTAATTATTCAAATGCTTTGTTTCGAAGAAAATTACAAGTAGCTTTATGTATAGGTTTCGCACAGAGTATGTATTGGTTGCGCAACGAAGTACAAATATAATGTATAGGTTGCTCAACGAAGTTTCTGTATCCATTTCAGGATATATCACATGCAGTTACTGCAGACTGCCATTCCCCAGTGCAAAAGATGCCTTGCTTCACTGTGCGCATGAACATCCAAACGAAAAGGTTGAACCCTGTGAAAGCCGGCAGAGCCTTGGTATACTGTCACTACGCCGGCACTCACCGGGGCTATACCGGCATCAGACCCCGGCAGAGCTGCGGCAAAGCCCCGGTCTGACCGGGGACAACCGGGGCTCTACCGGGAAAGTATTCAAATGTTTAATACCTCCGGGATGAACCAGGAGTTACCGGAAAGGACAGGCAATGACCAGCTTGGCACTGGAAACAACCGGGACTGCACCGGGAACAACCGGGACGGCACCTTCAGAGCACCGGTTTACTTATGTAACGTAGCTATAAAGGGACTCTGCCGGCATTCACCGGGGATCCACCGGGGCGTTGCCGAAGCACTGCCGGGGTGTGTTTTGGCCCCGGTGGAGCTAAGGTGCCGTCCCGGTACAGTCCCGGTTGTTCCCGGTGCCACGCCGGTCGTTGCCGGTCCTACCCGGTGTCTCCCGGTTCATCCTGGAGGTATTAAACATTTTAATACTTTCCTGGTGGAGCCCCGGTTGTTCCCGGTCGTCCACGGTTCATCGCGGTGGAGCACCGGTTCATCCCGGTAGGGCCCCGGTTCATCACGGTAGATGCCTGATCACGCACTGGAGCTCCGCCGGCATCATAGTGAGACAGGGCCTTAACAGCATTGTAATAGAGGTAAATCTACCGGCTGTCATGTACGCAGTAAACAATAACCTGTGACAGAAACCCACTGCCACACCTTTACAACAATATATTGGTTATGCAATTGCGGATTTGTGCCATTGGGGTGCTACTTTTCACACCTTACGGCTGTTACAGGTAAAATCATGTATACGAACATGAAATTCATCTCAAAATTAGTTGACGATAACCGATTTTCAAGAAAATCGCTTTAATATATACAATGTAAAAATCAAAATCCGTATGAGATAAATAAAGATCGAAGTTGGGACATGGGTTTGACATAAGCGGAGTTTCGAGATAAGCGAGTTGGGATAACAAGAATCGAATGTTATTTGATAAAGAGTACCGTATGCTGAAAACCTATCGTCGGTCTCTATCAAAATGAACGTATAAGGGATTGTCACGAGGTGAAGATAGGTTATTTTGATTGAGACCGACGACATTAGGTTCTCGACTTTCAACTTTCATCTTATATTTGGATTTTCGATTTTTCCTTTGGCCTAGTCGTGAATTTAATTATATCATAATAATGTGCATTACCATGTCGACTGTGCGCTTCAGATCATGTTGTGCCGTTGTTACTACCTCTTCCTTAAAGGAAACATCCAGCCACTCCATGACTCTGTATAAAAAAAACTTTTCTTTATTTTGCCTTCGAGAGATAACCAATACGTCTTCTTTGAGAAGCGCATACACGCTAAAGCGTTGTCGTAGCGAGGCATATACGTATACTGTCAGAGACATGATCATGCCTAATAATAATATTTAGCCTTTATTTCTGATAACTGAGTCATCCTACACATTTCTAAACACACCATTGGCTTAACGATACATAGATCAATATGGAAATTGTCAAATTGTGTCAATTAAACACAGGTGTAAACCTTAATTGCATTTTTTAAAGTGAAACATGACTTCGGCTTGATAAATCAGCGGTATATCTCATGTTTAACCGCATAAACCACACACATCTTGGATTATAATTTGATGTTACAGACCTATGAAATGTCATTATGCTTAAATTCAAAGTTTTGTTATTAGAAAAGCATAATCTTACATGTTTTAAACAAAATTTTCGACTAATCCGTTCTCGATGTCATGTGTATTTAAACAATGTTTTCGTAGTAAAACATATACCCGACGTCGTTGCGAAACGGACTACGCTTTGACCTCGTCAGCCCCCAGTGGTTAAACATTTGACAAACAAGATCCGTTTGTTTATGTTTTGGACATATACACATTTAAATAGAATCAACCTTGAGATACATCTTATAATACATGTTCGATCGAACTTTAACTAATTTCAATTAGTACTTTAATTCGATCAATCGATCAATCAATCAATCAATCTATCTATATCTATCTATCTATCTATCTCCGAAAATGTATTAGTGATTTAATAACTGTCATTGACCTTAACGATGGCGGTTACTAAATATACTGCGAATGTGTCATTCGACCCTTACTTCAGAAAATAAAACACAATTTTTTAACATTGAAATATAGTCATATTTTACGACTAAAAATTATCCGCTAAATAAAAATCGATCTACGTATAAAATGCGAATCAGCAGTATTTCCCAAATCAAACCTTAACTTGCTTACCGGCATGTCTTTCATTCAAAATATACTAACGTATGTCAAGATTGTATAGGTTAATTCAAATGAATAATCGATTGCAAACGTGTTAAAGCACAAATTAAAACCAAAAGTGATAAAAAGTCAAAAGACAATACAAAATAAATACCTTTCAAAATTTGATTGATGAGTCCAAAGAAACTAGCGGTACTTGAGGCCCTTATTACTTTTTAATGGTACTATATTAACATACATATGATACTAGAGCGCATCAATGAATCCGTAACATAGAAAACGAAGTTTTGTTGATAACCTGGAACTTTGTTTTACCCCTGATGCATCTGGTGACATTTTTACCCAAACTAGTGACCTCAAAATATAAGTGTATGATATTCAAATCATTATCTATGAATCGGATTCATATCTGAGCAGGATATCAGTGTTACTTTTTTGTTATATTGACCCCTCAAAGAATTATTGAGCTACAACAGAGGTTTTTGAGGGTTATAGATTGATGTTATTAATCAATCATTAAATTATTTTGTAACAAGGGCTGTTTGTAAAACATGCATGCCCCCCATATAGGCTGTCAGTTGTAGTGGCAGCAATTGTGTGAATACGTTTTTTGGCACTGTGACCTTGACCTTTGACCTAGTGACCTGAAAATCGATAGGGGTCATCTGCGAGTCATGATCAATGTGCCTATGAAGTTTCATGTTCCTAGGCGTAAACGTTCTTGAGTTATCATCTGGAAACCATTTTTCTTAGTTGAGTCACCGTGACTTTGAACTTTGACCTAGTGACCTGAAAATCATTATGGGTCATCTGCGAGTTATGATCATGGTACCTATAGGTTTCATGATCCTAGGTGTAAGCTTTCTTGTGTTATCATCCGGAAACCATTTTAATGTGTCAAGTCACCTTGACCTTTGACTTAGTGACCTGAAAGTAAATAGGGGTCATCTGCCAGTCATGATCAATGTACCTATGAAGTTTCATGATCCTGGCCATAAGCGTTCTTGAGTTATCATCCGGAAACCATTTTTCTATGTTGAGTCACCGTGACCCTGACCTTTGATCTAGTGATCTGAAAATCCTTATGGGTCATCTGCGAGTCATGATCATTGTACCTATGAAGTTTCATGATCCTAGGCATAAGCGTTCATGAGTTATCATCCGGAAACCATTTTACTATTTCGGGTCACCGTGACCTTTGACCTAGTGACCTGAAAATCAATAGGGGTCATCTGCGAGTCATGATCAATGTATCTATGAAGTTTCATGAACCTAGGCATAAGCGTTCTAGAGTAATCATCCGGAAACCATTTTACTATTTCGGGTCACCGTGACCTTGACCTAGTGACCTGAAAATCAATATGGGTCATCTGCAAGTCATGATCAATGTATCTATGAAGTTTCATGATCCTAGGCATAAGCGTTCTTGAGTTATCATCCGGAAACCATTTTACTATTTTGGGTCACCGTGACCTTTGACCTGAAAATCAATAAGGGTCGTCGTCGAGTCATGATCAATGTACCTATGAAGTTTCATGATCCTAGGCATAAGCGTTCTTGAGTTATCATCCGGAAACCATTTTACTATTTCGGGTCACCGTGACCTTGGACCTAATGTTTTCAAAATCAATAGGGGTCATCTGCGAGTCATGATCAATATACCTATGAAGTTTCACGATACTAGGCCTAAGCGTTCTTGAGTCATCATTCGGAAACCATCTGGTGGACGAACGGACATACGAACCGACGTGAGCTAAACAATATACCCCATATTCTTCGAAGGGGGGCATAAATATTCAGCTCTTTCTGTACGTCCGTCTCTTTGATTGTTTGTCCGACCGCGCGCCTGTGTTGCACAAGTCTTTATGCCTAGCGAACGTGAGGCATAAGGTAAGAAAGATAACAACAAGTGAGAGTCTGTCTGAAGATTTTTTTGTTTTTGTTTTTAAGCCTACAACGGACTGACACAATTCAAATAATCATATAAAACAGAACCAAAATATAACAAAATAAGACTATTGCCAAGCAATGATGTCCCCTACCGGTGAAACTCCACCATTTTCAGCAATATTTCTAGTCTATTTGTTGCCATAGCAACCAGAATTCTTGACGTAGGAACAAATGAAATGGCGTGCATTATATCCATATTACCATCTGTCCATGTTTCAAGTTTCATGAAAAAATAATTTCTTTATAACAAATATTATTGGGAAAAATCCTTTTGTACCTTAACCAAATTTCTGACTTTTTCCCGAATTTGGTTATCGGTGAGCCGTGACTTGTGAAGTGTTCGCTTCTCACGGACAGTATTTATATGGTTTTGCCCGACCGGGCTGACTGCAAAATTTCGTCCATAAAGCACCTTTTTATTTCCATAGTCTCCTCAAAGGAGACTTTCACACGCTTGCGCCCAATGTTTGCGTGTGGATTTGAGGCCGAGCTGAAAATATAATCATTAGCTGCTTTTGTTATTCTGCTTTTTTCAGTCTCCGGAATGTAGTCTGAATCAGAGGAGGAGGCGTAGTCCGTATCAGAGGAGAACGTAGAGTCCGAATCAGACGAGGAGGCTGGCAGGGCTGTATATTCCATCCATCGACGCCAAACGTCCTGCTTTTTTTTTTTACATCAAGCCGCCTGTCAGATGGCGATCAGCCTGAAAAAAATACAGCTGAAGAAGTACATGTCCAAGAAGAATGCACAGTTTACATGAATAAAATAATACTCATAATTAGATCTTCTTATTATACTTACATCATCCACAATGTGGCTGTTGACTGGGCCCTCGTCTTTCAGCCACCTGAGGAAGGTCTTCGTGTTGCTGATCGCCGATCGAACCGTGCCCGGCCGGTGTTATCAGTTAATGTACTTGTTGTGGACCTCAATGCTTTTCCTACACAGAACCGCTCTCAAATCCGAGCCCATTGTGTAACCACAGAGGGCCAGAAAACGGTTGACCTTCATACTTGCCTCCTTTGCCTCGGCAGGTTTCACGGATCCGCCAAGCCTTCTTCGTATGAAGGTGACGTAATCGTCGACGATGGAGACTGAAACAAATATAATTGGAAGATATTCTATGCTAGAGTGTGAAATAAAAGTATGAGAGTTTACAGGTTCATTTAAGATGTATAAAGCAATGCATCTAAAGGTCTCGGTGATGTAGTGGATATGGTGTCCGCCTGGCGATCATGTGGTCAAGGGTTCAAAACCAACAGTGGGAGCTTTCTTCAGATCTCTCTCATTGACACCAAGTACTGATTCTACCCATGAAACCGACTCCAGAACATTTCAATAGACCCTAGGGTTTAGATGCAATCAAGCTATAATTAATTGGTTTAAACTTTTTAAAGCAATGCATATCATTACTTACAGCCCCTACGGCAAGACGTCACTCTGGCATTGGGCATCATCCCTAGCAGTAGTGCCTAGTGAGATAGGGAAATTCCTCCGCTGCATTTCCCAGTCCATTCTCATCATGGCTGACTCCGTCTTTTCTGACCTGTTAGTGTATCATGATGTTAAACTTTAAAAGTTACAAATTTTCATATAAGGTTTCGTATCAGACATTGACAATCGCCTGTCAGTCTTATAAACAATTGCTTTAAAGTGCTTATAATTTTAACAAGGGCTGTTTGTAAAACATGCATGCCCCCCATATGGGCTGTCAGTTGTAGTGGCAGCCATTGTGTGAATACGTTTTTTGTCACTGTGACCTTGACCTTTGACCTAGTGTCCTGAAAGTCAATAGGGGTCATCTGCCAGTCATGATCAATGTACCTATTAAGTTTCATGATCCTAGGCCTAATTATCCTTGAGTTATCATAAGGAAACCATTTTACTGTTTCGAGTCACTGTGACCTTGACCTAGTGACCTGAAAATTAATAGTGGCCATCTGCCAGTCATGATCAATGTACCTATGAAGTTTCATGATCTTAGGCGTAAGCATTCTTGAGTTATCATCCGGAAACATTTTTACTATTTCGAGTCACTGTGACCTTGACCTTTGACCTAGTGACCTGAAAATCAATAGGAGTCATCTGCCAGTCATGATCAATGTATCTATGAAGTTTCATGATCCTAGTAAGCATTCTTGAGTTATCATCCGGAAACATTTTACTGTTTCGAGTCACTGTGGCCTTGACCTTTGACCTTGTGACCTGAACATCATAAGGGGTCATCGGCGAAACATGCTCAATGTACCTATGAAGTTTCATGATCTTGGACGTAAGCGTTCTTGAATTATCATCCGGAAACCATTTTACTGGTTCGAGTCACCGTGACCTTGGCCTTTGACCTAGTGACCTAAAAATCGATAAGCGTCATATGCGAATCATGATCAATGTACCTGTGAAGTTTCATGATCCTTGGCGTAAGCATTCTTTAGTTATCATCCGGAAACCATTCGGTGGACGGACCGACGGACCGACCGACATGTGCAAAGCAATATACCCCCTCTTCCTCGAAGGGGGGCATAAAAATACACATACAAGCATGCACTAACCTTCCTAAATTCGCTACGCGCAACCACGTAGTCAATGTCCGTTTTCTCCATATGGTGCACATTCACCAGATGCTGAGACCTGTTAATGATATACTGGCCGCAAAAAGGGCAGGTGTAGTAAGGCCGTTTACTCCTTTGTGTGCGGGCACGCTGTTCTGACAAGAGAATCTTCAGCGGGGCGCCCATCAATTTGTGCACCCGCCGGACATGGTCACCTATCCGCTTATATACCTTTCTTATGCCGTCTCTCACACACAGTGGACAACACCTAGGTATATGAGGATTCTTGGGTTTCTTCTGAAAAAAAGTATGCAATATGTAAGAAGTAAAAAATACACGTGTTCTTCTTTCTCAATATGCAGTAACACAAGGACAGCGTGTAAGATAATAAATAAACAATAAATATCACTTCATGCCGAATAATGAATGCTGACATTCCAGCTACATGTATTTATAATTAGTTGTTAAATAAAAATCAATAATAATTGAGACACGCTCTGCAAAAACAGAGCTTAATGCATAAATGAGGCTATAAGCACGGGGCTATCAACACATGGCTATAAGCATGTGACTATCAATACATGGCTATAAGCACGTGGCTATCAATACATGGCTATAAGCATGTGGCTATCAATATATGGCTATAAGCACGTGGCTATCAACACATGGCTATCAGCACATGGCTATCAACACATGATTATAAGCACGTGGCTATCAACACATGGCTATAAGCATGTGGCTATCAACACATGGCTATAAGCATGTGGCTATCAACACATGGCTATAAGCATGATGCTATCAACACATGGCTATCAACACATGGCTATCAACACATGGCTATAAGCACGTGGCTATCAACGCATGTGGCTATCAACACATGGCTATATACATGTGGCTATCAACACATGGCTATCAACACATGGCTATCAACACATGGCTATCAACACATGGCTATCAACACATGGCTATAAGCACGTGGCTATCAACACATGGCTATAAGCATGTGGCTATCAACACATGGCTATAAGCATGTGGCTATCAACACATGGCTATAAGCACGTGGCTATCAACACATGGCTATAAGCACGTGGCTATCAACACATGGCTATAAGCATGTGGCTTTCAACACAAGGCTATAAGCATGTGGCTATCAACATATGCAACATATGGCTATAAGCACGTGGCTATCAACACATGGCTGTACGCACGTGGCTTTCAATACATGGCTATAAGCATGTGGCTATCAACACATGGCAATCAACACATGGCTATCAGCACATGGCTATAAGCACGTGGCTATCAACACATGGCTATAAGCACGTGGCTATCAACACATGGCTATAAGCACGTGGCTATCAAAACATGGCTATAAACACGTGGCTATAAACACATGGCTATAAGCACGTGGCTATCAACACATGGCTATGAGCACGTGGCTATCAACACATGGCTATAAGCACGTGGCTATCAATACATGTCTATAAGCATGTGGCTATCAACACATGGCTATCAACACATGACCATCAACACATGGCTATAAGCACGTGGCTATCGACACATGGCTATAAGCACGTGGCTATCAACACATGGCTATAAGCACGTGGCTATCAACACATGGCTATAAGCACGTGGCCATTAACACATGGCTATTAGCATGTTGCTATCAATACATGTCTATAAGCATGTGGCTATCAACACATGCGTATCAACTCATGGCTATAAGCATGCGGCTATCAACACATGACTATAAGCAAGTGGCTATCAACACAAGGCTATAAGCATGTGGCTATCAACACATGGCTATAAGCATGTGGCTATCAACACATGACTATAAGCATGTGGCTATCAACACATGGCTATAAGCACATGGCTATCAACACATGGCTATAAGCATGTGGCTATCAACACATGGCTATAAGCACGTGATTATCAATACATGGCTATCAACACATTGCTATAAGCATGTGGCTATCAACACATGGCTATAAGCATGTGGCTATCAACACATGGCTATAAGCATGTGGCTATCAACGCAAGGCTATCAGCACAAGGCTATAAGCACGTGGCTATAAGCATGTGGCTATCAACACATGGCTATAAGCATGTGGCTATCAACACATGGCTATAAGCATGTGGCTATCAACACATGGCTATAAGCACGTGGGTATCAATACATGGCTATAAGCATGTGGCTATCAACACATGGCTAGCAGCATGTGGCTATCAACACATGGCTATAAGCATGTGGCTATCAACACATGGCTATAAGCATGTGGCTATCAACACAAGGCTATCAACACAAGGCTATAAGCACGTGGCTATAAGCACGTGGCTATCAACACATGGCTATAAGCATGTGGCTATCAACACATGGCTATAAGCATGTGGCTATCAACACATTGCTATAAGCACGTGGGTATCAACACATGGCTATAGGCATGTGGGTATCAACACAAGGCTATAAGCATGTGGCTATCAACACACTGTTATAAGCATGTGGCTATCAACACATGGCTATAAACACGTGGCTATCAACACATGGCTATAGCACGTGGCTATCAACAAAAGGCTATAAGCATGTGGCTATCAACACAAGGCTATAAGCATGTGGCTATCAACACATTGTTATAAGCATGTGGCTATCAACACATGGCTATAAGCACGTGGCTATCAACACATGGCTATAGCACGTGGCTATCAACAAAAGGCTATAAGCATGTGGCTATCAACACATGGCTATAAGCAAGTGGCTATCAACACATGGCTATAAGCATGTGGCCATCAACACATGGCTATAAGCATGTGGCTATCAACAAAAGGCTATAAGCATGTGGCTATCAACACATGGCTTTAAGCACGTGGCTATAAACACATGGCTATAAGCATGTGGCTATCAACCCATGGCTATACGCATGTGGCTATCAACACATGGCTATAAGCACGTGGCTATCAACACAAGGCTATTAGCATGTGTCTATCAACACATGGCTATAAGCATGTGGCTATCAACACATGGCTATAAGCATGTGGCTATCAACAAAAGGCTATAAGCTGCTGAGGTGAACCTGTGTGTAAATCATGAATATATGAGTCTCATTTTGGGAAAACTTGGCTTAATGCATGTGTGTCAAGTGTCATCCCAGATTTGCCTATTCATTCCAGGCAGGCTTATCAGGGACTACACTTTGGACTTTGATGGATATTTTTGTTTTAAAGAGAGTATCATCTTCACAATAATCCAGTTAAGGTAAAAAGAAGTGTCTGTTATAAGCCTGTATAACTGCACAGGCTAATCTGGGATGACACTAGACATAAGCATTAAGCCCGGATTTCCCCGATGAAGCTCATATCAACTACGATGCCACATTTTTTCCAGGGTTTGTAGCACATGAGAACTGTAACTGCCCTGAGCCCAGACTTTCTACTTGGTACAAACACATGTCCTGCCCAGTGTCCTACCGACAAATGAAGAACGACCTGGCCAAAGTCGTAGATCTCGAGTCCACCGCACGGGAAACCATCCAGCGATTCAACATCTCCACGGCTCACAGTCTGTCTCGATACAAGATAATCAATAATAAGGTAATCCTGTGTCTATTGTTGATCTGTTGAATCACAGTATAGGGGTCTTATCTTATTTGGAGTTAGCATGGCTTTTGAGATTTCATTTTAAATTGTTATTATCTGCTGAGTGATGTTTTATCTTTACAATTGTTTCAGCAAATGAAATCCATATGTAAAATCCAATTTTAAAATACTTGCAAACCAATGCATAGGCTTTGTAACGAATGTTGATTTAAATTTATGAGACGTATAGAAATTGGTAAATTTTGGAATAACAATTGATCTGTTTATAGAAGAGTATGGCATACAACTTGCAATATAATTCAAAGAGTAGATATGATAATATTACTCCTGATGTCAGCATTTAACATTATGATATTGAAGAAATAAAAATAAAAACAATCCAGTTTTACCCTAATTTTGACCTTTTTTTCAAGTAACAACTCCATATCAGTTAGAAAATTATCTTTTTTAATTCTTTTACTTATTCTGACCCTAATATCACACTTTTATTTTTAGATCTACCGGAAAACTTATGGGGAGCATGTTGGCTTTAAAATGTTCAGTGATTTCATATTATTGTCATTGACTAGAAAGGTAAGATCAGATAGAAGTCATGTATCTATGTGCATCTACGCAGTCTGGTCTGGAGCATCCCTGTCCGTCATGAAGACCACGAAACCTTACATTTTATTTATATCAAACAGGGTAGCTCCTGACCTGACTGTGCAAAGGCACAAGCTGGTCTTTAGTTTACCTGGCTGCATATAGCATAAGACCCATTTTGGCTGCACGCGGATCAACTACAGATTGAATGCTATCAGAAATGAGATTTAAAATAATCCTACAGTATTTGAGTAAGGATAAGAGCTTGCAACTTTCTTGGTTGATTAAAGTACAATATTGCCTTTGTGCTCAAAAGATGTAAAGTAAAATGTTATTAACCCAAGTTCACATCCAGACTCGACTCTCAGGTGTTGCTATGCTTCATTGAATGGTAGAAAATTTGCAGATCCGAAACTATTAGTTATGTGTATATTTGTTTAGATTCTTTTTACTGATTTGATTCTCATGTCAATTCTGGGCACTTTTAGAGTCCTTACATTGTCACATGTATTGGTAATAAGCAACTTAGTGTCTTACCATTTTTGTTTAGTTTATCATGTTTATCAATTTCACAAAATTTGCTTAATATTGTGATTAACATGGTACTGAGTCGTTGTTGTTTATCAACAGTTGATTTTTACTGATTGGTTATTACTAGATGTTTATTTTGTTGTTGACATACCTTAAACATGGACATAAATCTAAATGTTGGCATATATATGCATTGAGTTATTGAACATACCTTGTATTTAGAGAATCTGATGTTGTTTCAATAATTGAACATATTTATTGAAAAGAAGTTGTATTCATTCTCCAAGTGACATGTAGTTCTACCAGACATAAAGCTGTCTATAGATCAATCTAGAATTCATTTACACTGACAGTTCTGCAAGATATAGAGTTGATTATTAATTGGTAATTCATTTACATTGACAAGTAGTTCTCCCAGAAATAGAGTTGTTTATGAACCTTGCATTCATTTACAAAAACAGTTAGTTCTAACAGATATAGAGTGGTTTATCAAAACCTTTCATTCATTTACACTTACAGGTAATCCTTCTAAATTTAGAGTCGTTTATCAACCCTCCATTCATTTACACTAACAATTAATTCTTACAGATATAGAGTTGTTTATCAACCCTCCATTTATTTACACTAACAATTAATTCCTACAGATATAGAGTTGTTTACCAACCTTCCATTCATTTTCAACGACATGCAGTTCTACCACACTATATAACTGTTTTTAAACCTTGCATTTCATTTGCACTGACAGATAGTTCTAACAGATATAGAGTTGTTTATTAACCGTCCATTCATTTACACTACTAGGTAAAATGTAGTTCTACCAGATATAGAGTTGTTTATCAACCGTCCATTCATTTACACTGACAGGTAGTTCTACCAGATATATAGAGTTGTTTATGAACCTTGCATTTATTTACATTGAGAGGATGTTCTAACAGATATAGAGCTGTTTATCAACCTTGCATTAATTTACACTGACAGGTAGTTCTAACAAATATTGAGTTGTTTATCAACCTTGCATTCATTTACACTGACAGGTAGTTCTACCAGATATAAAGTTGTTTATCAACCTTGCATTCATTAACATTGACAGGTAATTCTACCAGATTTAGAGTTGTTTATCAACCTTGCAGTCATTTACATTGACAAGTAGTTCTGACAGATAAAGAGTTGTTTATCAACCTTACATTCATTTTCACTAACTGTTCTAACAGACATAAATCAGTTGATCAACCTTTCATACATTGACAGGTAGTTCTACCAGAACTAGAGTTGTTTATCAACCTTCCGTTCATTTACACCGATAGGTAGTCTTACCCAATATAAAGCTCTTCATTAACCTTGCATTCATTTACCGGTACACTGACTGGTATTTCTACCAGATAAAGAGGTCAAAATCAACCTTTCATTCATTAACATTGACAGATAGTTCTACCAGATATAGAGTCGTGTATCAACCTTCCATTCATTTACACTGACAGATAGTTCTACCAGATATAGAGTTGTGTATCAACCTTGCATTTATTTACTTTGACAGGTAGTTCTACCGGATATAAAGCTCTTCATCAACCTTGCATTCGTTTACTTTGACAGGTAGTTCTACCAGATATTGAGTTGTTTATCAACCTGGGAGACTGGCCCCTGGAGAAGAAGACAGTGGCAGACAACCCTGTTCCAATCTTCTCGTGGTGTGGCTTAGACACCAGTCGGGATATTGTCATGCCTACGTATGACCTGACTGAGGCATCTCTGGAACTGCTGGGCAGGTATAGAATGTTTTGGGATTTTTTTACTGCAGAAACTTGGTACTTTTGTTTTTAAAGAGATTTTATTTATGTTTGTGTTTAAACGTTAAGAATTGACATATTAATGATAAATATTGATATGCATTTTATTTATTTGTTGTATTGATTATATGCTAAAAAAAATTTTTTTTTTTAAATTGATATGTTTAGTGTATATAACTTTACACATTTAATGTTAATTTTAAGAAAGATTTATTTTTTATTGATAGGAAAACAATAAACGGAATAGTCTGTTTTTCCATGTTATCAAATTGTTATCACAGTTTGAAAGCATAACAATCAACAAGTTTTCTGTTGGAACTGCTAATAAAAGTCAGAAAGATTTAGTTTTGAGCTACTGCATAATCAAATTTTTCATTATGCCCCCCTTCGAAGAAGAGGGAGTATATTGTTTTGCTCATGTCGGTCCGTATGTCCATATGCCCGTCCACCAGATGGTTTCCGGATGATGACTCAAGAACGCTTAGGCCTAGGATCATGAAACTTCATAGGTACATTGATCATGACTCGCAGATGACCCCTATTGATTTTGAGGTCACTAGGTCAAAGGTCAAGGTCACGGTGATCCGAAATAGTAAAATGGTTTCCTGATGATAACTCAAGAACGCTTATGCCTAGCATAATGAAACTTGATAGGTACATTGATCATGACTCGCAGATGACCCCTATTGATTTTCAGGTCACTAGGTCAAAGGTCAAGGTTACGGTGACCTGAAACAGTAAAATAGTTTCCGGATCAGAACTCAAGAATGCTTATGCCTAGGATCATGAAACTTCATAGATACATTGATCATGACTCACAGATGACCCCTATTGATTTTCAGGTCACTAGGTCAAAGGTTAAGGTCTTGGTGACCCGAAATAGCAAAATGGTTTCCGGATGATAACTCAAGAACACTTATGCCTAGGATCATGAAACTTCATAAGTACATTGATCATGACTCGCAGATGACCCCTAATTATTTTCAGGTCACTAGGTCAAAGGTCAAGGTCACAGTGACTCAACTTAGAATAATGGTTTCCGGATGATAACTCAAGAACACTTACGCCTAGGATCATGAATCTTCATAGGTACATTGATCATGACTGGCAGATGACCCCTATTGACTTTCAGGTCACTAGGTCAAAGGTCAAGGTCACAGTGCCAAAAAACGTATTCACACAATGGCTGCCACTACAACTGACAGCCCATATGGGGGGGCATGCATGTTTTACAAACAGCCCTTGTTCTACATTGTTATAAATATAACTAATTGAATGCTGCAGTGGGTAACTTAAGTTTATGCACAAACCTTGATGAAAAAATAAGATCATAAAGGGAATTGTAAATTAATATTGTTGAGTACAAAAACGGGGCGTTTATAGTTAAACATAGGTGAATGAGCTATACGGCTGAATGTTGTCCTAATAAATTGCTCTTCACCTTTAACCACTAAGATACGTATTACGACGCATTTGTAGTCCCTTAGAAAGTTATATTTCATTTAAGTCCTTTCTTACTAGATTCAATATTTTAAGGCTTCATTTCCAACATTTAGATACTGTTGAGCAGCAAACAGCATAAAACATGAACATACTGCGAGTTACTCGCAGTCTGTTCTGGTTTTATGCTGTTTTGCACATAGCCATTTTCACTTTGCTTCTAAGTGGGAAAGGGTTAACCCCTTCCCACTCAAAGCAAAGTGAAAATTGCTATATGCATCCAGCATAGGACTAGAACAGCCTGCGAGTAACTCACAGTCTGTTCAGGTTTTATGCTGTTTGCTGCTCATCAGTATCTGGGGAATGATAAAACTTGAATCTATTAAGGAAGGTTTTTAATTTGATTTGATTTTCTAATGGACTTTAAACAGATCAAAATGCGTATCTGCGTGATAACGAGTTAAAAACTTCATGACAGAATGCCATAAGTTTGTGCTACATCATATTCACAGACAGAGTCTTGACATACACCACGTGATGGGCAAGAGCCCGTTACCATGGGAACAGAAGACAGAGAAGGGGTTTTGGCGAGGAAGGGACAGTCGTCAGGAGCGACTCGACCTGGTTGTCATGGCAAGGGCACACCCTGATCTACTTGATGCAAAGATGACCCGAATGTTCTTCTTTAAGCACGACCAGGAGAAATATGGGGATCTTGTGCAGAACATTCCATTCTTCGATTTCTTTAAGGTAAATAGTTCCATTGTCCATTTAGTTAAAGGTTACATTTTCAGGTTTGTTGAAAATCATGACCAAAAATCATTGCAAATGTTGGAATATGGAAGTTGTTATGCCCCCAAAGGAGGGCATATAGTGATAGGACTTTCCGTCCGTCTGCCCGTCTTTCTGTCACACTTTGCATTTAGGTTTCGAAAATGCTTATAACTTCTATGTCCCTTCACATAGCACTTTGATATTTGGCATGCATATGTATCTCATGGAGCTGCACATTTTGAGTGGTGAAAGGTCAATTTCAAGGTCATCCTTCAAGGTGAAAGAATTTCAAGGTCATCCTTCAAGGTGAAAGGTAAAAAAACATTTATCTAAGCGGCGCAGTAGGATGCATTGTGTTTCTGACAAACACATCTCTTGTTTCAATTGTTATTCAATGCTTGTTTGAAAAGATATGGTTTGGAGCTTTAAGATTAGGGTATTTGTTAATATTATAACTGATTTAAATACTTTATAACTGACAAAGGCAGATACCCTGCAAATCTTCTATGTCGCCATGTGTTCTTTCACAATGTCCAATATGTCGCAAATCAAGATTGAGATTTCAATCCATACAGTACAAGTACCAGGTGACCTTGGATGGTACCGTGGCTGCCTACCGGTTCCCCTATTTACTGGCGGGTGACGGGGTGGTCCTCAAGCAGGACTCCTCCTACTACGAGCACTTCTACAAGGACCTTCAACCCTATGTGCACTACATACCCTTCAAGCATGACCTTTCTGACCTTCTCCAACAGATACAGTGGGCCAGGGAAAATGATGACAAGGCAAGTTTACTTTAACCCATTTATGCCTAGTGGACTCTCCCGTCCTTCGAAATTTGATCAATTTATTTCCGAAATTAGGGATGTCTAGTATATTTATTTCTATATTTAGAATACTTCTTACAGAAATTCCTTGAAGAAAACAGCGCAGACCCAGATGAGACGCCGCATCATGCGGCGTCTCATCTGGGTCTACACTGTTTGCAAAGGCCTTTTTTCTAGACGATGGGCATAAATGGGTTAATAGAAAGGTATGCAGTGCGCCTACTTCTGATAAAACTGGGCTTATTGCATGTGCGAATAGTTGTTCCAGATTAGCCTGTGCAGTCTGCATAGGCTTATTAGAGACAAAAACTTTCTGCCTACACTGAATTGTCCTTAAAAGAGACATCCTTTGAATGAAAATTCCATAAAAACTATAAGTATATTCTGTGATTAGCCTGTGCAAACTGCATAGTCTAATCTGGGACATTACTTAACGAACATGTATTTAGCCCAGATTTTTTCAGAACGAGGCTAAGTAGTTGTTGTTGTGCGTGATGCTAATAGGGTGTCCTTGGTGCTAGTATTTGTTGGTTAACATTTACACCATAGCAACAATGATGACTGAGTATAAACTGGATTCCCCCAAGACATTTGTCTGTCTGTCAATTAGACACTTTACGGTGTCTCAAAGGTGTATACATTCTTATAAATGGATAATTCGTCTTCTAGGGGGCTAAAATGCAATTATGGTAGGAAATTAAGTAATCACCTAAAGGGATCTTTTCACGCTTTGGTAAATTGACAAAATTGAAAAAAGTTGTTTCAGAATCGCAAATTTTCGTTTTAGTTATGATATTTGTGAGGAAACAGTAATACTGAACATTTACCATGGTCTAATAGAGCCATTATATGCATCTTTTGACGATTTTAAAAACCAAAAATTATAAAGCGTTGCAACGCGAAACGATTGAATAATTTGGAGAGTTCTGTTTTTGTCGTTTAATTTTGTGAAACTACGAAGATTGCTTATATAAGGTATAAAATACGTTCAGCATGTGTACTCGGCGGAATAGCTCAGTAGGTTAAAGCGTTTTTACTTCAGGACTCTGGCAGGACTCCAGGGGTCACTGGTTCGAAACCTGGTCCGGGCAATGTTCTTTTCCTTTTTTTAATTTTATTCTTGATTTTTTACTGGAGCTTTTACGATCCAATGAGTTAAAAAAAATGCCAAAATCTGTGAAAAGTCCCCTTTAAATATCTGTTGTGAGGACTCACATCCGTCAATCTTTTTGTCTGTTTTAATGTAAAACGTTTTAGGAGGCTTACATCAATGCTTCAGCTAGACACCATTTTCTATCTTTATACCCTCATTTAAAGAAAAACAAGATTATTTTTTTACATCATCTGAACTGGAAAAAAACAGAAACGTGAGAAACAAATATTTTTTAACAAATTTATTTTCAATATACAGGTAAATGAGGGAGGGATATTTGACATTTTTTAGATAAAATTCTCCATTAAGAAGTATTGTTTGTATAAATTTTGATTGATTCTCTCTCATTTCAGGCACGTGAAATTAGCAAAAATGCTCAGGATTTTGCTTTTCATAGACTGCATCCAGGCGAAATATTTTGCTACCATGTGAAACTTTTTGAGGTAGGCATAGTGTGTCTATTGTGGCCCTGTATATGTACTTAATTTAACTTAGGTGTGTGTATGAATTACATTTTATAATACAGTGCAATATATGAGTGGCGCTTTGGGGCTTACAACAAAATGCTTAAAAATTCTGGGTTCCCAAAATATGCATTCAAGCCATGTGCATGCCCTGTTGTTATTCCACTTCCTTAACAATAGATACTGGCAATCTACCTTGTTAGTTGTAAGTATCATAGGAATAAGATTACTTACAATGTGTCAACCAAACCATTTGCCTATTCTCCTTTGTTTAACAATTTTGTGTGACATTGTACTATCCCCCGCCTAAGGCTGAGGATTGTTTTGGTGTTGTCAGTCTGTCCGTCCTTTACAAACTTTTCAGTTAGTGTGTGGGATATCAATTCAACAAATTTGCTTGAAACTATAAGATTTGCTGTTATTGGGGATAAGGTATTGATGTTATTTATGAGAGAAATATTTTTCAACAGGAATATGCCAAGCGACTGAAATCCCCGCCGTCTGCGCCAGATGATACGTGGGAGGCCGTGGAACAGCCGAAGGGACAGGACAGCGAATGTGCGTGTGAGAAATTACGCAAGAAATCCAGACATGCTCATGTGGACGACGAGTTGTGAGAGATACCTCTCAAGGGACAGACACCAGTCATTTTGTGTAAAATATATATGGGCCGTGCTCTGTGAAAAGAGGATATAATGCATGTGCGTGAAGTGCCATCCCAGATTAGCCTGTGCAGTCCGCATAGCTAATCAGGGACGAAACTTTACATATGTATGGTATTTTTCCTTTACAGAAAGTCTCTTCTTAGCAAAAATCCAGTTTAGGCAGACTGCACAGGCTAATCTGGGATGACACTTAACGCACATGCATTAAACCACTTTTTCACCGAGCATAGCCCATATATATATAATGTATTGCTCTCATTGAAATATAAATCTTAAAAAAATAATTGTGACACATATTTTACTTGCAAAATATTTGTAAGACATTAAGGGATATAAAGGTCATTGTCTGTCAGAAGACCAGAATTCCTTTTAAAATGCGTTGAAATATTCTCTAGTGACAGAGGTTTAAACACTTTTTTATTAGGTGTAATTATTTCATTCTTCACCCAGGACCTTGTAGATTTTTGTTTGTTGCAAGTACACATTTGATGTGAGTTAGAAATGTTATTTAAGGGGTGCAGGTATTCAAGCTATATTTTTGAACCACAAGACATTAATTATTGCTTTCTTAGAGTTTTGTCAAGGAATTCATATGCATATAGTTCATTGTACATTGTATATGATGTTGAGACCAAAATGTCTTACCTCACAAAATCTGTATTTCAAAACTGTTTCATGTTATTGTATTATCTTGTTTCGTATTTATTTAGTTTCTTTTTGCAGTCGTTATTTATGTACAATTTGATACATTGATTTACATACATACTCACGGTGCTGGAAATCTGCTCAATGTTAATATTTCTGGGTCTTTGCTTTCTATTACAAAGACTTGTCATATTCTATGCATACAAGTATATGGAAGTTTTTTTTTATTGGCCACAGATAATTGAAGTTAAGCTAACTAGTGGAGCTAATATTGAAAAAAAAACATTATAGTTTTACATTGAAAAAAAAAGACCCAGTTATGTACATTTTGTTCACTAATATTAACAAAATTATAACATTTTCCCATATTAACAGATGGTACAATTAAAAAAAATACAGGTTGTGAAAATCAGAAACACTATGAACACAATTTTTGTGGAAAATTTAAATTGTTTAGGTTGTTAATTTGTTTTGGAATGTTGTTTTTTTTAAATTATTTACTAAACAGTAACTAGCACACATGGTGTTATATTCCTCAACAACATGCAACCAATCCAAAAAGCTAAGTATCTTTCTAGGCAATATTTTTCTTTTAGAACATTATGACATATGTCTTATAGCAATGAATCCTTGCCTAACTAAATTTCAGGACTTTAGTGGAACTGTTATGAAAAGTATCCGATATAATACCAGTACCTAGGATTCCCATACTACCTTAAAGAATATTACTTGCTTTGAGCCACGAAAAGTTAGGAATTTTGTTCTTTCTTTTGAAGTAACATAAATTGTAAAGGGATTTCCATTTTTATATGCCTGTCTCGTGATGGGACATATTATTGTCAGAAGGCCTAGCGTTTGGGCATGGAGCTATCCTTCAAGTTTTACAGTTTTAAAGAATCTTTACCAAACTCTGCAAATGTCATGTCATGTTGACATTTAATGAAGGCTAAGTTCAATGACCACCCACTTAGGATTTATTGCGCATCATTTGTACACAAATTAGGAAATTTTCCGTTTCAGCTCTCCAAATGTGCAGTTTTCATAAAAACATCACCTTACTTTGTGGAAAGGTTTGCTGACAATAAATGCTGCCAAGTTTAATAGCCAGCAAAATCCCATTTGGCACTGCAGAGTAATTGCCCTTTGTTTGTTCAAAGAAAGCTTAATTCACTCTTTCACTTTTCACTGAATCTTCACCAAGCTTTCCATATACATGTTTGTTTCAATAAAGTGTTTGTTAATTTCAATAACTTGCCACAAAAATATGGCATGCCTTGAGGTTATTTCATTTTTTTCAATGTTTGTATATACATGTATCTGTTCTGGTTTAATTATGCATACATAGTTGTTAATGCCATTAATTAATAAGTTTTTCTTTTCTTAAGTACTTTTTTGATTGGGTGGCTTTAAATTAGAATACCTCAATTAAATTTTGTCCCTTTTGTTGTCTATTTATTACCTGATTTTGAAGAGCATCTTGTAAATACATGTATTGAATAGTTACAAATATATTTACACTGTGCGCTTGTTTTGCAATTATTATATTATATGAAAATTGAATTATTTAACTGTATGAAGGTTTTGTTTGACATTTTTTATATTTATATCTACATATTGTATACCAATATACAATTCTAGTCTTCTTGTGGTCACATAAGCTATCTCTGTGTTAACTGGGCACCTAGTTAATTATTTTTGTACTAACAAGTGTTATATAGCTGGGATACCTTTTATGCCCCCTAAATGGACGCATGAAGTTATCATACTGTCTTTCCTACCCCCTAGATCTGTAAAATGTATTTAAATGAAAATTCAAATCTGAAGAAAGGACATTAAGATTAAGTGTTTATTTTCAGCTCACCTGAGCACGTGCTCATGGTGAGCTTTTGTGATCGCCTTTTGTACGTCTTGCGTCGTGCACCGTCAACATTTGCCTTGTGAACACTCTAGAGGCCACATTTATTGTCTGATCTTCATGAAATTTGGTCAGAATATTTGTCCCATTGATACCTCGACTGAGTTCGAAACTGGGTCATGCTGGGTCAAAAACTAGGTCACTAGATAAAAAAAAAGAAAAACCTTGTGAACACTGTAGAAGTCACATTTGATGCCCAATCTTCATGTAACTTTGTCGAAATGTTTGTCTAAATGATATGTTGGTTGAGATCAAAAATGGTTCCGATCCGTTGAAAAACATGGCCGCCAGGGGGCGGGGCTGTATTCCTTATATGGCTGTAGAAAAACGTTGAGAACACTAGAAGTCACAATTTTTGCCAAATCATCATGAAACTTGGTCAAACATTGGTTTTTATTGATATCTCGGACGAGTTCAAAACTGGTCCAGATCGGTGAAAAAAATGGCCGCCAGGGGGGGCGGGGCAGTTTTCCTTATATGGCTATAGTAAAACCTTGTTAACACTCTAGAGGCCACATTTATTGTCCAATCTTCATGAAATTTGGTCAGAAGATTGGTCTGTATGATATCTTGGATGAGTTCGAAAATGGTTACGTTTGCTTGAAAAACATGGCTGCCAAGGGGCGGGGCATTTTTCCTTAAATGGATATATATGGCTATCGTAAAACCTTGTGAACACTCTAGAGGCCACATTTATTATTCAATCTTCATGAAATTTGGTCAGAAAATTGGTCTCAATGATATCTTGGATGAGTTCGAAAATGGTTACGTTTGCTTGAAAAACATGGCTGCCAAGGGGCGGGGCATTTTTCCTTATATGGCTATATATGGCTATAGTAAAATCTTGTTAACATTCTAGAGGCCACATTTATTGTCCAATCTTTATGAAACTTGGTCAGAAGATTCATCCTAATAATATCTTGGACAAGTTAAAAAATGATGCCGGTTGGTTGAAAAACATGGCCGCCAGGGGGCGGGGCATTTTTCCTTATATGGCTATAGTAAAACCTTGTTAACACTCTAGAGGCCACATTTATTTTCCGATCTTCATGAAACTTGGTCAAAAGATTTGTCATTATGATATCATGGATGAGTTCGAAAATGGTTTTAGTTGCTTAAAAAACATGGCCACCAGGGGGCGGGGCATTTTTCCTAATATGGCTATATATCATGCTTTTGTAAAACCTTGTTAACACTCTAGAGGCCACATTTATTGTCCGATCATCATGAAACTTGGTCAGATGATTTGTCCCAATGATATCTTGGATGAGTTCGAAAATGAATCCGGTTGTTGGAAAAACATGGCTGCCAAGGGGGCGTGGCATTTTTCCTTATATATCTATAGTTAAACCTTGTTAACACTCTAGAAGCCATATTTATTGTATGATCATCATGAAACTTTGTCAGAAGATTTGTCCCAATGATATTTTTGACAAGTTCGAAAATGGTTCCAGTTGCTTGAAAAACATGGCCGTAAGTGGGCGGGGCAATTTTCCTTATATGGACTTATGAATCTTCATGAAACTTTGTCAGTATACTTGTTTAAATGATATCTTGGATGTGTATGAAAATGGTTCTGGTCTGTTGAAAAACGTGGATGCCAGGGTGTTCACTAGTCATGAAAGTTGGTAAGAATTTTTTTTATCTAATGACATCTTGGGCTGCACAGAATAGGTCAGTTCCTTTGAATCTCAGGTGAGCGACTTTGGGCCTTTCAGGCACTCTTGTTTCAATTTATAAATTTGTTTTTCCCAACTTTTAAGGTCAATATCATACGTGTTGGTCAAAAAGCATTAAATCAGGGGCATTTGACACTTACAGTGACAGCACTTGCTGAAATTTTATTTACTGAAAAGTACCATGTTTTTCTCTTTTCAGTTTCATTACTTATAGAAAAAAACACACTGAATGACTGTATACCTTAAAAAATATAGTGACGTATTTTTGCACATAGTTATCAATAAAAAAAACAACGAAAAATATCATAAAAGCGGAAAGTGCCATCCCTGATAAGCCTGTGGGGTCTGCTTAGGCTAGTCTGGCACGACACTTTACGCACATGCATTAAACCCCCTTTTCACAAAGCACAGCCAAAATATTTTACAAGCATATCCCCTAATATGCCATCTTGACTTGACCCACGGTGCCTTAAGAACTGTGCAAGTCACACAATGCATGCTGCTTCAAGTAATTAACTAAATATATGCATTTGTCTCATATGTGTAATTGATTAAGAAAATAAAGGTTGTGTACATAAATGTGCTATTTGTTGATTATATATAAATAATAATGAAGGATTTAATATAACTGTGTGTTTAAACATTTTATATAAGGCACATGAAAAGAAAATGGTTTGGTTTTCATTTAAGTGACTGATTCTGGAAATTGCCCTTGTCTCACAAAATGTCAATCATTCGAAGCTGGCATATAAAAAGGAATGGATACCTTTTACTTAAAAATACTGAACAATGAAAAGTAATATTCTTTGATGTCACTAGCATACATCAAGCAATTTGCTCTTGTATTTCATGTTACGAAACTTGAGGTTGTTTGGTCTGTATCTGATCATTTGTTTCCATGCAGTTTGACAGAATCAGTTACACACTTAAGATATTTATGTAAATGGTGTAATTATAACCTTGAGTATTTTTCCATAAAATCCAAAACTTATTTTAATAATTTATTTGACATTAACCAACAAAAAATAATGTTTATTTTAAAACATATGCTGAACTTGAAACAAGTATACACAAGTATGTATCTCATATAAATTCAGCATACCTATTTAAAATAATTAGAACTGTGCCAGCCGTGAAATTTAACTCACATCAATGTGCATCCACATTTACAGACCAAAGAGCATCTAGTATCAATTTATCAACTTACATTGATCTACTATTTACTGCGAGAACTACGCAAACAATATGATGCAGATTATTATATCACTTTTAATCTTACTTGAAAGTCATTCTAGAATGAAGACATCATTTATTAGTTTAATAAAGAAGTAAATTTGTTGGGAACCACTTACATTTGATTTAAGTTGAATTGGATGCGATGACAGTCAGTGTTCAATAACCACATTTTCAATGAAAACCCTTGAGTCAGTTTTCTTCAACATGTCAATAACTTAAATGTAAATAAAAGTAATTTTTGCTATTGGCTCATTTTACCATATGTAAATTGGTATGAGTAACAATCTTTAAACATTTATTAACTAAATAACTGTCCAATCTTTTATATTCTTCAACATTTCAATGTGCTTATTACAGGGATCATATTCCAAAAGTATATCAAGTAAATCCATTTACTTTTAAAGGTCTATTTGCTTTTTAATATATTATTTTTACTTTAAAATTGCTTTTTGTTCACAATTTATCAGCTTCTTATTAGCTGATATTGACTAATACATTATTGTAAGCACTTATTTCTATGCAATAATTAATATGAAACCTGCCAAAATATGAAACATAAAGTAAATTATTTTGAGACCTAATTAAAATAATTAAAATAGCCACTGTTTCAGACAAATGTGAACTGGTCCATTTTAAAGACTAAGACAGGAATCAATAATGTTTTTATGACGAGGCTGTTTTATAACAGACTAAGCAATTGCAATTTATGATCATGTATAGCATTAGGCACTTGATTCTCAGATTATAATTTTTATTGTTGATGATCTTTCCCCTTGATCATCTATAACTTGTTCCAAACCACTGGTTGATTGCGTCCAGGGAGAGTTTCATGTTTAACTGGGTCATGAAGTAAAGGTCATTATCTGTCTGCAAAGATATAAGGAACACAAATAATTAGTTATGACAATAACATTATACATATATGCAAGTCATAGCGTTCTACCACTTGATAACACCGGATTTAAAAAGAATAGCGCTTTATCAAATATTTTGATTGTTAAAAAAGCTATAAATTAGCAATTAAAAAACTATTTTGTGTAAACTGCAATGACAAGAAGTACCTACTTCTACATATAGATAGATACTTATACTATGGAACATCATTTCTTTAAAAGAGTTCTGTTATAAGCCACAATAACAACATGCACTGATGATAAGACTTTAAAAGGCAATATAACAGCTGACTTTAAGACTTTACAAGGAAATACAAAAGCTTAACTTAGGACTTCACAGGGAAATACAAAGACTCACTTTAAGACTTCACTAAGAAATTCAAAAGCTCAACTTAAGACTTCACAGGGAAATATAAAAGATTAACTTAAGACTCCACAAGGAAATTCAAAAGCTCAACTTAAAACTTCACAGGGAACTACAAAAGCTTAATTTAAGACTTCATATGGAAATGCAAATGCTTAACTTAAGACTTCAAAGGGAAATAAAAAAGCTCAACTCTAACTTAAGACTTCACAGGGAAATAAAAAAGCTCAACTCAAGACTTCACAGGGA
Organism: Dreissena polymorpha; assembly: GCF_020536995.1. Classification (NCBI taxonomy): domain Eukaryota; kingdom Metazoa; phylum Mollusca; class Bivalvia; order Myida; family Dreissenidae; genus Dreissena; species Dreissena polymorpha. Next base: position 81,542,698 of record NC_068359.1, read on the forward strand.
AATACATAAGCTTAACATAAGACTTCATAGGGAAATACAAAAACTCACCTTATTCATTAGAGCTTCAAGTTTTCCTCGATCATCTTTATAGGTCATGATATAGGCATCCTGGCCCGAATAATCAAAGTCATGATCTGAAAAGTGTTTATTTAAAATACTAGAAGCGCAAGTATGCCATTTAAAAAGCATTCAAAATACTGTATAATATAGACAACAATACACATTTATAATGAGTAATAAGCTTAAGTAAATTCTTTGTTTTGCAAGATTCAATTTTTACCACAACCTGTTATATAAACCAAAAATAAAATGCATTTTTATTATCGTATTTGCCTTTTCAAATAATTTAATAAGGAAGTTGTGTAAGATTCTATTGTCTACCATTTTAGAATTTCCACACAGTATCAGTACTTACTAGACACAAGTTTTTTGCATTCTATCTCACATAGTGAACTGAAATAAAAGAACAGACATTGTAGTAAAAGGCCTTAAATTCAAGCAAATGTTACAGATACATGTATAAATTGATTATGTCAACTAAATGTATTAACAATTACTTTTCAAAATACTTCCAACATTAGTGGCTAAACACATATTCTAAACAATAAACCTCAACCCCAAATATTTATACTATAAGCCAACTAGATCTTATATCCTGAAAGCTTGCCTTATCAACACAGGCTTAAATTGCATTAAAGGCCTATTACAAATGCAGGTTTTCATTTGTCAATTATATTACGCAAGTTTCAAATTGAATAAATATTAACAGAAATAATTAAGGCAACTAGTGTTTACAAAATATGTTGAAACTTTCATAGGCAAAAATTCTTTGATATTCTATCATACCTTATACACCAGAATGGTTCTTGTCTTTCATCCAAGACAACAAGGTCCATCCAAACAACGTCCTGAAAACACAGATCTGGTTTATAACTCCAAAAATTAACCAGTTTCTATAAAACTTGTTGCGTAACAAAAGCCGTCATATCATATTTTTTTAATAACCTACAAACAACATAATGTCTGAATGCACAGGCTAATCTGGGACAATACTTAACATACATGCGTTAAGCCCAGTTTTCCAAGAACAAAGCCAACATACAGAACAATACAGCAAGATAGCCTCAGAATTGTTATATCCCAGATAACAGTGCAGTCTTTTATAGTTTGACCATTTACCCTTTCCCATTTAGAAGCAAAGTGAAAATGGCCATGTGCAAACAGCATAAAACCAGAACAGCCTGCAAGAAACTCGCAGTCTGTTCAGGTTTTATGCTGTTTGCTGCTCATCAGTATGTAAGGGTTGGAGATGAAGCCTTAAAAAAACTTGAATTAAGTAAGAAAGATCTTTAATTAAATTTAACTTTCTAAGGGACTACAAGCACGTCAAAATTAGTATTTTTTTAAAACTTGTACATTAAGAACAATATTTATAATAGCAGCTTTGCAGCATGAAACTGTTGTATGGAATGGTGTCAATACTATATGTCCTTTAGGCATTATCAGGGCAGGGCGATATCAAGTGGTAAAAGTCATTTATTTTATGCTTTCCGGTGGTTTATAGAGAAATATTAGTGAATTAAAACTGATAATTTCACTGTTAAACAGTGAAAATTATCAGTGAAAATTATCGATAATTTTCACTGTTTTACCGCCACTTTTTGTTTACCCCATTGTGACCCCCACACATTCTTCCACCAAGAGCGAGAACTCTTCGATGAATATTTATATCAACATACGGAGTAACTTCCACAAACATGTACACACTGTTAACTGTTAATGTTATTTACGCTATAAATAGACTCCGCATATTTATACCACAACATGACATAAACAAATTGTGTCATCATATGATTATTTATTTTTTAAATGATGTTATCGGTGTTGTTTTTTTTCTTTTTACTTGATATGTGTTGCATTGTAAATACAAAAAAGTTGTTTAACGTTTGTTTTCTTGTGAACTATTTGCAACGCTTATTGTAAAAGCGGTAATGATATTTTGGGGCGCCCAAAGGGACATTGATATGAACGGATTGGCAAACGTATAAAAATATTAATTTGTGAGCATAAAATAAAAAGAAAATTTGTTGGATTGGGTGGAATATCGATCCTAATTCACTCGTGATCATAGAAAAATATGCGCCACTCGTGAAAATATAATTTTCTATGTTCACTCGTGAATTAAAATCGATATTCCACCCAATCTAACACATATCCTCTACATCATAACTACTCAAGCTAATGTGATGTGACTCATAAGGGCATAAGGGCAGTGGTTGGTAAGCACGCTTCTCACCTAGGTGACCCGGGTCCAATCCCCGCCCCCGGGCCATGTAAGCTTAATAAGTGCTTGCCGTATCAGGAAGGTGGGATTTTCTTCGGGTACTCGAGTTCCCTCCCAAATAGCAAAAGACCACACCAAATTTGATATGACTTCAATTATTAAAATCTTATAGCTGGATAGTGCAGATATAATTAAAAATTCGTCCCAATTTTCGTGAGTTGTGTAAAGTTAATCAGGTAGAAATACTGGGCAACACTCAAGGTCAACACATAATGCAGCCTCTGGCACAGCAATACCTTATAAACTTTAAATAACACACAGATCATCAACCAAATTGTTTCTTAAGTCATTACCTCAAATATGCCCTTGAAGTCATCTATTTTACATGGAAAACGCGGTAAATCCTACAGCCCTTTCACTATTATTATGGCAGGGTCATAAAAACTAGTAAATGTTATATTATTACCGCTAATTAAAGCTCATACACACAATTGTTTCATGAGCCCTTTCCAGCTCAGGACTCAAAAGTGAAAATGGCTCTACGCAACCTGAATAAAACAAGAAGAGCATGCGAGTTACTCGCAGGATGTTAAGGTTTTATGCTGTTTGCTTATTAGTATATCAGGGTTGAAAATGAAGCCGTCAAAACTTGAATATAGCAAGAAAGGTCTTTAATTTGATATGATTTTCTACAGAACTGCAAAAGCATCAAAATGCGTATCTGGGTGGTAAAGGGTCAAGTCGATACCTCAAGAATGCCCTTAAAGGCGTCTGTTTTCCATGGAAACTGGAGCCTCTTCTGCAGGATCACATGATCACAGTGATGGTCCTTTCTGATCAGGGGAAATACGGCAAACTGGGAACCCCCTGAAACCAGGTTTGAGTGTATATGAGCCTTGCTCTGGGAAAACCGGGCTTAATGCATGTGCGTAAACTGGCATCTTATGTAAGCCTATGCAGTCTTCACAGGCTAATCAGGGACAACAATGTTCGCCTCAACTGGATTTTCTTGAAAAACAAACAAACTCGCTTTAAACACAAAAGTCCACAAAAGCAGAAAGTGTCGTCCCTGATAAGCCTGGGCAAACTGCACAGACTTATCTGAGATGAAGTAAGCATTGTTTTACCCAGAATGAGGTTAACCTTTCAAATGCCGTGACCGGATACATGTGCGAACTTTCTATACTAAATTTATAAAAAATGACAGTGATTAGAAACCACTTTTAAAAATCATCATTCGACCACGTCAACCTCATCAACAGGATTTCAATTTCAAAGAAAACAAGATGTGTTTGTGAAACATTATGTCCCCCCCCCCATATATTTGACCTTTGACCTTGACAGATGAAATCTGAAGCAAAGTTTGACGCAAAAAAACCAACAAACAGACAGGGCAAAAACAATATGTGCCGCGGTATAGACTGGGGGACATAAAAATAATTAAATATTTACCTGTTAATTTGAATGCATGATACCAGTCTGATGCCACCTTTATACATGTATTATAATACTCTGGGCCCATATCCACAAAGCTGCTAAGAAATATCTTAAATTGAGTTGTATTTAAGATTGCATTTTCATTTGTGAAATTTAATGATTTCTGCTTACAAAATGATAAATAAATGATAAAATATTTATAATGTTATCAACATTTACGTGCTTCAGACATTTTAAGGTAAATGCCCCGGAACTTTACAACTCCAAGGATATTACTCAAGTTATCTGTAGAATGTTTGTCGTGTTCTAACAAAAACTCCATGCAATCTTAAGTCTGCCCTTAAGGATATTTTTTGAGCGTATATATAATCCTCACTTTTTTCAGCCAAAACATTTTCTCTACTTCATTTATCTCAATTTATAAGCATGTTGCAGTTTTATCATCATTTCAGAAATGTGTATTATATGTATTCCAAACTTAACAGTTATGAAATAGTTTCTGTTTAGTTTAAACCTATTTATTTTAGCTCGATTGCATAGAAAGCTTAAGACTTATTTGAAACGCTCTCGAGTCCGTTTCCTGGGACTAGAACCAGTACTTGGTGTCTATGGGGGAAATCTAAAGAACGCTACCACAATGGGGATCGAACCCGTGACCTTCCGCTTGCTAGGCGGACATCATATCCACTACACCACATAGTTTCTGTTAAACAGCAAATACTGACAGAATCATACCTATGGACTCTTTTTTACATGACAGATTCGAGAACTGTTGACTCCATATTGACTGCCTAGCTGTCCTGATGTCCATCGTACACTGGTAGTCATGTAAACCTGAAGCCAAACTTACAAATTCAGAAACCAGCTAGTTAAATCTTTCCCATTTAGAAGCAAAGTAAAAATGGCTATGTGCAAACAACATAAAACCAGAACAGCCTGCGAGTAACTCGCAGTTTGTACAGGTTTTATGTTTTCTGCTCATCAGTATCAAAGGGTTGGGAATGAAGCATCTAAAACTTTAATCTAGTAAGAAATGTCTTTAATTAAATGTAACTTTCTAAGGACTACAAATGCGTCAAAATACGTATCTAAGTGGAAAAGGGTTAAAAGTCCATGACCAGTATTCACCAACCAATTATCAGACTTAATAATAAAGAATAGTATTCTACTCAATAACAATATGTCAAAGCTTGGATAATATACAGGCAAAAAATGGTACTTATATCAATGAGGGATTTTTCTTGAAGAGTTTTAAGAATATTATTCATCTTTAGATTTAAGTCTATTAACAATCGGTTTGTATAATAAATACTAATGAATACAATAATATAATAAATAATGATAGGCCCAGTGTTCAACATCCAATCCTGACCTGAGACATTTGACTAATCATAAAGAATATCCTTTCTTCAAACTGCTATATTTTCAGAGTGTTTAAATATGCAGTTTTAAGTTAGATATATAGTAGATAGCCTCTATGTACATAAATCTTATGATTTGTAAATACTTTCACAACAATTTCAACCTACATACATGTACATGCAAATGCTACAGCCCGTTCTATTTATTATTAAGATCTAACATTAATGTATTGTTGAAGAAGTGGCTTGGGCAAATATTTAGAATCCTCATAATCAAAATTACAAGTTATTATAAATATTTTTGTTGGACAATAACATGAACATCTGGTAAAGAATTGCCATCAGTTATTTTAAGTTTGAAAATAATTTTTCATCATCTTGATTGCATTGAATGAATAAGACACTCAAGTCCGTTTTCCTGGGTAGAACCAGTGCTTAATGGTGTCCAAAATTCGGATTCAATATATTTCAATATAACAAAGATTAACAGTTTTAACTGGTGGAATACCATTGACCATTATCAAAGTAAACATAACAATCTTTAAACAAGAGGGCCAAGATGGCCCTAGATCGCTCACCTGAGAGGATTCGGTTCATTCAATCTTTATCAATTGTCAAACTTGACCTAGATATTGTCCAGACAAACATCCTGGTCAAGTTTCATCATTACTTCATCTGCGAGTCATGATCAATGTACCTATGAAGTTTCATGATCTTAGGCATAAGCATTCTTCAGTTATCATCCGGAAACCATTTTTCTAAGTTGAGTAACCGTGACCTTGACAGCCATTGTGTGAATACTTTTTTGGCACTGTGACCTTGACCTTTGACCTAGTGATCTGATAATCAATAGGGGTCATCTGCGAGTCATGATCAATATACCAATACAATTTCATGAACCTAGGCATAAGCGTTCTTAAGTTATCATCCAGAAACCATTTTACTATTTCAGGTCACCGTGACCTTGACCTTTGACCTAGTGACCTAAAAATCAATAATGGTCATCTGCGAGTCATGATCATTGTACCTATGAAGTTTCAAGATCCTAGGAATAAACGTTCTTGAGTTTTCATCCAGAAACCATTTTACTATTTCAGGTCACCGTGACCTTGACCTTTGACCTAGTGACCTAAAAATCAATAATGTTCATCTGCGAGTCATGATCATTGTACCTATGAAGTTTCATGATCCTAGGCTTAAGCGTTCTTGAGTTATCATCCAGAAACCATTTTACTATTTCAGGTCACCGTGACCTTGACCTTTGACCTAGTGACCTGAAAATCAATTGAGGTCATCTTCGAGTCATGATCATTGTACCTATGAAGTTTCATGATCCTAGGCATAAACGTTCTTGAGTTATCATCCAGAAACCATTTTACTATTTCAGGTCACCGTGACCTTGACCTTTGACCTAGTGACCTAAAAATCAATAATGTTCATCTGCGAGTCATGATCATTGTACCTATGAAGTTTCATGATCCTAGGCATAAGCGTTCTTGAGTTATCATCCAGAAACCATTTTACTATTTCAGGTCACCGTGACTTTGACCTTTGACCTAGTGACCTGAAAATCAATAGGGGTCATCTGCGAGTCATGATCAATGTATCTATGAAGTTTCATGATCCAAGGCATAAGCGTTCTTGAGTTATCATCCGGAAACCATTTTACTGCTTTGGGTCACCGTGACCTTGACCTTGTGACCTGAAAATCAATAGGGGTCATCTGCGAGTCATGATCAATGTATCAATGAAGTTTCATGATCCTAGGCATAAGCGTTCTTGAGTTATCATCCGGAAATCATTTACTATTTCGGATCATCGCGACCTTGACCTTTGACCTAGTGACCTGAAAATCAATAGGGTTCATCTGCGAGTCATGATCAATGTACCTATGAAGTTTCATGATCCTTGGCATAAGCGCTCTTGAGTCATCATCCGGAAACCATCTGGTGGACGGACGGACCGACATGAGCAAAACAATATACCCCCTCTTCTTCGAAATAAGGGGGGCATAATGAGAAAACTGCCCAACTTCCAGCAGCCATGTTATTCAACTGACCAGAATCATGTTTGAACTCAACTCTCATATCAAGGAAACAAATGTTCTGAGCAAATTTCATGAAAATTGGGCCAAAAATGTGACCTCTACTGTGTTCACGTTTTCACTAAATACATATAGAGAAAAATGCCCCGTCCACTGGCGGCCATGTTTTTTCACCAATCCCGACCATTTTCAAACTCGTCCGAGATATCAATAAAAACAATGTTTTGACCAACTTTCATGATGATTGGGCAAAAATTGTGACTTTTAGAGTGCTTACAATGTTTCTCAATAGTCAAATAGGGAAAACTGCCGCTATATACATATAGAGAAAAATGCCCCGCCCACTGACGGCCATGTTTTTTCACCGATCTCGACCATTTTCGAACTCGTCCGAGACATCAATTTAACCAATGTTTTGACCAACTTTCATGATGATTGGGCAAAAATTGTGACTTCTAGATTGTTTACAAGGTTTCTCTATAGCCAAACAAGGAAAACTGCCCCGCCCACTGGCGGCCATGTTTTTCAACGGATCGGAACCACTTTTGAACTCATCCAAGATATCATCAAGACAAATATTTTGACAAAGTAACATGAAAATTGGGCTTGAAACGTGACTTCTACAGTGTTTACAAGTTTTTGTGTTTTTTTTACCTAGTGACCTAGTTTTTGACCCGTCACAACCCAGTTTCGAACTCGGCCGAGATTTCATTGGGACAAAGCTTCTGACCAAGTTTCATGAAGATGGGACAAGAAATGTGGCCTATAGAGTATTTACGAGCAAATGTTAACGGAAAGACGGACGGACATACGGACATATGACGGACAAAGACCGGTCACAAAAGCTCACCTGAGCAATCAGGTGAGCTAAAAAATTCATTCTCAGGGTCAAGTTTTGTCATGAGTTTAGTTAGAATTCAAAGAGGTTACATGAAACTACAATTAACCTTTTTAGCGCTAGAACCGAATTTTAAAGGCCTTTGCAAACAGTTTGGATCCAGATCAGATGCCACAAAACATTGCGTCTGATCAGGATCCAAACTGTTTGCTATTCTGGTTTAGGTTTTTGAAAAAAAGTGAAGAAAATGATTATTTTAGAAATTCAGCAGACACCAATTTAGCAGACGACAAATATCCCAGCATGCGAAGTGTTAATTGACTTTCATGCATTCTTTCATTTGCACCACTCACCATAGGCAGAGTCTATATCATCCGTAATCAAAGTATGTCTGTTGACATCAAATGGACTGAAAGTAAAGTGCATTATTAAAACACATTCATAACAGCAAATGGCGAACATAAATATTCTGCATAATTAACAAACGTTTACAAAATGCCTATTATATTTGTGTTGCTGAATTAAAAAATTTGCAACAGTGTTTTTTTTCCCTCCAAACACCCTTCAAAACAGGTGAAAATGCCTATTTATTTATACTATCAATCATAAAAAGATCAATATGATAAATGCAGTTATGAGAACATAAATAGAGAATATTATGTGAGTTTTCGATAAAGATCAAGTTTATCATGCGAGGCTTAGAACCATTATCACGCGAGGCTTGCCGAGTGCTACCATGGTTCGAGCTTCGCATGATAAACTTGATCTTTATCCAAAACTCACATAATATTCCATTTATCATATTATTTCTTCCCTTTTTCCATAAATAATTATCAAATATAGCATTTTTTGACAATTTTGTTCTCCGTTACGGTTGACAAAACAGATCCTCTATTTTTTGGAAAAACAGAGTGTGATCTAAAATAGCGATAGTATAGAGCTCAAGTTTCAACCCAAGCAAAAGACTTCGGACCGCGGACATTTCCGATAAAATTTGCTGAGGTCTGGGATAATTCCCAAAACTGTCGGACCTCGTGTCAGAAAAAATATACAGTAGACTCTGCCAATACCGGACTATCTGAATACCGGAACTCTCCCTATTCCGGAGATTCGGGCCAGTCCCGTATTTTCTCCTTCTATTTCTTTGTTAAAAAATGTTGAATAAACCGAACTCTCTGAAAACCGGAAACCAGACGGGTATCTCCGTAAATTTGGTCATTTTCAACGTAAAATACATTGTGTATATCGGACGGTCTAAATTCTCAAGATGCCCGAGGCGTGAAAATAACAATACCTAGTCAGCACAGCGAGTGTGGTGTCACACATTTTGCTCGCGCAATTATCGACAATCGGATTAAACATACCATAAATGTGTCAAGTTGTTACCGCGCTATGGGAGTCCGATTAAGTAATGTAAAACAAACTGTGAATGTCTATAATAGACGTGTGGTAACACCAAAAAGTGATTGACTCGATCCTTTTATTAATTATTTATTATCGCCTATGATAAACAATTTAATTAAAAAATTAATGCATGCCGTTGCGAAGATCACTTTCTTGTGATCTTCTCGGGTATTTTAAAAGATCTTAAAGCCATGTTTTTAACGCTAAAATTGTTGTTTGTTTGTTTGTCAGATATATGACTGTTAAATATCCATCCATCTGTATGCAAATTCATTCATTGCCGTTTACTAATTTCGAACACATCTAAAATGTTGCAGCCTCCAGCTAAACGCAGACGTGTAGAGCTTACGGTAGAGGATAAGATAAAGCTCATCACGGAATCAACAGCTAAACCAAAACCATCTCAGAGTGATCTTGGACTTTTTCGTGAAATCGTAAACTTCAAGAATTAGTAGGTTTTGAGATTATGAATATCTTAAAAAATAATTATAACCCTGTCTTTTGCTTGTGTGTATGTTTTATGAAATGTGGTACATGTATTATTGAATAATAAATCGTGTATCTACAACAATCTTATTTGTGTCGTCACTCGCCTATATGACAAATGCCACGTACGTACATGTATAAAGCACCATGCTTGCTTTGGGATTAATCAAAACAAGTCAGTATGGATTTTTTTTGCTTTTAATCGATTAAAAACACATTTTTTAAGAGTGCAATTAACATCATCAGTACCTGCGTACAGTTATCACATGGTACATGTAAATGTATATGGTTTGTTTTATTTTTATGTGATTCTGAACACAATGCATACCATGTATATTTCGGCAATATGAAAACTCTTGGTAAACCGGAACTCTCTGAAAACCGGACGATCAGGCCGGTCCCGAGACCGTCCGGTTTACAAAGAGTCTACTGTATTAGGAAATTAATATGCTAAAAAATGCGAACTAGTTCATGTTTGTTTTACTTTGATAGATTATTTAAATTTAAAATTTAAACTGATTTTACCAACCAGTCAAACTTGCTATCTTTGCTGGTGATGCAGGGTTTTCACTGACACCCAAAAAAGTTGTCGCCACTTTTTTGCGACGAGAAACCTTCGGTTAATCTGACCTTATCTTTAATGACAATCATTTAAAAAAAACTTACAACTAAATACTGGCACTGACTATGTTATTACTTTAATAACTATAATATCCTGTAATTACCCAAATTACAAGAAGTAACTTTAATAAGTCTTAATTCGCTTTATTTGTATATCAATAAGATAAACCGCTTTATTTGTATATCAATAAGATAAACATAACAGGTGACCAAAATAATCAAATAATGTTTATTTGAGACAAGCTAAACGTTTAATTGACTTCAACCCAAGAGTTGGCATGGACTAGAAAGGAGTCCTTGGACACCATGGAGTGGTCCGCTGCAACCACAATGGTCTTTTTTTTCTCCAGACATGTGATGAGCATGAACTTCTAATCACAAACACTATCTTGCCCCTTCACACCCGTTACCGACCGTCATGGATGCATCCTCGCTCAACCCACCAGTATCTTATTGACTCTGTTATCTTGAGAAAGAGTTACAGGCGGGATGAACATTGCCAAGTTAAAGACTGCCAGCTGCAAGCTTTCCTTTGTAAATGCTCTGGAAGCGCGTTGGATTGGGCATTACTCAGAAAGCTGATTTATGCTACAACCACAGACACCCTTGGGGCAAGAAACACAAGGACTGGTTTGATGAGAGGACATTAAACAGTTATTGGATGAGAAACACCACCTCCACAAAGCCTACCTCAGAAACCCAAAGTCCGTAGCCAGGAATGATGCCTTCAACAAAATAAGCATAAACTATGTCAGATACAAGATGCTTTGATCAGAAAAAAAGCCGTTGAAAGCTATGCCGATAGGAACAATTATAAGAAATGTTACGACGCGTTAAAAGATGTGTACAGACCCACTATGTTTTCTCTATCAAACTTGCAAAGACATGCGCATGGGATAAACACTAAATGCCCCTTTGTTTTTGAATGTAGGGCCTTTTCCGCCCTATGCCACGGGTCCGAAATTCGGCCCCATTCCCAATGCAAATCTGGTTGTTTTTTTCCCAATTGAAAAAAAAAATCCCAATTCCAAATTATTTTTTTTAACCTTTAAATATATAAGTTAACCTGATCCAGTGTACAAAATAGAACAAGGGCTGTTTGTAAAACATGCATTCCCCCATATAAGCTGTCAGTTGTAGATGCAGCCATTGTGTAAATACGTTTTTTGTCACTGTGACCTTGACCTTTGACCTAGTGACCTGAAAATCAATTGGGATCATCTGCCAGTCATGATAAATGTACCTATGAAGTTTCATGATCCTAGGCCTAAGTATTCTTGAGTTATAATACGGAAACAATTTTACTGTTTCGAGTCACTGTGACCTTGACCTTTGACCTAGTGACCTGAAATTCAATAGGGGTCATCTGCCAGTCATGATCAATGTACCTAAGAAGTTTCGTGATCCTAGGCCTAAGCATTCTTGAGTTATCATCCGGAAACCATTTTACTGTTTCGAGTCACTGTGACCTTGTGACATGAAAATCAAAAGGGTCCATCTGCCAGTCATGACCAATGTACCTATGAAGTTTCATGATCCTAGGCCTAATTATTCTTGAATTATCATCCGGAAACCATTTTACTGTTTTGAGTCACTGTGACCTTGACCGTTGAACTAGTGACCTGAAAATCAATAGGGGTCATCTGCCAGTCATGATCAATGTTCCTATCAAGTTTCATGATCCTAGGCGTAAGCATTCTTGAGTTATCATCCGAAAACCATTTTACTGTTTTGAGTCACTGTGACCTTGACCTTTGACCTAGTGACCTGAAAATCAATAGGGCTCATCTGCCAGTCATGATTAATGTACCTATGAAGTTTCATGATCGCAGGCATGAGCATTCTTGAGTTATCATCCGGAAACCATTTTACTGTTTCGAGTCACTGTGACCTTAACCTTTGACCTAATGACCTGAAAATCAATAGGGGTCATCTGTCAGTCATGATCAATGTACCTATGAAGTTTCATGATCCTAGGCCTAATTATTCTAAATTTATCATCCGAAAACCATTTTACTGTTTTGAGTCACTGTGACCTTGACCCTTGACCTTTGACCTAGTGACCTGAAAATCAACAGGGCTCATCTGCCAGTCATGATTAATGAACCTATGAAGTTTCATGATCCTAGGCCTAAGCGTTCTTGAGTTATCATCCGGAAACCATCTGGTGGACGGACAGACCGACTGACCGACCGACATGTGCAAAACAATATACCCCCTTTTCTTCGAAGGCGGCATTCCGGAAACTATCTGTTGGACGGACCAACCGACCGACATTTGCAAAACAATATACCCCCATAAAAATATTGCATAATTAAATTATCTGTTGCCTTGAATTTGTTTTAAAAACAGTAAAATATGTATAATTGATTATTTAAGACTTTCGTTCTTTTCTCCAAAACCGGTGTTTCGCACGATTTTTTTCACCTCAAAAAAGGCTAGGCATTTCCCCCAAAATCAGATAAAAAAAACCTGCACTTATCACATATGTTCATAATATTTTGTAAAATTTTAATAATATGTTATCAAAATAGTCGTTATTTAACAATTAACGGCTTCTTTGAAATATAAGAAACACTATTTACATGCGATTATTTTCCCCAATTATTTGCGATTAATTTTTTTCCCAAAATGGGGTTTTTCACGACGCAAAATTCCCAAAATTCCAGTGTGGCGTTTTCCCAAAATGGAGCGGAAAAGGCCTGGATATTTAACAGAAATTCGTGTATTTGGAACAGTATGGGTTAAAAGAAATGTTTTCTGGAAATGTAAAGTATTACAGACCAACAAACAGACACATTGACTAAGTGATTTTAGTTTCCCCACATACACACCTATTCAAAGTGGGTATATATGAATTGCCTTTTGAGGAAAACTATGTACAACAAGCAAATTCGTTGAATTGATATCCCCCGCAAATATGCTTCTGGACACAAAGGTGTTATATTTGACACTCAAAAAAGCATTTTTTTCAAGATTCCAAAGGCCATAACTCCGTTATTAACAGATGGTGTACAATACCATATGGCGTGCCTCATCCTCTTACTGATATATAATATATATATACTCCTACCAAGTTTCAATGAAATCCGCCAAAGCATTTCCAAGATATGGCTCCGGACACACAACAAAAGCATTTTTTCAATATACAAAAGGCAATTTCTCCGTTATTAAGAGATGGTTTACAATGCGATTTGGGGTGCATCATTCTCTTATCCATATATATACTCATACCAAGTTTCAATGAAATCCGCCAAAGCACTTCCAAGATATGGCTCCAGACGGACGGAAAGACGGACGAAAAGACGGACGGACGGACAACGCCAAAACAATATCCCTATGGCGGGGGATAATTATCTGAGTTAATACATTGCTATCAGGTGTTTTAATTTTCTTCTACTACAATTTTGCATTCTATTTAAATTAGGTAATTGCACAACATTTTAGAACTACCAATTATAAAAACCTGTTAAATTGATATTGATAAACAAAAAAAAATATCCATAAAACTTTAATTATTTGCCTGTGATTTTGGCATGAATTTTCAAGCTTTAAATATTCATGAAGTACACTATAATCAAATTCAATAGCATTGGTTATGTTTCAAGCCATCAGTTACCAGCATGTATGTTGAGTATTGGCTCCTTAGCAAGTATTAAACAATGTGTTATCTCTGTTTCATCTTATATACCAGTCACTACAAAGTTTATTAACAACAGTTATCAAACAGGTATATAAAAATGATCAATTATGAACAATGACAATTTGGGTGAATAAATCACTTGAATAGGCTTTTGAATTGTCCAAATTATAGTGATCTTATTTTTAAATATACATAATTAAAGGGGTAGAATGATGGTTAATACCTTATAATATTTTGAAAAATAATATCAAATTTAAACAAGACTGGATTAAATGGTTGCTGGACACATTAATTTTGTTTGTATAATGTCTCCATTTTATAAACGCTCATTAAAACATTTGGATACCTAAATAAGAAATTGTCGCTACAGGGACTTTTAGTATGCATGGGACAATTGGTATGGTGTACGAACTGGTCCAAAACTATTCTAAACTGTCCGGGACAGTTTAGAAACCGTCCGGGACGGTTTGTAAACTGTCCCGGACAGTTTGCTAAACTGTCCCGGACAGTTTACAAAACTGTCCCGGACAGTTTACAAACTGTCCGGGGCGGTTTAGGAAAGTTTTGGACCGTTCATGCGCATAAACCGTCCGGGACGGTTTAAACTGTCCGGGACAGTTTAGTAAACTGTCCGGGACGGTTTAAACTGTCCGATACGGTATTATTTATATCAACCGTTCGAACACTCCTTACAATAATGCTTTACTTTAGAAGTCGTAATGTAATATCGTTGTCATCTCGAGCGACGCTATTTTTCTCGGACAAAACATGATTTTAAAAATATTCAATCAATCATTGCTGCAAAAAACGCCAGAGTTGAAATTGAATATTTTATGTACTCGAAATAAATGTATTTGCCCACAAAGTATTTCTGACATTGGTAACGAATTTCTTCTTTTACAGTCGCTGCCCTGAAACTGTCGAGTAGGTGTAAACTCGGGATATGATGTGGTCATTCTGTTCACATTTCTAGCCAGAGCATCCAATCTTGTCAGTGAAGAGTTAATCACCTCAAGGGACCTATTTGTCTCTAAAATTCTTGTAATGGAATTGAACACATCCCGACAAGTCTCTAAAAACCGATCTCTGTCCATATTCGCGTACAAATGATAAATTATCGAACAATCACTCGAGCAAACGTTACTAAAAAGTAAATTCTCACTTTCGAAATGGCACACAAATGCGAAGTGTTACGAGTGTTCTGAACCTATGCCGTACTAAAATTTATGCCTGTAAAGCGTCCGGGACAGTTTAGGAAACCGTCCCGGACAGTTTCCTGGAAAAACCGTCCCGGACAGTTTCTTAAACTGTCCCGGACGGTTTGTAATCCACAAAATAAATCGCCCGGTACAGTTTACAGACGCACGAGCGGTTCAAAAGTAAGAAACTGTCCAGGACAGTTTAGTAAACTGTCCAGGACAGTTTACAAACCGTCCCGGACGGTTTATAAACCGTCCCGGACAGTTTAGAATAGTTTTGGACCAGTTCGTACACCATAAATTGGTAGTAGTTATACTATATTATGAAATGTACATAAATATCCACGATACACATGCACACTATTACTAAGAGGACTTTAGTGAAGTTAAAATTTCATGGAAGTAGATTGTGTGTAGGCATAAGTTTGACTCCCACTAAAGGCATCTTTGTAAAACAAAAAATAAAACATCTTTTTTAGATAAATTCCGTTTTGAAAACAAAGAATATGCATTGTCATGGGGAAATACTTTTCATTTGCCCCTTTAAACATTTGGATTTTCTGATAAGATCATTCACTCAATTAACAAACTTTGATTCAAAGAGGTGAGGTTTTTTGGAGCCTAAAATCTTTTTGTGCCCACTGATGTCTAAAGATTCTGTTCAAACCTTTTGAATCTTTTTATTTTATCATAGAACAATATAACATTTATAAAGGCGTATGTGTCACTGCTTAAATTGTTTTCAACAGAAAGGGTCAACTAGGCTAAAGATAAATCACAGACCAGAATGATAATAGACCAGTATTGGTAGTGCTTTTGTTATTTAATTATGGCTTGTTAATTCAGACAGTTTAACGAGATATGATCCATTGTTTAAATATGCTTTGTAACTGAGTGATCCCAGAGCCCAAATTTCAGCAATCATGGCAGAGGCCCATTTGTTATTATGTTGCAAAAAAAAACGCTCCAGGGGATTTTTTTTTAAAGTTTTAACATAAGGCATTTTTTTAAATACAAAGATTTTGAGATATTCTTTATAAATCGTAAGGGCTGGAAGGAGGACGTTCTTTTTAGAATATTTATCCAATACTTAAGCTGCAGTGTCGTTTTCGTTTAAAATCGGGTCCGGTATTCGGCCCCAAATCGGGTCCGGTATTCGGCCCCATTCCAAATGGAAAAAAAGTGACGTAGCAAGCTCCAAGTGTCATTCTAAGAACCAGTCAAATATATTGCACAGTGCTTCGTGACGCATTTTTTGTGGTTTAATTGCATTTAACTGGCTTCAATCATTCTGGTCATCGTAAATCCAAAGCGGGGAACCACACGACCGTTGCTTGTTTCTTGTCAAGATTGTATGCAACAAGAGATGTGTTCGTCAGAAACACAATGCCCCCTACTGCGCCGCTTTGAAATAAAATTTATATTTATTATTTGGCAGGTATAGAAATCATCTCCCATTAAAGCTTATTACTTCCCTTGGACTTTGTTTTTTTGACCTTTAACATTGATGACCTTGACCTTTCACCACTCAAAATGTGCAGCTTCATGAGATACACATGCATGCCAAACATCAAGTTGCTATCTTCAATATTGCAAAAGTTATGGCCTATGTTAAAGTTTTCGGACTGACGACTGACAGACAGACAGTTCAACTGCTATATGTCACCCTACCGCGTTGGGAGGCGGGTCTGTAGACAGTCAAAAATGACCAAGTCAGACATCGCTGACTACCAAGGCCTGTGGTTTATCAAAGAGATCATAGCCACAGTTCATCATGTATCTATGTATAAGTCCACAGGTAAGTAATGAAACCAACCATTCACAAATTAGTACAGGAAAGAAATGATATTATATCATTTAAAAAAAACTTTGACAAATCAATAATTTAAGTTATAAATAAACAAAATACAAAATCTTAAATTCTTAGTAAGGAAATATATAATCTGAGATTTATAATTATATAAATTACTTCCCTTGAAAATAATTGTCTCTAACAAATCTCGATTTTTAGTAGCAAATAATTATAAGCCACTACCGTGACTGTAGATTCACAGGTAACCTTGAAGTACCTTAGATACTTGTATGCACAAAAGTGTCATTGTGTGCTTGGCTTGACCATAAAATGTCATTTTGATTATGCTTCAGTTGTATGGTTTCTTATTATTATATAAATAATAATTATCTCCCTTTAAAGCTTATTAATTCCCTTGGATTTGTACTTTCCACCTTAGACCTTTACCTTTTACCACAATGTGTTTGTCAGAAACACAATGCCCCCTACTGCGCCGCTTTGATTTATTTAAAAAAAAAATAATTTGGCAGGTCAGATAATTATCTCCATCAAAGCTTATTACTTCCCCTGGATTTGTATTTTTTACCCTAGACCTTGAAGAATTATCTTTACCTTGAAATTTTACCACTCAAAATATGCAGCTCCGTGAGATGCACACGCATGCCAAATATCAAGTTGCTATTTTCAATACTGCAAAAGTTATGGCAAATGTTTTTTTCGGACGGACGGACAGACTGACATACTGACTGACGGACAGTTCAACTGCTATATGCCACCCTACCGGGGGCATAACAATAAGCAGTAGAAGCGGCTGTTTCAACAATTAAATAACTTGTAATGTTAAAAAAAAAACTCAAAAACTTTCAGCAATTTTAATTGAAAGTTTTACCCCATTTTTTATAGAACAGTTTTGTTAAGTTGTTATTTTATTGTATTAAATATTGTTCAAAATTGTGAACGTTATTATAATAAAAATAAACTCTATACAGTGTAGAAGGTATTTTCTATTGTTTGGTTAGAGAAGAATAAGGTCCGGGAAAACCTTGTAAGGTTCGGTGAATTTTAAAAAGTTTTCGGACCTCATGTCCCGTAAGATTATTTTGTCTTTTGCATGAGTTGCAAGTTTATACGATCATTGTTATACTATCGATTTTCATCTGGTAATAGGATACAGTTCTGTTTTTTACGTTCTCATGAGTGTCAAACAGGGGACCGTTCCAATAAACATTGTAGCACACATTTACAATACCATACATTTTTCGAAGATGCATAATTGCTTAAGTCCATATCATATGATTATAAATTTGCAGTACTTAATTAATTATATTGGTATCTTTAGCGCCGCATATAATAACGAGCATGGCGAGCTAGTTCGTCTACTTATGAAGAGTACAAAATTCTCTCATAAGTTAAAATTGTCGTACGATCATTTATGAAACGGCCCCCAGAAGTCTGACAGCAGTATAATTGTATTTTAATACTGGGTGCTGGCAAATGTCGCAGCTGGAGAAGCAAAGTTCATATTACCAAGCAGATGGTAGGCCTTAAGCTGAATGCAGCACCGTACCTGACTGAGGACCCCTGAAGACATCGTTGTAGCAGCTGATTAAAGTGCAGGCCAAGGCAGACAAACGCTAGACCACCATCTTCCTAAATGAATAACATTTAGTTACAAACGTAAAGTAAGCATTATTCCAAACTTGAATTTACTGTATTCCGACCTATTAGAACAGGTTAGGTACTATTTACCAGAACTTTATTCCAGTATCGTTACACACTGATAATGACATGCCACTTTTATGATCACGACACAAATGTATCATGTGCTATATGAACCATGTCATGACAAAATGAGTCTAGTATACCAGTAAAGCAATTATTCAGTCTGGTCAGGAGTTAGGCTGGTCTGCTATCAAGTCAAGCAAGGCTTCATGGTCTCATAAGTGGACAGGAAAGCTCCTGCCCAGACTGCACAGACTGGTCCGCTATCAAGTCAATCAAGGTTTCATGGTCTCATAAGTGGACAGGAAAGCTCCTGCCCAGACTGCACAGGCTGGTCTGCTATCAAGTCAATCAAGGTTTCATGGTCTCATAAGTGGACAGGGAAGCTCCTGCCCAGACTGCACAGGATGGTCCGCTATCAAGTCAATCAAGGTTTCATGGTCTCATAAGTGGACAGGAAAGCTCCTGCCCAGACTGCACAGGCTGGTCTGCTATCAAGTCAATCAAGGCTTCATGGTCTCATAAGTGGACAGGGAAGCTCCTGCCCAGACTGCACAGGCTGGTCCGCTATCAAGTCAAGCAAGGCTTCATGGTCTCATAAGTGGACAGGAAAGCTCCTGCCCAGACTGCACAGGCTGATCTGCTATCAAGTCAATCAAGGCTTTATGGTCTCATAAGATGGCAGGAAAGCTCCTTCCCAGATTGCACAGGCTGGTCTGCCATCAAGTCAATCAAGGCTTCATGGTCTCATAAGTGGACAGGAAAGCTCCTGCCCAGACTGCACAGGCTGGTCCGCTATCAAGTCAATCAAGGCTTCATGGTCTCATAAGTGGACAGGAAAGCTCCTGCCCAGACTGCGCAGGCTGGTCCGCTATCAAGTCACATAAGTGGACAGGAAAGCTCTTGCCCAGACTGCACAGGCTGGTCCGCTATCAAGTCAAGCAAGGCTTCATGGTCTCATAAGTGGACAGGTAAGCTCCTGCCCAGACTGCACAGGATGGTCCGCTATCAAGTCAAGAAAGGCTTCATGGTCTCATAAGTGGACAGGAAAGCTCCTGCCAAGACTGCACAGGCTGGTCCGCTATCAAGTCAATCAAGGCTTCATGGTCTCATAAGTGGACAGGGAAGCTCCTACCCAGACTACACAGGCTGGTCCGCTATCAAGTCAATCAAGGCTTCATGGTCTCATAAGTGGACAGGGAAGCTCCTGCGCAGACTGCACAGGCTGGTCTGCTATCAAGTCAATCAAGGCTTCATGGTCTCATAAGTAGACAGAGAAGCTCCTGGCACAGACTGCACAGGCTAGTCCGCTATCAAGTCAAGCAAGGCTTCATGTTCTCATAAGTGGACAGGAAAGCTCCTGCCCAGACTGCACAGACTGGTCCGCTATCAAGTCAAGCAAGGCTTCATGGTCTCATAAGTGGACAGGGAAGCTCCTGCGCAGACTGCGCATTCTGGGCTAGAGAAGAACTGGCCATGTATGGCATGTATGGAATAAGACCCATTATACCATGACGAGGCCTGGCCATGTATGGCATGTATGGTATAAGAGCCATTATACCATGACGAGGCCTGGCCATGTATGGCATGTATGGTATAAGACCCATTATACCATGACGAGGCCTGGCCATGTATGGCATGTATGGTATAAGACCCATTATACCATGACGAGGCCTGGCCATGTATGGCATGTATGGTATAAGACCCATTATACCATGACGAGGCCTGGCCATGTATGGCATGTATGGTATAAGACCCATTATACCATGACGAGGCCTGGCCATGTATGCATGTATGGTATAAGACCCATTATACCATGAAGAGGCCTAGCCATGTATGGCATGTATGGTATAAGACCCATTATACCATGACGAGGCCTGGCCATGTATGGCATGTATGGTATAAGACCCATTATACCATGACGAGGCCTGGCCATGTATGGCATGTATGGTATAAGACCCATTATACCATGACGAGGCCTGGCCATGTATGGCATGTATGGTATAAGACCCATTATACCATGACGCGGCTCATATGTAAAATCCTAATTCTTCTTCTTCCCATTAATTGCAGGGCTCCTCTGAAGCATCGATGCATTTTGACTATTGCATGAGTCTTGGGCCTGGATAGAACCAGTACTTGGTGTCTTTGGGGCAGATCTAAAGAACGCTCCAAAATTGGGGATCGAACCCATGACCTCCCGATGGCTAGGCGAACACCATATACACTACAGTACATGTCATTAAACTTTTTAAGCATAATCTTTTCATTTGGCAGTTTATATGTGCATGTGTATGTGAGATTTCAAAAGATATTAAACCCTTTCCCACTTAAAAGCAAATTGAAAATGGCTACTTGCAAACAGCATAAAAGCAGAACAGCCTGCGAGTAACTCGCAGTCTGTTCAGGTTTAATGCTGTTAGCTGCTCATCAGTATCTAAGGGTTGGAAATGAAGCCTTTAAAACTTGAATCTGGTCTTATGCTGTTAGCTGCTCATCAGTATCTCAGGGTTAGAAATAAATCCTTTAAAACTTGAATCTTGTTAGAAAGGTCTTTAATTAAGTTTAACTTTCTAAGGGACTACATGTGCGTCAAAATACATATCTAAGTGGTAAAGGGTTAAGAGCATTTGTGTGTTGTCCTTTCCAAAGAGACAATATGAAGAATAAAACAGTTAAGGGGCCACTATTCACACAACAATTCTTAGACTTAAGTCTTAAAATAAAGAATATCCTTCAGACTGGTCTGTTCTCAAAGTAAAAAACCGTTCAATATGACACGAAATTAAAAACATTTTACTACACAATTTTTCATTTACAACAATTTATTTATGACGTCAGCAGTTTTAGCCAGTATATACTCAATATTCGCTGAACTGATTCTCTTGCTTGTTAGTCTATTTGTTATGCTTAATTCTAAGAATGAATTATGAATGCCTGCCCCGGTTACAGCACATTTCTATCTCTGTCTCTACAATTTCCTTAATTCTAGTAAAATTGTTATGCACATTGTAACACAACCTTCCATGTGGCAATAGCCAAGCCTTCTGGTAGGTTGTATATGTTGACCATGCCATCTGAGCCAGCGGGTTTGTTGGATTGTAGCCACTTGGTCCACGCCAGGTCAACATGCACTAATAGTGACCTCGAGGTGGGTCTACAAAAGCACACAAAATACAATACAATCATGCAATTGGCCTACAGGTGGGTCTGTATAAGGGTTGGCCTATAGAAAACTATAAACTACAGTCAAACTTCTTTTACTCAAGATGGATGCGGATTGATAAAAAATACGTTAAAAAGTTTAACAGTTATTGCAGTTACCATATTGAGAAGTATTAAACCTTCTACATAATACTTACGCTGTTCAAGTATATTAGAAACATGTCTATAAAATAGACATAGTGCAATAAATCTACTAAGAATTATTATTTATTTTAATAACCAATATTTATAAATTGTATGCTAATAAATTATTCTAAATGATGTGTTTTCAGAACAAAACCACTTAATTTATTCGCAGATATGACAAAAATCAAATGCTATGCCCCTGTCAGACAGTCCTTACAGAGAGGTGTGAATAACCTGCTGGAGTTATCGAGTGTGAATTTAAATGTGAGATATGGATATGGAACCAGCACATGTGTTCAAGTTACCACGTTATCGATGTTGGAGTTAATTGTGATAATTTCTTTTTGAAGTAATAAGGATTTTACCCTCTTCATAGATTTGTTTGAGCTATCCTATGTTTTTGGGTTCTTGATGCTTGATTTAAAGCACGATACTGTACTTTAAACATTTAACAGTTAACCTTTTTCCCAAATAAGGAGCAAAGTGATAATGGCTTTTGCAACCAGCATCAAAACCAGAACAGCCTGCGAGTAACTCGCAGTCTTTTCGGGTTTTATGCTGTTTGGTGCTCATAAGTATCTAAGGGTTGGAAATGGAGCCTTTAAAACTTGAATTTAGTAATAAAGGTCTATAATTAAACTTGACTAAGGGACTACAAATACGTAAAAATACGTATCTAAGTGGGAAAGGGTTAAACATATGATATCCAAGAGTGCTGATACGATAATAATACCGATTTATTAAAACAAGACTGAATATAGTGGAAATGTCTCAAATTTGTATATATGCCTTACGTCTCGTTCTCTGCGGGAAATTCCTGTTTTGGGGTTTGTCCCAGCATGCCGTTAAGAGACAATTTGTCCCGACATTCATAAAATAAGAGGGCCAAGATGGCCTTAGTTGGCTCACCTGAGAGGAGTCCGTTCATTCAATCTTTGTCAAAAATATGACCTAGTGATCAAGTGTTTGAGCCAGATGAGTCACATACCATTATTACTTTGATTTGTGACCTCTAGAGTGTTTACAAGGATTTTGTAGAATATAATGAACATTTTGACAATCTAAGGGCAATAATTCTGGCATTTAAAATGGGATTTTGCACATTATCAAACTTGACTGAGTTCTTGTGCCCATATAGCTTCTCAGCAACTTTGATAAAGAATGCTTGAGAAATGTGAATGATATAGAGTGTTTACAAACCAAATGTGGACGGACGGACAGACGACCGACACATTTAACCTCACCTGAGCAATCAAGTAAGCTAAAAAGTGTGTTTTTTTACACCGATCTGAGCCATTTTCCAACTTGTCCGAGATATCAATAAAACCAATGTCTTGACTAAGTTTCACGATGATTAGGCAAAACATGTGACTTCTAGTGTGTTCACATGGTTTCTCAGTCATATAAGGAAAACTGCCCTCACCCCAATGGCGGCCATGTTTTTTGACTGATCATCTGAGATATAAATAAAACAAATGTATTCACCAAGTTTCATGATGATTTGGCAAAAAATGTGACTTCTTGAGTGTTCACAGGCTTTTTTTACTATATAAATATAAAGAAAATGCGCCCCCCTGGCAGCCATGTTTTTCAAAGGACCGACACCATTTTTGAACTCAACTCTCTTGTCTAGGAAACAAATGTACTGACCCAATTTCATGAAAATTGGGCCAAAAATGTGACTTCTAGTCTGATCACATGTTTTCACTATATACATATAGAGAAAACTGCCCCGCCCACTGGCGGCCATGTTTTTCACCGATCTAGACCATTTTCGAACTCGTCCGAGATATCAATAAAACCAATGTTTGGGCCAAGTTTCATGATGATTGGGCAAAAAATTGGACTTCTTGACTGTTCACAAGCTGTTTGACTATATAAATATAAGGAAAACTGGCCCATCGTCCTGGCAGCCATGTTTTTCAACGGACCGGAACCATTTTCGAACTTAACTCAGGTATCTAGGAAGCAAATGTTCTTACCAAATTTCATGAAGATTGGATCAAAAATGTGACGTCTAGAGTGTTCACATTATTTCACTATATACATATAGAGAAAATTGCCCCGCACCCTGGTGGCCATGTTTTTTTCACCGATCTGGACCATTTTCGAACTCGTCCAAGATATCAATAAAACCAATGTTTTTCTTTTTTGTGACCTAGTTTTTGACCCTATCCTAAAAGTGCTCAGGTGAACTAAAAAAGTTGTCTCATAGACATACTGTAGTAAACACAAATATTGGAATATTCAATTTTAGTGAAATTGCGTTTATTCTATTACCAATTTTGATATTCCATGCAATTCTTAGTAAAAAAAATTGAACGTGAATTAAACAAGCAACAGTTTATTTATTCAGCGAAACATAGTGAAAGGTACAGAAAATAACACATAAGACATAAACAAATACATGTACAATTGCCATCAACAAAAATAAAATATAAAAACAATGATTGAAAAAATATGTACAAATCATAATTGTTACTCTTTGTCACTATCTACTTTTTACAAAACAACACATAGTTACACTTAAAGAATAAAATGAAAATGTAAATCCTCTCCTAAACTTCACTATTCACATTTTTTTTACTTTGCACAATAACTACACAACAAATATAATAGAGCATAACAAACCATCGCATGTAAATCATGTATGCAAGTCAAACATTTTCAAAGATTAATATAAAAACAATACTCTGATTATATGCAATTGAAATAAAAAATAAAAGTACATGTATGAGCAATAAGGTTTGATTCCTTGCAACAGATGATGATATCATGTTTTTAAATTGTGAGGCAACACGTAAAATCCTGTGGAGTAATGCAATTGCATAAAGCACTAAATATGAAATCCATGCTGCCAAGAATTGTATAATGAATGTACTTGTGCAAAAAATCTTTGATTTAACATTACTTAGCAACACAATTTATCATTTATATGAATGATGATAAAGTACACATTCCAAAATGTTTGTAATGAAACTTGTGAAACAAAACTATTGTACTTTAAACACCAGGATTATGTTGTTATTCCATTGTCCCACAATGATTGAGGCTGTGCTCCTGTTGTAGCAGACTGACCTTGGGTTACTAAGTCCATCCCTCTTGGTGGCAAGAGTTGACAGCTTCTTCTTGCCTTCCCCATCAAGCTGTAGGATAGAGTGAGAATCCCTTCCACAGACCAGCACCTGTCCCTGAGCTGTTACATGTATACCAAGTGGACATTTTAGGTCTGGGTCTGTGAAGGTGCAGAGTATGCTACCATCTCTAGCCAGGGTGAGGACCTTGTGATGGAAACAGTTGGTGACAAATATCTTGTCACCTGTTGGACTCACTGCACACAACACTACTGCAAAGGAGAATAGTATCAATGTAGTTAATTTTTACATAACAATTACGTTCATAAGACACATTATTCACTTTTTTTCAAATTTATAAAGTATGGTTGTGTTACTATTCAGCTACAATTAAACATGTATGCATGAATAATTATTTTATGCTAAAACCCCATTATGTACAAATGTATAGCATTTTCACAATAATACATGTGGTTACTAAGATACCAAGCGTACTGAAATAATTATGATCAAGACATTATTTTAAATTGTATTTTATTTAGCCTCAACATTTATGCAATAAAGAAACAAGTCCTAATGATACTTAGCAAAGAAAAGATTATTGTGTGGTGGTTTTCAATGTAATGCAACAATCAAGTAATTAAGTTCATGATTTGCAAACATAGTTATATCAGGAATACTTAATTGAATAAAATGAAATATGTTAACTATAAAGTTGCAAAATTGTTAATAACTTTAAATAATATCTGGATATATTAACCATTGTATTACCGGTATAGTCTCCAGACGTATCCTCATAAAGCGTATTCAACAGGTCTCCATTAATAGAATACTTGTAAAGTGCAGTGCGTGCGGTGAGATACAGGTCCTTCTGATCATGAGCAATACCACAGCATAAATGTTTGAATTGTATCTTCCTGCCCTTAACCAGGTGCCCATCATTCACTGAGACAAACTGGACCTCATGTGTCTTGTCCTTATTCACAGTAACAGCTACTTTACTTGGTGTGATTTGACAAATGTCAGTTAGACAAGCATTTAAATCACAGTGTCCCACCACCTGGTATTGCTGATCTAGTAGCTGTACACAACAATTAAGAGCATCTGCTACAAGGATCTGATCATTAGAGAGAACACAAATGGCATTGATAGCACAGACACTTGAATCACTTGGTATTCTCACATTATACTCTGACTTTCCTTGCACAGTGAATACCTGATCTGCGTATCTGAGCACAATCCTCCCCAGGCCTGACAGTTTAGAGATGAACTGTTCAATATCAATGTCAGCCTGGAATGTCAGTAACCTTCCTGCCTGAACTGCATTCTCCGACAGATAAGTTTCAGACTGCCTAATTTTTTCCTGACATTTCCAACTTGCAATAAATGAAAGTTCTGCTTTGCTCTTATCAACAATATCGTGAATTGCGTCACTGAGGTGTTTCAGTTCGTTTTTAAGCTTGCTGCAATTGTCCAAGTCAGTCTTGAGAGAAGCTTTCAAAGTGGTAATCTCAGCATCTAGTTCTTTAATGGTGGTCCTTTCAATCTCATCTAACATTGTATTTATTTTCTTGCGTGCTTGACGTATTTCATCTAATTGTTTGTTGTATGAGACCTGCAAAGACTGCATGTTGGTGTTCCAATCGTTCTCCAGTTTCTTTAGAGTCTCCAGAATAGTTTGAATCTTTTTTGATACTTTCTGTAAGTCTGGTGGAGGTCCTTGCACTGACTCAGATATCAGGGTTACTTTAGCACATTGTCTGGAAGAAAAACAATACTTTATTTGTTGTAAATTGTTTATACAGCCATAATGCGAAGATATGTCTGAGCTTTGGTTTATGACATGCCTTCTGTTTTTAACATGATTTTTTCAGGTAATAGTCTGACATGTGGAATGTATTCATTTTTATACTGATACCAATAGACACATAATTAATAATTGTTACTAATATTTTTTATTCAAATAAATCAAATTTCACATAATTGTTTTTCTTTATAAATTTGTCAATAATTGATCAGAAAAAAAAGAAAAGTCTATAATTGATGGCAACTAACATATTTGATATCAAATACAAGACTAAATTACCTGTGATTGAGGAAAGCACAATTAGTGCAGCACAGCCGACTGTGGTCATTACAAAACATTTTTAGATCTTCGTCCCCATGAAGGTCACATTTCCGAAGGAAATCCTCCACTTCCTTTAACACTGGCCACTTAGTTGTGTCTCCCCTTCCATATGTCACATGTTTCCCAAACAACTGACCATGGGGGTTTATACATTTTGAACAATAAAATTTTTGACAGTTATTACAGTAAAAGTCAGCCCACTGGTCAATTTTGTGCTCTAGACATGACGAACAACAAAAGTCTGTAAATGAATCAGAGCCTTTATCCATAGTTGACTGAGAAAAGGTCGCCATCTTGAATACTGAGTTTAAAGAAAACAATCCTGTAATAGCTCAATTTAATGTTAACTTTAATATTTTCCAGTACCACAGAAATACTGTCCAAACAAACAAAACATTAAATACTTATGTCAGTTTTCAAGCAACTAAAAATTTGTTGAACAAGATATAAAACTTAAGATTATTTCCACAGTTTGGGTTATTTTGATCAAACCCGTAAACAGAAGTCACTCAGCAATCTGTCCCAGATAAGGTTTCACTAAATCAATATTCATAAAGCAAGTTTGTACGTCGGTTTAAAAGGTGTACACACACTATGAAATACCCCATGTCTTAACTTATCAATCCTCTACTTAGGTTTACATAAAGCACACTATTTTGTGAAAAGTTTAAGAAAGATACCACTCATAAAGGAAACCTGAAACGTTGCATTTATAAATGAGAGATTTATGCTCCTTAAAATATATCTACAATCATTAGGCAGATGTAGTGGCCTTATTACAGCAATGTACATATTTCTGTTTGAAATGTCATACAAGTAAAGAACACAATGTTTGTTACAATTGTTAGACTATACACATAACATTGTGTGAACTTTATGGATTAACATCATCCATGTGAAATTCTCACAAAAAATTATCGCGAAATATATGTTTCTTTCCTGTTTATTTAAATTAACCGTTCTTTAAAATGAAGTGTGTTTTGTGTGTACATTTGTACTTCTACGCATGTTGTTATTTTAAATGTACGTTAATGAAGATGAGCATGTTTAAGTCAAAATAAACTATTCTGTCCTGTTCTGTTATGTTAAATATAAATATAAAACAATCTTGCACTCATCTGAGTTCAATGTCAAAGTGACATTGTTTTTTTTACTGATCTGAGCCATTTTCCAACATGTCCAAGATATCAATAAAAGCAATGTCTTGACTAAGTTTCACAATGATTAGGAGTGTTGTGACATCTTGAGTGTTCACACGGTATGTCCATAGTCATATAAGGAAAACTGCCCCCCCCCCCCCCCTGGTGTCCATGTTTTTTTACCGATCTGGACCATTTTCAAACTCATCTGAGATATAAATAAAACCAATGTAATCACAAAGTTTCATGATGATTGGGCAAATGATGTGACTTCTAGAGTGTTCACAAGCCTTTTTTACTATATCAATATAAGGGAATTAAATGTGCCCCCCCCCCCCCACCTGGCAGCCATGTTTTTCAAAGGACCAGAACCGTTACAAAACTTAACTCACGTATCTAGGAAACAAATGTTCTGATCAAATTTCATGAAGATTGGGTAAAAAATGTGACTTCTAGAGTGTTCACATGTTTTCACATTTACATGTAGAGAAAACTGCCCGCCCCCTGGTGGCCATGTTTTTTCACCGATCTAGACCATGTTCGAACTTGTCCGAGATATCAATAAAAACAATGTTTTAACCAAGTTTCATAATGATTGGGCAAAAATTGTGACTTCTAGAGTGTTCAAACAGTTTCTCTATAGTCAAATAAAGAAAACTGCCCCACCCACTGGCGGCCATGTTTTTCAACGGACCGGAAACACTTGCACTCAACCAACATATTATTAACATATGACAAAGATTTTGACAAAGTTACTTAAAGATTGGGCATGAAATGTGACTGCTACAGTGTTTACAAGGTTTTTCTTTATTTTGACCTAGTGACCTAGTTTTTGACACAGCATGACCCAGTTTCATACTCGATTGAGGTATCATTAGGACAAATGTACTGACCAAGTTTCATTTAGATCGCACAAGAAATGTGGCCTCTAGAGTGTTTACGAACGAATGTGGACGGACAGACGGACGATGGACAAAAAACAATCCTAAAAGCTTACCTGAGCAATCAGGTGAGCTAAAAACAATGTACGTTCTTTAAGATCACTATAAAATTTGCTATTAAAACTCTATCTGGCTTAAATTTACCATCCCTTATCACTTTATTGCCCCCAATTAACAAACCATTTCTACTACACGAGTGAACCAGTGTTGTTTTAAACACCTTATCAGCGATTTATTGGGAAGTTATTGATTTTATCAGGCATTCACACCATGGTGTTTTATAATAGGGATCAGCTAATTGCCACTGATAAATGCATCTTTGTGAAATAAAATCCAACTGTTTTTGTACTTCACCGTTGAAACATATCTTTAGCATCATCTATGATATGAATGAGCCATGGGATGGGAATATTAGGCTAAATGCATGAGCGCAAATTGTTGTCCCAGATCACTGCTCTGGCACTACACTTTTCCCTTAAATGGTATTTTTTGTTTCTACTAAACATGAATCTGTCACAGATTTCTAGTGGCTTGTAATTTATAACTCTTGCAAGTGTTGATTTGCCACATGATTCTGCATATTGGAGCTTGATCATTTGCCTACAAGAGTTACAACTAAGGATGACAGATATGGGCCTAGTATCACGAACATACTAACGTCGATATTTTGACTCAACTTTGAGTTTTTGCTCAATTTCTGAGATAAGTGTTAACACCTTGCTCAAGTTGGTGATCAATTAACGTTTTTGAGTTTTGAGTTGGACTCAACTTTGAGTTTGAGAAAAATATTTGAGCAAGCGTTAAACCTGTCTTTGATCATTTGAGCCCCTTTCTTGGAAAGGTAAGATTAATGCATGAACATAAAGGGTCATCCATGATTAGCCTATGTGGTCTGCACAGGCTAATCAGGGATGACAATTTAGGCTTTAACAGTAATTTTTGTCTTAACAAAGTCTCTTCTTAGTTAAGTCCTGTTTAGGCAGAAAGTGTCATTCATTATGAGCCATTTCAGACTGTTCAGGCTAATCTGGGATGACACTTTGTGACACTTTATGCCCATGCACACTTTGTGACACTTTATGACCATGCACACTTTGTGACACTTTATGCCCATGCACACTTTGTGACACTTTATGACCATGCACACTTTATGACACTTTATGCCAATGCACACTTTGTGACACTTTATGACCATGCACACTTTGTGACAATTTATGACCATGCACACTTTATGACACTTTATGCCAATGCACACTTTGTGACACTTTATGACCATGCACACTTTGTGACACTTTATGCCAATGCACACTTTTTGACACTTTATGCCCATGCACACTTTGTGACACTTTATGCCCATGCACACTTTGTGACACTTTATGACCATGCACACTTTGTGACACTTTATGACCATGCACACTTTGTGACACTTTATGACCATGCACACTTTGTGACACTTTATGCCCATGCACACTTTGTGACACTTTATGCCCATGCACACTTTGTGACACTTTATGCCCATGCACACTTTGTGACACTTTATGCCCATGCACACTTTTTGACACTTTATGCCCATGCACACTTTGTGACACTTTATGCCCATGCACACTTTGTGACACTTTATGCCGATGCACACTTTGTGACACTTTATGACCATGCACACTTTTTGACACTTTATGCCCATGCACACTTTGTGACACTTTATGACCATGCACACTTTTCCAGGCCCAAGTTGTCCTGAATAAGGTTCAATGTTACATACCCATTTGAGACCGCTTTCCCTACAGCAGTGAAGAACAGAGGATTCACGGAGTAGAAGTTTAGCGCCTTAAGCGAGGTCAGTGCCGGCATTTCAAGGTCATACCAGCGAACAGTGAACGACATCTGATGGACGAACACATCTCTGCTCTCCAGGACTCGTTCCTTGTCGGATCTATCCACAAAGGACAGCTGGAAAGTCACGCCTGCAACCCTGAAAATATTTGTCAATAAGACTATATGAGCCTTGCTCTGGGAAAACGGGGTTTAATGCATGTGCAGTCCGC
The DNA here is from genome assembly GCF_020536995.1 of Dreissena polymorpha. Taxonomy (NCBI): domain Eukaryota; kingdom Metazoa; phylum Mollusca; class Bivalvia; order Myida; family Dreissenidae; genus Dreissena; species Dreissena polymorpha. Next base: position 81,574,204 of record NC_068359.1, read on the forward strand.
ACAGGCTAATCAGGGACGAAACTTTACACATATATTATATTTTTGATTTTAGGGGAGCCTCTTATCAGCAAACATTCAGTTTAAGCAGAAAGGGTCGTCCCTGATTTGCTGTGCCTACTGCAAAGGCTTATCTGGGATGACACTTTAAGCACATGCATTAAACCATGTTTTAACACACTGAGGCTCGTATATTGTCTTTTGAAAGCCAGAAAGAGTCTTCAGACAATGGCATATGTGCATATCCCGTCAGAATTCAAACAAATAATAGAAAACTTGTTTTTCATTAATGTTAATAATCCTATTATATTAACTGTTACGATGTGGAATATCTTAATATTTTAAAGAACAAAAAAAACTGTCAAAATAGGATCAAATTTTGAAGAATAAAACTCTTGGGTTTTCAAATTAAACATGGTAATGCTCTTGCCTAGCTGCAAACAGTTCATGCAATACTATTTTAGTTCTTGCAAATTAAATTTCTGTAATTTCTTAAACATCGTTTAAATGGTGGTGGTCCTGCATGATCTACCTATCTTGCCAATACTGCCAATGCAATTACTTTAAAGGACGAGTGCTTACCTGCACACACAGCTTCCATGTCAAAATACAGTATCATAATTAACGAAGATATCTTATACATACTGCCAATGCAATCATTTGAAAAAGGACGAGTGACCACCTGAGAGCTTTCTCCGTTTCTATTGGCAACCCAGTGAAGGGGTTAATCTTCTTTATAAGTCGCTGACACTGGCGATTCCTCATCTGAACACAGCTTCCATGTAAAATAGTCTTAATAAGTTAAAATAAGTCTTCATAACTTATAATAAGTCTTCATAAGTTAAAATAAGTCTTCATGAGTTAAAATAAGCCTTCATAAGTTAAAATAAGCCTTCATAAGTTAAAATAAGCCTTCATAAGTTAAAATGAGTCTTCATAAGTTAAAATAAGTCTTCATAAGTTAAAATAAGTCTTGATTAGTTAAAATAAATCTTCATAACTTAAAATAAGTCTTCATAAGTTAAAATAAGTCTTCATAAGTTAAAATAAGCCTTCATAAGTGAAAATAAGCCTTCATAAGTTAAAATAAGCCTTCATAAGTTAAAATAAGTCTTCATAAGTTAAAATAAGTCTTCATAAGTTAAAATAAGTCTTCATAAGTTAAAATAAGACTTCATAAGTTAAAATAAGCCTTCATAAGTTAAAATGAGTTTTCATAAGTTAAAATGAGTCTTCATAAGTTAAAATAAGTCTTCATTAGTTAAAATTAATCTTCATAACTTAAAATAAGTCTTCATAACTTAAAATAAGTCTTCATAAGTTAAAATAAGTCTTTACAAGTTAAAATAAGTCTTTATAAATTTCTGACACTGACAATTCATTGTCTTCACAATGTCAAAATACAGTATCATATGCAATATTATTTTACTTTCAAAAAATTGTTTAAACTAGGCTCTTCCTTACTACTTTTTCTACAGAAAATAATTGTTACTGTTGTTGTTGACTCATACATGAGTATTATTACGTTTTATCAATTATTAGAAGTATTTAGTTAAAGAAAACTAAATTTGATATAACCATTCAGATGGATATTCATGTGTTTTTTTTCAAAAACAAAAGTATAAATAAGAAGATTGAAAGTTTATTTTATTTATTTGCACACATGATTTCTTCACATTATTAAAGCATGTGATAAATGAATAACAAATTACCAGCAATTCAGCAACTAAAGGAATGCTTGCCATAATGAATAACAAATTACCAGCAATTCAGCAACTAAAGGTATGCGTGCCATAATGAATAACAAATTACCAGCAATTCAGCAACTAAAGGTATGCTTGCCATAATGAATAACAATTTACCAGAAATTCGGCAACTAAAGGTATGCTTGCCATAATGAATAACAAATTACCAGCAATTCAGCAACTAAAGGTATGCGTGCCATAATGAATAACAAATAACCAGCAATTCAGCAACTAAAGGTATGCTTGCCATAATGAATAACAATTTACCAGCAATGCAGCAACTAAAGGTATGCTTGCCATTATTGATTAATTTGTATGTTTGTTGAAAAAGTACTTATACTGTTGTATAATACATTATCTTTTTAGTTTTCACACATTTACACTCCAGTTTTTTGAGAAGCCTGCATTTACTTGGATTACACCTATGACCCTTAAACTTAAGCCTTGACAAGCTTAAAAAAATAAGAAATACGGACCTTTTAAGACATTGCCTCTTGTAGTTTGTGGTGTCATCTTTTGCCTTCTTTGCTTCTCCTTTGTCACCATATGTCTCATAGACTGAGGCCCACAGGACACTGAAACAAATGGTAAGTGCATTAGCATGTTTAAAAACATATGAGTCGCGTTCTGAGAAAACTGGGCATAATGCATGTAGGTAGTGTCATCCCAGATTAGCCTGTGCGGACTAAGACACTTTCCGCCTAAATTGGACTTTTGCTAAGAAGAGACTTCATTTAAACGAAAAATGTAATAAAAGCTCTTATGCTAAATGTGACCAGCAAAGCACTAGACCAGTAGACTAGAATCCAGGCAATCTGGTGAAGAGCAACTCTATCCCCTAAAATGTCACACAAGGTTTTGTGGTCGCATTTATGGACCGGGTATTTTCTGACCAAACCAGGTGGATGCGCAGGCTGGGCTGGAACTACAATGGCTGCATATGGCATAAGGCCCAATGTTTGCAATATCAATTCATATCATAGGCATAGTGGGTTTATTAAAAATGTTCAGTATTCAGAAGTATATCAGTTGTATAACTGCAGTATAAAGGTCCTCTTCTCACATTTTACCTAAACAAGCCTAGCAAATCTCAGCAATTTAACTCTTTCAGTGCTGGAACCAAATTTTGAAGGCCTTTGCAAACAGTTTGGATCCAGATGAGACGCCACAGAACAAAAGTGCACAGTGCTTGACACTTCTTCAAGCCAGTACCTGATAACTTCCCTACTTGAATCAAAGTAAGGGGGAGAAAGGTAACATAACTTATTTTACCACCAAAGCCAATCTATTTTATGTGACTGGCAGTCTCAGCAAATGCGGCAAAACATAACTTACCACAAGGTCTGGTAATCTAGTTTATTTTGCGGGCCCAAACTCAAATTGTTTAGCCATTTTAGTACCAACTTAGACATGACCTGATTTTTTTACCGGTCGACATGAGGGCCAAAGTTCTACAATATCTGAAATGAAGCGTACCAATAAGTTATTCTTGGAATGTAACAGTGTATAAACATACTGAACTTGCTTTACTCTGACTCTAAGGGCCTTGAACATAACATATTCCTTAATGGGATTTGTTCATAGTTTGGAAAAAATGACTACTATTTTCAAAACAATTGGCACAGATTCAAAAAAGAATTGTAGGCATTTAATTGAAACAAGCAAACTGGGCGATGCACAAACCCTAATATGTGAATATAGTATTAGTAACACTGTTAGTAACTGATGGTGCATGGGATATACACCCTCAGTAATTTCATACCATATGAGAGCGATAATCAAGCAGGTGTTTGGAAATTACTCGGGGTGTATGGAAAATACACCATGGGCACGTGACCGCTCTAAGCCGATCGGATTAAGTCATTTTTGTAGGAGGTGAGATATGACAAAATACTGCTAGGAGTGGACACATACTTGTCATTGGCTACCGGGTTCCAGCGAGAACAGACCTGCGAGGCTGAGATCAGGTCCATAGCACTGAGATAACTGAATATCGTCAACAGCAACTCATCTGGCAGGCTAAACATAAAAACAAAAACTGATCCGAACACCAAAAAATAGTTCTGAAAATATAAAAAAAGTTATGAATACCAAAAATAATAAAAAAAAGATCTGAATACAAAAAAGTTATAAATATTAGTACAGAAAAACCTTTGTAATAAATGTTTTGATTGCATGTTTGTAATTTCCAGTCCTTTTTCCAGTTTTACATTTCTAAAGCTGACTGATTATACCATGTTTTTAAAAGTATCGAAATCAAAACGAAAATAAAAAAGTTGGCAATATACATTTAGCCATTCCAACTTGCAAAATCGACCAATCATGGGCAAGAGGATACGGACTCAATACAACAGCAGGATATTGACCTCCTTGACGAAATAAATGAATAAAGTTATGATCACATAAAAACTTTCCGGTAGATGAAAGGTTTTACTGACCTACATTATCAACACACATAGTCATAACACTTAACAGTCCCAAACGTTAACTCATCCCTAATCCCTCAAAACTCAATCGGACCTTTCAGCATCTGTACAAAAAAAAACTGATAAAAAATTCTGACTATCAATGGACTTATTATGTGTCTAGTTACTCCAGAAAGCCAGCCTTTCCTGTTTATAAAATTTGTTACCTGAATTATATTTGTTAAGCTTCCAAATTCCAATGGAGAAAATGTTATTTTTTAGAGGAATCGGCTAATTTGAAGATGATAGAATTTTATGTGCAATTACTCAAGAATTCCAGCTTTTCCAGATTTTCTTGTTAGTACCCTAGGCTGGGTCTGGGAGTATGCAGATCTGGGGTTCATAGCCGAGCACTTCTTGGCTTTGACCGAAACACTCAAAGTTGATATATCTGGCAGAACACTGCAAAAAATTTTTTTTAAGGAGTTATTCACTAACCTAGTTTTGGTAAATATAATTATTTTAAAGCAAATGTGATTCATTTTTAATGACTTCTAGTGTACATTAATTTAATGTATATTTATTTAAATTGATTTTTAATGTATTAAATAGTGTCAATAATCTTTATTTTGAATACATTTTAAAGTTCTATAAAACTGTCAAGCAGCTAAATGTAAATTAATGAAGTCTGTCATATCTGAAATGAAGCATAGTAATTGATTGTTGTTGGATTGTAACGTGTATAAATATACTGAAAACTTGCATAACCATAATGCAGTCTGCAAAATTAACCCATAGCCTGATCACCAATGCGATGAAATCTAGGTTCTGGCGATAGAAAAATTGAATATAGATTGTCTGAATTGCGATGAAAAAAAATCAGAGCAAATAAACCAATTAATAATCAATTTAAGCATTTCAGGTGTTAATTCTTACAGTTACAACGCTTGATTACTTCCCTTAGTTTTCTATCATTAGTGATCTGCCTTAGATGTTATAGAGAGTGTAAAGTTTGGCTCGCGTATTTAAAATGTTGTAATACTTTTAGTAAACTGAACATGCATTCTACGCCAATAAATGAAATAATAGTGCCAGGGTTATTATAAATTAAGTAAAACGGTTTATTTAATGTCTTAATTAATAGCTTTGAAATAACGAAATAACCGTAACAGTGTTTATCATTCCTATGGCTAATAATGAAAATAACATTGCAAAATGGAAAAAATTCTCAGTGTCAGATGTGATGGAATAAAAGTTTGAAACCTGGAATACTGATTTGTTTACAATCTTACCCCCCAATTGCAATTTATATATAACGACTGTTGTCGTCCTTTCATGAAAATGTCACTGCAAATTATATTTTCTGGCTATAAAAAACTTTCCTCTGGCTATGACATTTTCAAAGTTTCATAGCCACATTGGCTATGAAGACAAAAAAACTTAGTTTTGCAGACTGATAATGACTCATAAAACCTTAAACAGATTAAAGAAGAATGTATGCATTTCATTCAAACAAGCAACATAACATTCATGATAAAGATTTTTTTTTAAATAATTGTTTGTTTATTGATAAACAACTATCAAGATCTGAATAATAACAAGCAAATTCGTTGAATTGATATCCCCCCGCCAATATGCTTCTGGACACAAAAGTGTTATTTTTGACACAAAAAAAAGCATTTTTTCAAGATACAAAGGGCCATAACTCCTTTATTATCCAATGGTGTACAATTGGCGTGCATCATCCTCTTATCCATATATATACTCATACAAAGTTTCAATGAAATCCGCCAAAGCACTTCTAAGATATGGCTCCGGACACAAAAAAGCATTTTTCCAAGATACAAAGGGCCATAACTCTGTTATTAACAGATGGTGTACAATGTTATTAGGCGTGCAGCATCCTCTTATCCATATATATACTCATACCAAGTTTCATTGAAATCTGCCAAAGCACTTCCAAGATATGGCTCCGGACACAAAAGTGCCGGACGGACGGACGGACAACGCCAAAACAATATCCCTCAGCCGATGGCGGGGGAAAATAAAGCCTGTGAAACACTTCTCATTGATACTTATTAGGCAAAATTGTGCATTACTAACATAGTTTCAAACTACCATTGAACCCAAAGTCTGGAGCATTTTTTATTTTATCTTATTTATTGCAATTATAAATTATTGAAAACTTTCTCATAAATTTAAGTTTTGTTAGTAGATACATTTAATGAATTAAAAAAAACATACTTAATATGTGACATGTCCCTTCAATGTTACAACAAAAATGTTACCTGTACTTCCCAGGACTTTTGCCATTGCTGCTAGATGCACTCTTGCTAGATTGCTGGCCAGATTTCTGTGATTCCAGGTAGTTGGCCAGGTGCTTACGATGATGGCTGCTCATGCTTTTAATGAAGATTTACTTTGGCAATCTATTGGCGTCTGAAACATATGTTACATGCATACGTTTAAAGATAACGGTTAGCATTTGTGATGTCTTCAAAAAATCTCACTAACGAATTTACTCTACTTAAATTAACTTTAAAAATTGTTGAAAAAATTTGGTTAAGTAATTTGTATCTTTAACAATTGCTGATCTTGTTATGCACTTGTATCATTTTACCTCCTGTATTAATGATTTTAATGATCTTACAGCCAAAATAGTGTATTTCAAGGTTAACTACATATGTAAAGCTACTATTTATAGCTCTAGAGTAAATAGCCTCTTTTCCTTCAACTAGACTGTATAGCCTCTTTTCATTGAGTTACATGGACTTTTTATACAGGCATGACCATTATTTTAACAAAAGTGAGACATTTAAATATATTGTGTATGTCTTTACAGCACAATAATGGCAAGCTTGATATGGAAAACAGATGCAACTTCTACATTCTAACTTGCCAATTCTATGAAGGCTCCCTGGAAAACTGATTTGTTCATATCTTTTTTATATATCTGTTCAGTCATAATTGTGATAGAAAAACACAAACATTTGTAATAATATTATTGGTCTTTACACGTTAATGTAACAATGTTTGCTAAATTATTACCAAAATTTGATTCTCTTCATAACACAATTAAAATTAAAATTTAAACAAAAGAAATTCAGAAATTTTGCTGTAGGTTAATCTTAAATAAATCTAAAAAAGTGGGGTATGGCTGTTTCTATAGGTATGCATTTATCTTTAGGAAAGAATGGTATCCTAATTTGACAGAATAACTTCAATAATTCTCAATCTTGGTCAGCGGGCTCGTCAATTAAATACAATCAATTTAAAATAAAATGTAAAATGTGACCAGTCTGTGCGCTTCGGTGATCAGATCTTATTTCTGACGATTCAACTATTTTAATTTAAATAAAATTTATCCGAAAAATAAACGAAAAATAGCACGGACCTTTTATTGTTGACATACATAATTGACTACGACACCGTTTGCTTGAAAATACAACTCCCTATGATTACGGTGTAAGTGCACTAACACTGCACAGTAATGCTGACAACAAAGTAAACAAAGCACACTTGAGTCTATTCGTTATGGTCTTCGGGTTTACGTCGTTTGCTGGCAACTGTGCCACGTTCTACACTGACTTACGCAAGAGACAAGAGCAACGGTTCTCAAAATCAATATTACCGATATCGATCTGTGTAATTATTTCAATAATATCGGTATTAGTTATGGCTTATTGTGTATGTCCCTGCTTACGCATTAATTTCGAAACAAAGCAAAACAAAAACAAAAATATAAACGTTTGCAATTGTTTCAATCAAAATTGACAGGGCAACAGGAAACGACTTCACAAATAGCAATACAGACAATTTTTGTTGAGAATTTTCAAATTTCGACATGAAATGCACAGAATAATAAAATCAGATTAACAACGATCGGATTATTTTCTCAAGGCATATTCACCTCATTTGTCTTATTACTTGAATTTGATGTCTTTATAGTTTTATTACGTGCATTTACTTAATAATACTCAGTAAATAATAATAAGCCAACATATATATTGATATTATATGTTGTGGATGATAATGTTTTAGTAGGAAGAACAAGAACTTTTTTGGAATTTAATTAAAACTGTGTAAATTTTTCATTCATACCATAACTCAAGTGCCGTTTTTATTACAATACTAACACATATCGATATCGGTTATATTGATATCGCTCGTGACTAACTCGTATTGAAAATAATTATAATTACGATGTTGCTGATTGTGTATATCTGTTAAATATATCTGTCTGTTAAATACAAATGGCTTGAAATTGCAGTTGTTATTCAAAATTCACCATAACTTTCGGGAGTAAAAATAAGTAATTACATTCGAGTGTTGAGTCACACCCCGCGTCCTCAGGCGCGGAAGAACCTCATAAATTTTGAAACACACACACGCACGCACACACGTATATTTTAAGTGATTTTAATGATACTTTATATAACCGCGGGTGGCTATTAAGGGGATGCGTAACACATTAGATATACCATTAATATTTCTTCGATATCTCGGGACTACTTGTCATAAGATAACATTTATTTTGCAGCGTATAATATGACCTACTCGTCATCGATCAGACCCGATTCAAGAATGAAATCTTCAGGAGTAAAAACTCACCTACGCGTTGGACAAATAAAATCACTCGTGTGTTCAAAATGTCGGTCGTGCGAAATGTATGTAAACAAGCAAATTTGTTGAATTGATATCCCCCGCCAATATGCTTCTGGACACAAAAGTTTTATATGTGATACTCAAAAAAGCATTTTTTCAAGATACAAAGGGCCATTACTCATTTTTTAACAGATGGTGTACAATGCCATTTGGCGTGCTTCATCCTCTGATCCATATATATACTCATACCAAGTTTCAATGAAATCCGCCAGAGCACTTCCAAGATATGGCTCCGGACGGACGGAAAGACGGACGGACGGACAACGCCAAAACAATATCCCTCCGCATATGACGGGGGATAACAAAGGTTTCAAACGGCACTGGACAGTTAAGTTTAAATGCATGATGTAACGGCAAGAACGGTAAAAATGTTTTTTCATACTTTTTATTGAATTATGGTACTAAGGTCCGCGAACTTTGCAGGGAAAAGGCTCTTTACTTCGTAAAAATTTCAGTCTTGGATCAGGTCTGATCGATGACGAATAGGTTACGCGAGTTGTGTATAGTGTTACCGGTATTCCTTAAAATTTGACCCAGCATTTGTAAACATATTGACGATATGTACACCTCCATAAGGGAAATTCATTTCTGCGTTGAATGAGACAAAATTCATGGAAATCGCTGAACAATTGATGAAGTTTTGGCTGTTCAAAGCGATGCACTCTGTTTTCGGGTCATTTTGAGTTGAATACCTCGTTATATATATATATATATATATATCATTTTGAATTTTGTTTTCAGAGATGCTGATTTTTCGTTATAATTTGATTATTTTCATTCAAAATGATGTTTTTATTAATTATTATCATAGCCACCCGCTAACCACATGTGATATAAAAATAAACTTCGTGTCCTATTGAATAGGGCGTTCGCTTACGGACCAGAATGTCGAAGGTTCGAGCCTCAAACAGGACACGTTCTGACCTGGCCGGTTTGAAACACAGATGGTAATTAAATCGATGAGTTCCGACTGTCTACTGTCAAGTGCCCGTAATAAAGGATATTAATCGTGAGTAAAGATGTTCGTCAGTAAAGGCGTCTCCGAAATAAAAACTGACTGGTCATCAACTGTTTCGGCTGATACATATAAACAAACACGGTTTACTTTTTTGAAGTCGTGATTATAGATAACTGACTTATGCTAACGATTTATTTAGTACTGATGACGAGGAAACCGACTCGCGGTAACGACTTATTTTGTCATTTTAAATTAAAAACAAGATTTAGACTCAATATAATTATGCGTGAGAATGAGATAACAAATGCGTGGTAACGACACAATCAATTAGGTAATCAGTATACACGCAATTTGAGTTAGCCTACACAATCGTCGAAACGACATAAATTCAAACACACACATACCACATCTGTGTAATATAAGTTAATACATTCATGTAACAATATTAGTTTACAATACCAATTACTTTAAGGATTATAGTGTAGTACTCGGTGTTGTTAGCACATGGTGCTCGATTGGTCATTGTCGGGCTCTACTTAAATGTACGCCAGGTACTCTAAAGTATACTTAAATGTACCCCGGGTACGAAAAATATACTGAAACGTACCCGGCAATTATAACGCAAAATCGGTCGTTGTCGGCTATTTTTTCATATTAAACGTGTTCATATTAATATTAATATTCTGTAAAATAGCCTCTATACTATCGAAACTTCTACTTAAAAAGCATGTTTTAGAGGGTTTTGTTAAAAGACATTATTGTTTCGTACTCCGTTTTGCGCTTTTCGATATCGTATCTTGGGCGAGAATAAAACTCAGGTACAATCTACATTGGCCGGGTACGTGTTAGCACAATTTCCTACCAGGGGTACATTTAAGTATACTTAAGAGTTCCAGGGGTACATTTAAGTAGTACACGAGCCGAAAATTTGTATTCTAGTGCAGTGTTGGTTAATCTATGGTTAACAATGTAAGAGCATAACCACATTATTGTCCCCTATCGGTGAAACCGGAGGGGACTTATGGTTTGCACTCCGTCTGTCTGCCTGTCAGTCCGTCACACTTTTCTGGACCCTAAGAGAACTTTAAATAAAAGTTCTTCATATTTTTCATGAAACTTTGAACATGGATAGATGGCAATATGAAGATTATGCACGTCCTTTCATTTCGTTCCTACATCAAAAATATTTTATTTTTTTACTGACAATGGGGAGTTTCACCGGTAGGGGACCATATTGCTCGGCAATCTTTTGTTAATTTCGTCTTCTGTCTTGTTCCGTTTATAATTACGCTCGTACATAGGGTAACACATGAACAGCCGTACACATTGGCTCATAATATTGCTTTGCATATTGCACAGGAGTCAATAATCCTGGATATTTCTCTTCTTGTGTTTGTTGTCGTTCATATTTCCGAATGAAACGTTTCTGTGTACAGTAAATTATTATGGAATGGTTTACAACATACTGATACGCGTTTTATTTCCTTGTTGTTATGATAGCGATATCCTTTCACAAAACATGGTGTTAAAAATCACTTATGCAGTTCTGCCGTAGAACGGCTCAAATATATTATAGAAAGGGACTCTAATTACATACAGTGGCTGTCCAGTTTGCGCAGTATTTGGAACATGCGCTTTTCACCTAAGGGAACTAGTTCAATCCACGTTCCCGGAAGCAGGTGAGTTTGGTTGGTGGTCACCATACCGGTAAGGGGAGGTATATTCCGGCTCCCCCCTACAATGTAAGAGCGCACCAAAATTTTTAATCGTTCTGTAAAAACTAAATAGCGGGAAATTGCGGCTTTAATTAAGAATTCGTCCCAACTGCCATGGGTGTATAAAGTAATAAAGAAGGAGTGCTGGGACACACTTCCGGTCCACATAATATACAGCCTCAGGATCGGAAGAACCTAATAAACTCTTATATAATTCGAATACATACACAGACACATTAAGTGAAGCATTTAAACTTTCAGCAAGTCAGGTTTCTTCATCGACACTTCCGCGATTGAAGAGTCCGAGGGCTGCAAGTAAGACTACGTGGTGCTGCGGGACGGACCGGTCCGTTCGGATACTGGGACTTAATCGCGAGATTCTGTGGCACACGATATCTCGCTTTCTTTGGGCGAGATTCACGTTCGACAACGTGATGGAGTCCGATAAGTTCCGGGCGGTGTACGGATTTAAAGGGATCTTTTCACGCTTTGGTAAATTGACAAAATTGAAAAAAGTTGTTTCAGATTCGTAAGTTTTCGTTTTAGTTATGATATTTGTGAGGAAACAGTAATACTGAACATTAACCATGCTCTAATATAGCCATTATATGCATCTTTTGACGATTTTAAAACCTAAAAATTATAAAGCGGTGCAACGCAAAACGATTGAATAATTTGGAGAGTTCTGTTTTTGTCGTTAAATTTTGTGAAACTACGAATATTGCTTATATAAGGTATATAATACGTCAAATATGTGTACTCGGCGGAATAGCTCAGTAGGCTAAAGCGTTTTTACTTCAGGACTCTGGCAGGACTCCAGGGGTCACTGGTTCGAAACCTGCTCCGGGCAATGTTCTTTTCCTTTTTTTTAAATTTTTTTCTTAATTTTTTACTGGAGCTTTTATGATCCAATGATTACATTTATCAATATAAAGCATTTAATGAATAAGTTAAAAAAATGCCACAATCTGTGAAAAGGCCCCTTTAAGAAGAACAAGAAATATCTTAAACAAGAAATATCTTTAAAAAAGATATACGGCGTAAATAGTTTAATGAATGAGATCAAGGATAGCGAATGTCTTTTTCTGTGCAGTTCTTAGCTGCATCACACGCAGTACGGGATGTTACGGGGAGTTTTCGCGGCTTATTTTACATTATAACATATTGCTGGTCATAAACCTATAGATACAAAACAGAAAACCAAAAGAAGAATGGAAGTGAAATTTAAACATATGAGTCAACCGGCCACACGAGAACAAACCTGTTTTAGTGGTCTGTCGGGCATTGCTATTTGATTCGATTATTAACAGTATCGAGAATCATCGTGCTCATGCTTAAAGTGATATTATGGGCATTTTGCACTGTTGAATTGAGCTGAAAAGAATTAACAGGTCAAAATAGTTAGTTAAAATGTGGTTACTGATCAATTATCTGCAACTCACCTTGCTACCAGTTGTTTATAAAAATATATTTTATATTCGATATTCTTACGTGACCCACCCAGTCCTGTAAGCCGAAATGATCCGTAAAACAATATTGTGTCTTTGTGTCGTATGAACAAATCTGCACTAAAACTAAATTTAGGTTCAACTCGTAAACGCATGATCAGTTGTCAAACGAAAGTACGGTTAATATTCAAATGCATTATTTTTCTCTTTCTGGTATATTGTTTTAGTATGTTGATGCTGCATTAATTACTATAAGTGTATATGAAGTAGAAACATCAAAAAAATAATCAACGGTTGCGATAGACACCTATAAACTGTTACATGCTCATAATATCACTTTAGTATATTAGGCAATATGGTGGAATAATTATTGTTAAATTTATTAAAAATAATATTTATCATTGTATTGTTGAAAACACATTAAGAATCTATTATTGACATACCATAATTATATTGCTGAATATCTTCTTTTAACATATTTCTGGTCTAAATAAAATTCCAGGTAACCTAGTTCACGGATAGCGTCTTTATTATATAACGATTATTTTACTGACCGCGAACTCCGGTGATGACCTGTATATAAACTCTGAATGTCCGCGACTTGACCCGAAACCTCGCGGGTTGAAATGCAATTCTTTAAAGTGAGGCCTCGCTTCCACTGCTCTTTATACTTTTACATGTTAACATGTTGACAGGAATATGGAAGTAAGTACTAAATATGAGAACATAGCCTTTTAAGTATAAACGCTTTTGCGCTGGTAATACTCTGAAAATAAAAGGTGTACGCACAAACTGTATTGATGTCGAGAATTGAGTGTAAAACTGTTCTATCTATTAAGCCTTTTCATTAGAGATAAAATTGTTTCATACAGTAAAACAGTGGTACAAAGACGCGGATATGTTTCCAATGTTCTGGTGGTATACTCAAATCAGCCAATGGAATAAATGAAGTGTATTCATTCGTACCTAGCCGCGGGAAATTTTATTTGAATTTTATTGGACACTTACAAAGGTCAAGTCAGGGTGAAAAGCTGGCTTATGCAGCTTACGCCGAAAAAAGACATACGGCGTTGATTGTGGTTGGAGTTGGTGAAAGGTAGAGTTCAATGAATGAGATCAAAGATAGCGAATGTCTTTCTGTGCAGTTCTTAGCCGTATCACACGCAGTACGGGGTGTTACGCGGAGTCTTTGCGGCTTAATTTACATTATTACATTAATACTGGTCATAAACCTATAGATACAAAACAAACAAGAGGGCCATGATGGCCCTGTATAGCTCCACTGTTTTTTCTTTGCGAAAAAAAAAACGTGCAATGCGCATGGGTTGAAATGTACTCAAGCATGTGACTTTCTCTTTATCAATGATTTAGAAGACATGTTTATTCATAACAATGCAGATAGTATAGATGTTAATATGTTTAAGATATTTATGTTACTGTATGCCGACGACATTGTCATTTTTGCAAATTCGGCTGAATCATTACAGCGTAGTATTGATATATTATATGATTATTGTTTAACATGGAAACTGAAGGTAAATGTTGCTAAAACAAAAGTTATGATATTTAAAAAAGGCGGTTCTATCCCAAATGACATTGCTTTTTATTATAATGGCGAACCAATTGAAATAGTTAACAAATTCTGTTATTTAGGTGTGGTATTTACTACAGGGGGTTCGCTTAGTACCGCACAAAGTACTTTGGCCGGACAGGCACAAAAAGCCATTTTTACTATGAATAAATACTTGTATAAATTTACTTATATACCGCCAAAACACAAGTTGGAACTTTTCGATAAGCTTGTATCACCAATTTTGAATTATTGTTGTGAAATATGTTGTTTTCCGAATGACTTATCAATTGAGACAGTACATATGAGATTTTGCAAAAAACTGCTTGGTGTGAAGAAAACTACTCAGAACGATTTTATATATGGAGAATTAGGCAGAGTATCTTTTAAAACTATACATATGTATAAGGCTATTAAATATTGGTTACGAATTCTTCAAACGAAAGAAAATAAGTATATTCTTCTTGTGTATAATTTATTAAAGAATGATTTAGAATTGTATCCCAATAAAACAAATTGGTGCTCCTTATTGAAGAACTTATAATGTTCGCTTGGTTTTGTTGATGCCTGGACTTTTCAAGGTGTAGGTAATAATGACATGTTTCTATATATTGTTAAGCAGAGATTAAATGACCAATTTATACAGAACTGGTACGCCAGATTAACTCAGTCTAGTAGAGCTTTATTCTACAACACAATTTCATCTTTTAGATTTCAACCATATCTCGAATGTTTTAATATAAGCAAGTTTTGTCAATCGTTTTCTCGTTTTCGAGTCTCATCGCATAGATTGCATATTGAGGCTGGTCGATGGACCAGACCTTTGAGTACCTCAATAAGTGATAGAAAATGTGCAAGATGCAATACAATTGAGGATGAATATCATTTTGTTATGGAATGTGTAATGTATACTGACATAAGGAAAAAATATATTGGCAGAAAATATTGGTTTAGACCTAGCATGGCTAAATTTGTAGATCTTATAAAGTCAGAAAATGAGAATATACTTAGAAACTTAGGAACCTATATTCATAAAGCATTTATTATTAGAAATGAGGTAATGTATAGAAATGGACATGGTAAAATTGTTGCAAAATGTGTTTCGTGTGATACTGTAAATAATGCTTTCTATGTGTTTGTTTGTACTTGAATTGTATATATTTCATGTTTTCAATGTTTTTCTGCTGAAACTGTTAATATGTCTGATGTACTATGTATGTTCCTTGGTATATTACAGAAACCATACGCAAACTATGTTTACATGATTGTTGGTTACTGTTACATACATTTTGTCATACGGATAATAAATATGATATGAGGCCTTTATGCCGTTTTAATTGTTTTAATTGTTAAGTATACCAGACTATGATAGCGTGCTATTTAGAACTGTAATATATTGTAGTGAAATACGATTACATTATAACATTTACATGCATTTTTCTATTACGATTAATAGATAAGACATGTTGCCTTAATACCCTTTGTATTATTAGTAGTTCCCGATCGTACAATTAATGTATTATAATGTGTCATTTTAAGTCTAATTTCCACAATATTTTTCTTACATGTTTCTTTCGGTAAGACAAATATATGAAAAGTGGATATAAATTGTTAAGTACAGATGTTAGTGATAGCAGTTGCATATGATATCAGTCTTACATTTTCGTTTCGGTAAGACATATATATCTATGGCACTCTTCATGTTAATTCCATAGATGTTAAAATACCATCTGTGATAGATATATAACTCATACATGTTTAATAATTAAACTATATTATAATTTTTTGTATTCAAAGGTTTCTTTGCGATTGGTTATTTTACTTGTTTTTCGTAATAGTAAAATTGAACTAAATTTATAAACATATCCGAAGAGGCCGATGTAGAGAAACCATTTAATGCAGGATAAAGTGGTGTAATATGGCATACTTATGTAAATGTGTATGTTATGTCGTTGTTTGTTAAATCGATGCATATGTTTAGAATACAGCCCGAAAATGCTTCCTTTAAACAACATACTACCATGCTTATATGATCGTCACCTTAGCGCAAAACAGTGATAAGTGACATTTTTTTCAAAAATGACTTTTTTGCATAAAATGATCTAAAATGATGCCATACATGTCCTAAATAAATATCAGAATGGTATTCCAGTTTAAATGGTACTTTTTAAGAAATTGTCATACTGTATTATTTACACACATAATTCTGTTTGGTGCAGTAAGTAGATAAGTGCACTTATCTACTTACTGCACCAATGCTATTTTCATTTAAACTGCTTTGCATTGTGCAAGAAAGTCACAAGTGCACATGTTCACTTATTGCACCAAAATATTATTGATTTCCAGCAAAATTATTTGGTGTAATATAGTGATAAGTGTATTATATCAAGGCCAAAATGATGACATCATAGCTAGAAACTATGACATCATTGTGATATCATTTATTATATTTTCATGATCTTGGTCATCAATAGTTTACGTTTTATTTTTTAAACTTGTGTGATCAGCAGCAGCTTATTTCCAGACTGATTCGAAATAATCACTTAACTGGTAAGTTATCTCTATTATAAAGTTATTTAACTAATACAGAAATATAAACATAGTACATTTAAATGTTACTGTATAAAACATGCTTATTTTTATGAAAATAAGAGTAATTCTTATATACATAATGATTACAATTTAGTGTATAGATGTGCTTGTAAATGACTTAGTATACTGTCGGCAGATTCATATTCATGCCAAGCACTTAACTGATACATAATTACTTAGAGAAGATGCCTACTAATTCTAGTAACATTTTTTCATAACCTTAAAGGGGAATAAAGGGTCCCTAAGGGTCAAAGTCTTTAAAAAAAAGATATTAACAATATAATGAGAATATAATAAGAGTTTATACTGGGTATATTTCACGGGACAGGTATGTTTGCATTTAGAAATAAAAAATTTGATGTTTCTTGGTTATATTTTGAAGTCAGAACTTTGAATGTTCATTAAATTTGTGTGCATCAAATTTCTTATTTGCCTTTTATTACAATTGGTTTAATTATTGTACGAAATTGTATTAGCATAGAGTAATTATATAATACAAACAATTATTAACTAAAATGAGAACCCATTTCCTCGTTGACATAGCCCCTTTAACCCAATCGGCAAATGATACATCTAAAGTTAACTCTACAGCGCCTATAATGCAGTTTTTGTGTGTTTTTTTAATTTTTTTTTAAGGAATTAAGTATTCTTTAAATGAATCTGATAACGTTGTAGGTCAGCCATGATACAGGCTACAATTCACCAAGGGCATTCAAAGTTCCAAGCAAATGGCACACAATGCATGGCAAATGCAGTTGCAGCTGTTGTAGAGTCCTACAATACACCATTAAAAAGCTGGTCACAGGAAACCCTGGACTCTATACTTGAAAGTGGTGATCTTCTCTATGCACAACATGGTGATGTTTCTCAAAAGTACTTCATGATAGAAGATTTTAAAAGTGAATGTGATGGATTTTACCATGCAATTAACTTTGGAACAGCGTTTACTGGTTCCACTATGGACAAAGAAAGTAGCTACCCATAATTTACGCTTGAGAAGGCATTGGGGGGCATGCATAAGTGTGTATTCACTATGGGAAGCAGCACACCAAGCTATAGTACAGCTATCATTCATGACCAAGACAAATATTATATGTTTGACCCTCACTCAAGGAACGATGCTGGCATGGCCAGCCCTGATGGCACTGCTGTTGTGTCCATTCATAAGAGTTTGTCAGATCTATGCCTGTTCATAAGACACTTATCAGCTTCTATTGACAAATCCAAAAACATTCCATTTGTGGCGGTAAGTGTTACTGTATTACCAGATAATACAATGATGGTTGAGTCAGATTTTGAGGGGTTCTCAGATTCAGATGTCAGTGATGGTGATCTAAGTTGCCGTCTATTTATGGCTCAGGAACATGCATCAGATGTATCGAGTGTGTCAAGCGTGAGCAGTGTGGATATACTAGATGATTTATCCAGCCTATCCAGCATAAACTTTGAAGACGTAACAGAACTTTCCAGCGTCAGAAGTGTATCACCAATTGACATTGCCATTGATGTGCCTGATATACATGATTTAAATGACAGTGCTACATTTATTGAATCCATCAACATAGATGTATTTAATGATAGTTATGAAATTGAGCATGTACCAAATTCTGTTCATCTTAGGGCTTTATCAAGTGATCAGACAGGTCCAGTTATGTTGCTTGTGCCAGATATGTTTGATTCCCAACATTTGCCTGATTCTCATGTAGGTCACAGTAGTGCCTTGACCAGTACAGACCACACTAACCAGATTTTACGTTGTGTCAATCAGACAACCAGTACGGACTGCACTGACCAGACCTTGCGTAGTGACGCTCAGACGACCAGTACAGAGTGCACTGACCAGACCTTACACAGTGACGCTCAGATGACCAGTACAGAGTGCACTGACCAGACCTTCCGTAGTGACGCTCAGACAACCAGTACGGACTGCACTGACCAGACCTTACGTAGTGACGCTCAGACCACCAGTATGGACTGCACAGACCAGACCTTACGTAGTGACACTCAGACGACCAGTACAGAGTGCATTGACCAGACCTTAGGTAGTGACGCTCAGACGACCAGTACGGACTACACAGACCAGACCTTACGTAGTGACGATCAGGCGACCAGTACGGACTGCACAGACCATGCTGACCAGACCTTACATTTTGACAACGTGACAAATGGTATAGACAATACCGTGGGTTCGGATGATCAAGCACTTAGAAAAGGAACTCGCAAGAGGCAAAGAAATGAGGCTAATTGGAAATGTAATATTAGAAAGAGAAGAAAGAACTCTGGTCAGAGTTATGTTTCATCTTCAGGTAAAATTAAGCGGGCCAAAAAGGTAAAAAGTGGGTGCGGCCAAAACTGTAGAAAGAAATGTCATAGTAAAATAAGTCCTGAACAAAGGGAAGCAATTTTTGATGAATTTTGGAAATTGGGGTCTTATCCTAAACAGAAAGAATTTCTATGCAGCACAGTAAAGGAGTCCAAAGTAAAGCGTGTCAGGGTAAGGGACACAATTATAAAAGAGAGAAAGATGTCAAGAAACTACATGTTTCAGGTCAATGAACTCAATGTTGATGTGTGCCAACAATTTTATAAAGATACACTAGATGTATCCGCAACAACCATTTCTACAGCTTTGCATAGAGCTGCTCCATACATTCACACAAGCTTTTCTGATAGAAGGGGTACGCATACAAACCGTCCAAACAAAATTCCTGATGTCATTATACAAGACATTAAAGACCACATTGATAGCTTTCCTCGGGTAGAGTCTCATTATTGTCGTCAATCAACATCTAAGGAATATTTGGAAGGGGGTCTAAATCTATCAAAGATGTATAGTCTTTATTCCCAACAATGCCTTGAGAAAAATGTTTGCCCTGCAAAAGAATCTATGTACAGGTACATCTTCAACAATTTTTACAATATTGCTTTCAATACACCCTTGAAAGACAGGTGTGATTTCTGTTCTCAGTATGATAATATGAACCCAGATGAACAAAAAGCCATTCATGAAAAATATGAAAAACATATTCAAAACAAGGTAGCTGCTCGTGCTGAAAAAGAGAAGGCAAAAGAGGCCTCTCAAACTGACCAATATGTATGTGCTGCATGTTTTGATTTACAGCAAGTAATGCTTCTTCCACAGTTTTGTCTTTACTATGCTAGAAAGTTGTGCAATTACAACCTGTCTGTTTATTCACTAGGAACTGGGGAGGCATATTGTTATGTATGGCATGAAGGTATTGCTGGACGTGGGTCTTGTGAGATAGCTTCTTGTGTTCATAACTTTCTTCAGACAATGGCTTCTAAGAGCATAAAATCAGTTGAAACATTTTCTGATAAGTGTGGGGGTCAGAATCGCAATCGTTTTTTCCTCACAATGCCGTGGTACAGCATGAAAACTCTGAAATTTGATCACATGTCCCATAAGTATTTGGAAAGAGGGCACACGCAAAATGAGAATGACTCGATTCATTCCAGTATTGAAAAATCATGTAAAAACATAAAAATATATACCACTTCACAGTGGTGTACTTGCATGCAAATGGCAAGACGCAAGAAACCATATTTTGTTACTGAGATGGGCTCTGACAATTTTTTTGATTTTAAACATCTCAGTACCAAGGTACGAAATTTGGATAAGGACACCCAAGGTTTTAAAATAAAATGGATGAAAATAAAAACCATTTCCTTCCACAGTGAGAATCCTGACACTGCACACATACAATATGACTACAATAAACCATGTGTGTATCTAAACATGCAACCTAATCTCAGAAACAAGATGAAACAATTGCCTTGCCTAAAAGGACTTTTCAGGCCTGGTAACAAGCAGACCATTCCTCAGGCTAAATATAACAGTCTTGTGAAATTGTGTGATAACAACACAATACCATCTGCATATCATGCATTCTACAAAGATTTGCCCTGTGAGTGATAACCAAGTTGTAACTGTTGTTCTATGGTTGAAGTTACTGGTAGTTCCATGTTCTTTGTACTCTCAGTTACAATAATGATCAAATTTATGCTTGATATTTTACCTGTAGTGTTTTGTTAGATATCATGGTATTTTGCAACAAAATTTAACAAGAGCACCGCCTTGCGGGTGCAGACCGCTCATCTATTTTCTTTTTAAAGGTAAAGGGACGCTCATTTTCAATCACAAAGGAGGGCGGAGTGGAGTGAAGAGGGGTGTATAGTGTGGGGTTGTGGACATTTATTACATTATCTTCCAAAAAAGCGAAAAAAAAAAAAAAAAAAAAAAAAAAATCGGGCGGGGGGGGGGGGGTTGGGGGGGGCGATGGGGGGGGGGGTTTGGGTGCGATGGTTGGACGGTATTTCAAACATAACAGTTTTAAAAAAAAAAATGGGAGGGGGGGGTATAGTGTGAGGGTGTGGTGGTAATTTGTGAGATGATCTTAAAAAAAAAAAAAAAAAAAAAAAAAAAAATTAGGGGGGGGGAGGGGGGAGGGGGGGGAGGGCACGGGGGATGGTTTGGGTGGAGTCTATTGTGGTATGTCAGGTAAGAGTAGTTTCATCAAAGTATCAATCAAATCTAATCATAAATAAAGAAGTTATGGCAATTTTAGCAAAATTTAATAATTTGACCTTGAGAGTCAAGGTCATTCAAAGGTCAAAGTAAAATTCAAGTTGCCAGGTACAGTAACCTCATGATAGCATGTAAGTATTTGAAGTTTGAAAGCAACAGCCTTGATACTTAAGAAGTAAAGTGGATCGAAACACAAAATTTAACCATATATTAAAAGTTACTAAGTCAAAAAAGGGCCATAATTCAGTAACAATGACAACCAGAGTTATGCAACTTGTCCTTTTACTGTACCCTTATGATAGTTTGTGAGTGTTCCAAGTATGAAAGCAATATCTATGATACTTTAGGGGTAAAGTGGACCAAAACATAAATCTTAACCAAATTTTCAATTTTCTAAGTATAAAGGGCCCATAATTCCGTCCAAATGCCAGTCAGAGTTACATAACTTTGCCTGCACGGTCCCCTTATGATAGTTCATAAATCTTGCAAGTATGAAAGCAATAGCTTTGATACTGTAGGAATAAAGTGGACCTAAACACAAAACTTAATCAAATTTTCAATTTTCTAAGTATAAAAAGGGCACATAATTCTGTCAAAATGCCAGTCAGAGTTACATTACTTTGCCTGCACAGTCCCCTTATGATAGTTAGTAAGTGTTGCAAGTATGAAAGCAATAGCTTTGATGCTTAAGGAATAAAATGGACCTAAACACAAAACTTAACCAAAATTGTCAATTTTCTAAGTATAAAAAGGGCACATAATTCTGTCAAAATGCATGCCAGAGTTATCTAACTTTGCCTGCCCAGTCCCCTAATGATAGTAAGTAAGTGTACCAAGTTTGAATGCAATAGCATTGATACTTACTGAGAAAAGTGGAACTAAACGCAAAACTTAACCAAAATTTTCAATTTTTTAAGTATAAAAAGGGCACATAATTCTGTCAAAATGCACGCCAGAGTTATCTAACTTTGCCTGCCCAGTTCCCTCATGATAGTAAGTAAGTGTACCAAGTTTGAATGCAATAGCATTGATACTTTCTGAGAAAAGTGGACCTAAACGCAAAACTTAACCGGACGCCGACGCCAACGCCAACGCCAACGCCGACGCCGACGCCGACGCCAAGGTGATGACAATAGCTCATAATTTTTTTTTCAAAAAATAGATGAGCTAAAAATGAAACTTGACCTTTTATCTACTTAAAGCAGGCCGTCAACTGATTTGACAAATTATATTTAACTCGCATTAAATAATATTAGGCGAAGTATACTGTATCAATGTATGGTGATGTTGTCATAGTCCTCAATTTGTGCCTGTTCCAATGAAATTATTTTTTCTGAAGTTTACAAATTAAATTTTGATGCTTGTTGTTACACATATAATCATGTTTAATGAAATACCAGTGTAATTTTATTGTTTAAAGTTGATTAATAAATTATCAAGCAATACATGTGTTTTTTCATTAATATGCAAGATGTTTCTTTAAAAATGAAAAATTATTCGTTTCATCTTAAAAAGATTCATAGTGCTAGGCATGGCAGAACCCATGTACTCGTAATTTTGCTTCCTACATCAAAATCGGTGTAAACATTATTATGTTTTCAATATCCTTAAACATTTTATTCTTGGTTTTACAACAAAATCAGTAATTTGTTTAAGGTTTAACCATAATAAGTTACCTTATTCAGTTATTGCACAAAGAAAGTCCAGTGCAATATAGTGATAAGTGCACTTGTTACAGTATCACACTAAAATTATTTCAATGTCAAATGAAGTTATGTGCAAATTCATCAAATATAATATTACTTGGTAGCAATATACTGAAATATATTTTATCTAATATATTTTTAGTTTTAAAACTGTATAAAAATGTTAACAGTGTTAAAATTAAGGCTCAATCTTTTATAACAGTCAGTTTTTTTACTCTCCTGTAAAATTTTGAAATATGGACTTATCACTGTTTTACACTAAGGTGACGTGATGATATTTGATAGTACGAAACAAATTAGGATAAATGTATGCTACATTTTAAAAGCCAATTTCTATGTTTCTACATTGTTATTAGAATATCATCCAGTAATCGGATTGAAGAAACCTCTAAGATAAAAACATATTGTATTATATCTTAAAATAGATTGGTTAAATGCTTAGAAAACGTTCCAAAATTATCTTGCATGTATGCTTTTTGAAATATTGTTTTCAAAGCGATCTTCTCCAAATGTTGGAAACATACAACTACAACTTTTGTTAAAATTTTGTATTCTAGTCTACACTGTTCGTCAACACTTGTATTGTATATATGTCCTCGTGGACTTAAATGCCTTATTGGATTGAAATAAAATGTCTGTCTGTCTGTCTGTCTGTCTGTCTGTCTGTCTCTTTCTATCCCTCGTTCCACTGGGGGTTTAAAGTTGGAAGGATGAGCATTTTTATATATGGAAAAAGTTACTACCGTGTTAACTAAACAGACTTAAAAGCCCGGGAATTGTTGCACAGGTCCTTTGCTTATAACGTAGGTACATTTATCTCTCCAAAAGATATTGTCGTTCCTTCTATGCCACATATTTTTAGATGCTGAAAATCAAATCTACGCATTTGATTTGAAACAGATTCACAAGACCCATAGGAATCAAAATGCCTTAACCCTTTACCAAACGACACATTTTGGACTTTCCCAATTTGAAAGAGGTTGCAGACGTCAATTAAATTAACATGGAATATAAAGGAAATGATCAGGTAGGGTAGAAATCATTGTGATAAAAGGAGAAATTGCTCATCAACCCACACATCCCTAAGACCAACAGGCCTGAGAATATTATGATAATCTAAAGATTATTTCTTTCTATTTATAAATGTATTTTATGAAGTAATACATTTGACTTCTAAGATCAATTCATAACTTATATTAAAGGGGCCTTTTCACAGATTTTGGCATTTTTTAACATATTCATTAAATGCTTTATATCGATAAATGTAAACATTGGATCGTAAAAGCTCCAGTAAAAAAATCAAGAATAAAATTAAAAAAAGGAAAAGAACATTGCCCGGACCAGGTTTCGAACCAGTGACCCCTGGAGTCCTGCCAGAGTCCTGAAGTAAAAACGCTTTAACCTACTGAGCTATTCCGCCGTGTACACATACTTAACGTATTTTATACCTTATATAAGCAATCTTCGTAGTTTCACAAAATTTAACGACAAAAACAGAACTCTCCATATTATTCAATCGTTTCGCGTTGCAACGCTTTATAATTTTTAGGTTTTAAAATCGTCAAAAGATGCATATAATGGCTATATTAGACCATGGTAAATGTTCAGTATTACTGTTTCCTCACAAATATCATAACTAAAACGAAAATTTGCGAATCTGAAACAACTTTTTTCAATTTTGTCAATTTACCAAAGCGTGAAAAGATCCCTTTAAGAAAATTATAAAATGGTCAGAAATATATATGGATTGTTGAGCAATTGACAATCATATCCACAATTCATGAGTCACGATTCACAAATGGAACAATGAATCATTAGTTATTAAAAAGCAGCATATACGATAGTTAAGAACATTGCACTTAATTAATTTTAACACCTTCTCTTGGATACAAAGTTTGAGTTTACCATGCAGTATCACATATTGACTTTTCTTGAGATAATTATGTTCATGGAATTTGTGTTTTTTAAATCAATAAGATATTATTAAACTGGTTTAAACACTACAAAAAAGACATGAAATTAACCTGTCATCCGAAATATTTTATCCGGATATATGGTCACTTTCGACATATTTAAATTACACCCGACTTGTTTCAGTTTATAAGAAAAGCATGCATAACACATGTTCTTACTTCAATTCCTTTGTAAGTAGTCACCATCTGATCTAAAATGGCACTCAATGACAGGGTTTTATCTCATGTTTACAAGTATACACTTATTTCATGGATGCGCGGTGAACAGTCAAAACTGTTTCCCAAGGTATCAGGGATGACTTTGGTACTGTTGCCAGAGGCCGAAGGGCCGAGGGCAACAGTTCCAAATGTCAGCCCTGATACCGAGGGACAACAGTTTTTGACTGTTCACCAAGCATCCATGAAATAAGAGTTTTATTACCTGATCAAGTTTCCAACATGGAAATAACAGCAAACTAAATTTTGATTTACACACAATAGTAATCAATAAAATAAATAATTTTGACTGTTTAACTGTAAAATGAAGTCATTTTTTCGACGAAATGACGTCATTATTCCAGCGGGCAACAGTGTATAAATATTACATAGCTGACAGGGTGACCGTAATTTTGTCAACTTGAGGAAATACTGTCAACCAAGGCGAAGCCGAGGTTGACAGTATTTTTCCGAAAGTTTACACATTTACTGTCACCCTGTCAGACACAGGCCCGTACCCAGGCACTGGGCCCGGGCCCCCCCAGCTGGCTGTCGAGTTATGATTTTTTAATAATGGGCCTACTGCAAATTTTCTCACATGAAAGGGCCCACAGTACACTTCTCTGCAATACAAATGTGCAGATGTCTTTTATTGCCCCTGATACACAAGAGGATTAGCGCTAATTTACTCGCCAGTGGAGATAAGCCCCTAGGATTGTAAGCATTGTTTTCTTATCACCATGTACACACATCCCCGATCTGTCAATTACCCATTGTGCTCAATGCTTCATCTTTTGATTGTGGGTGTAAAACGTCTTTTGATTGGACAAGGAAAGAGAAACAGCGAATGGATGGAACTGATACAGAAGGTTGTAGGATTGAACGATAATAGTGTTTTCTCTTTTGAATTCAAACCTCTTCTAGAGTCATAGCTTATTAAACATTTCTGTGAAAACTGTCTTGTAGATGATAAACATTTTATAATGAATTTACTTTGAAATTTTATATAGAGGAGGTTTGATTTCAAAGAGAAAATACTAGTAGGTTATATGTCAGTTACTGACATATAACCATAGTAGTATTTTCTCTTTGAAATCAAACCTCCTCTACAGTCATACTTTATGTTACATTTCATAATAAAGGTTTTTTAGTTTCAAAGGTTGCTTTAACTTCTTTATAAAGTGTAATACATTTCTGACATCTAAAGCTTTAAACATGTGTGTGAATTTCACACCAAGGGGTAGTTGATAAAGCATGTCACGCTTTTTTTACCATTTTTACCCCGGGATGTCACAAACTGTTACAAAATCTTGGACCCCCTTCCCTAAAGTACGTCACAAACTCACACTTTCGAACATTTTTTAAAAATTAATACTTAATTTAAATTTAGTCTAAAACTCAATTCACTATTAAACCGTATTAAAATTTCACTTACCGGTAACAGAACTTTCACATTACAGGCTTTTATAACTGTAGGGTTGTTACGATGAGCAGTATGAATATTTATCCACGTGTTAACCTCTAATAAAAACAAAATTATAATTTAGATTTTCTTTCAACCCTTTACTAACTAAAAATGGAACAGTCCAATTATTTCGTCATTGAAATCTGTGTGGAGGTTGTGCCTATTGAATAAGCCTGCCCAGCCAAGTTGCCTATTCGAACAACAGAATCAGGAGATAGTAAGCAATTCGTCTTATTTTGACATAAAACTAATTCAAATGTTTCACAAATTTTTGAAAATTATTTTTAAATTCTAATTAAGAAATAATAAATAAATTAAACATTTTTTTTAAATAAATGTGTGACATCACACATGGCCTGACTCCCCTCCCCCATGTCACAAACTGTCACTTTCTTACTCACCCTCCCCCCACCTGGAGCGTGACATACTTTATGGACGGCCTGTAATGGTTAAAGCTTTAGACTTCAGAAAGGTGCTCATTTACTTGTTATATATCCATAAATTTATAACACAACATATGTTTCTATATGCATTAAAATTCACCTTGAACAGTGCCTAATAAAAAAATCTATTCGGGAGGGGCAACCCCTCCCGCACCCTCCCCGTTTGGGCCCCCCCAGTCAACATTTTCTGGGTACGGCCCTGCAGACATGTAATATTTATTTTATTATACAGAACAAACTATTCAAACATGAACAATTTATATGAACCATGAACAATGTTAATATTCAATAATTGCATTTAAATTCAGCAATGAACAACCATTAATATGTCGAGTGTTTCAGATTTTCGGGCCGAGCAAAATGAACTTCGCTTAATTCAGAACCGACCTAGTAATCGATTTATCCCATCATTTTTCTTAGTCGTCAATTATTTGTTTTAAAATATATTACCGAACCAGCTTTCCGTATGTTATTGAACATCACTTGATTACGCAATTTATGACGTACTCGTGTCACGTCTTTTCGGTGACGAAACATTTGGGAACACAATATGGACGTGGTGTTTTTTAACAGTATATAAATATTACATGGCTGACAGGGTGACAGTAAATTTGTCAACTTGAGGAAATACTGTTAAGTATAAGTAATTTAACTAATTGGATATCGCGAAAAAATGCGTACCAAAAATACATGTATGACTTCATACATCGCTATTTGTATACATGTCCCGGAAAATCGGCAAATGTCCCGGAAAATTTAGCACAATGTCCCGGAATCGGTCTGAAAATTTATGGCATGTATGACTGTCACCCTGTCAGACATGTAATATTTATTTTATTATACCGAATAAACTATTCAAACATGAACAAATTATATCAACCATGAACAAGTTTAATATTCAATAATTGAATTTAATTTCAGCAATGAACAACCATTAATATGTTGAGTGGTTCAGATTTACGGGCAGAGCAAAATGAACTTCGCTTTATTCGGCACCGACCTAGTAATCAATTTATCCCATCAATTTTCTTATTCGTCAATTATTTCTTTAAAAATATATTACAGAACCAGCTTTCCGTATTTTATTGTCAGTCATCACTTGATTACGCAATTTATGACGTACTTGTGTGACGTCATTTCGGTGACGAAGCATTTTGGGACAACAATAGATCTATGGACGTGGTGGTTTTTTTAATAGTAAAATATTTGTTTAAAGTATCGAACGAATCCAAAACGTATTTCGGATTGTGTGTTTGTCATGCATAACACCTTAAGAACAGACACTGGAAGTGTATATCGTTGTAACTTTGTTATTAGCATTGGATTAAAGTTGCCTTTGAGGTAAGCGTGTCGTTTATACTAAATTGATTTTCTTTTTGACTCCTGTCAAAGCTAAAATATTGGCATTAATCTATTCTACAGCACAGTTTCAGCTGCAATCGATATTTTAATTATCCAAATACAACGGACACGCAAAACTGCGTACTGCGCATGCGCGAATGGGACAGTATAGTTTTCAAACATTCCGCACGTGATTGCTAAGGCAGCGGGATACAGTATTTTTTTGTCAGTAAATTTTTTCCCGCTGGTGGCACGTGATTGCTATGACAGCGGGATATAGTATATTTTGGACAGTAAATTTATTCCCGCTGGGTCTGACAGTATTTCTATGCCACGATGGCCTATGGGAGTTTAGCATTGTTAATAAAAGTGAGGTATAATAATAAAATATTTGTTTAAAGAATCGAACGAATCCAAAACGTATTTCGGATTGCGTGTTTTGTCATGCATAAAACCTTAAGAACAGACACTGGAAGTTGTAACTTTATTGTTATGAGCATTGGATAAAAGTTGCCATTGAGGTAAGCGTGTCGTTTATACTAATTTGATCGTTTTATGACTCCTGTCAAAGCTTAAATAATGGCATTAATCTATTCTACAGCACAGTTTCAGCTGCAATCGATATTTTAATTATCCATATCGAAACACAACGGACATGCAAAACTGCGTACTGCGCATGCGCGAATGGGACAGTATAGTTTTCGAACATTCCGCACGTGATTGCTAAGGCAGCGGGATACAGTATTTTTTGGACAGTAAATTTTTTCCCGCTGGTGGCAGGTAATTGCCAAGGTAGCGGGCGACAGTACTTTTTGGACAGTATTTTTTTCCCGATGTGACTGACAATATTTCTATGTCACGATGGCCTATGGGAGTTTAGCAATGTGAATAAAAGTGAGGTATAATAATTCAAACTGTTGACCGGTCAACAGTTCGATATTCACCGGTAACAGTTTAAAACATTGCAAATTTCTTTTTCGACGAGGAAATGGCAAAAAATAATTAATTATAATTTATATAAGACATCAGGTAATAGATGTTATTGTTGTTGTTGGTCACAGCCACACGGCCGCAGTAATCTCCCCTGGTAAACGTCATATGTTCAGTTTTGTGACCCCCGGGGCAGGGTCAAATTTGAGCCCAGGGGAATAATTTGAACACATTTGGTAGAGGACTATTAGATGCCACTACAAACCAAATTTAGTAGCCCTAGGCTCTATAAATATGAACAAGAAGATTTTTAAAGTTTGCACAAAAATGGCCTTATTTAAGCATATGTTCATTTTTGTGACCCCGGGGTAGGGTTAAATTTGACCCCAGGGGCATAATTTGAACAAACTAAGTAGATAACTATTACATGTCACTACATACCAAATTTGGTAGCACTATGCCATATGGTTATGGACAAGAGAATTTTTAAAGTTTTTACAAAAAAGGCCTTACATGTATATAAGCATATGTTCAATTTTGTGGCCCTCGGGGCAGGATCAAACTTGACCCCAGGGGCTTAATTTAAACAAACTTGGTAGAGAACTATAAGATGCCACTACATACCAAATTTGGTGGCCCTAGGCCCAATGGTTATGGACAAAAAAGATTTGTAAAGTTTTCACAAACTAGACCCTATATAAGTATATGTTCAATTTTGTGACCCCCGGGGCAGGGTCAAATTTGACCCCAGGGGCATAATTTGAACAAATTTGGTAGAGGACTATTAGATGTCTCTACATACCAAATTTGATAGCCCTAGACCCAATGGTTATGGAGGGTAAGATTTTGAAAGTTTTCACAAAATAGGCATTATATAAGCTAATTTTCAATTTTGTGACCCCCGTGGCAGGGTCAAATTTGAACAAATTTGAAAGAGGTTCACCCCAGGAACATTCCTGAGAAATTTCATCAGAATTGACCACTAGTTTAGGAGAGATGTTTAAAGTTAACGCACGCACGATGGACACAGGACCGTGACATAAGCGCCGCTGGCCTCTGGCCAGTGTAGCTAACCAGCAGGAAGGAAGAAGAAAGCTCAAACAAAACTGCCAGAAAATCAGGAAACTAGAGTGTTCACAAGCTTTTTTACTATATAAATATAAGGAAAAAGACCCCCCTGGCGGCCATGTTTTTTTACCGTTCCAAACCATTTTCAAACTCAACTGTCGTATCCAGTAAACAAATGTTCTGACCAAATTTCGTGAAGATTGGGCAAAAAATGTGTCTTCTAGACTGTTCACATGTTTTCCCTATATACATATAGAGAAAACTGCCCAACCCTCTGGCGGCAATGTTTTTCCACCCATCATGACCATTTTCGAACTCGTCCGAGATATCTATAAAATCGATGTTTATAAAACAAAAATGATGATTAGACAAAAAATGTGACCTCCAGAGTATTCACAAGCTTTTTTTACTATATAAATATCAGGAAAATGACCCCCCCCCCCCCCCCTGGCGGCCATGTTTTTTATTACAGATCTAAACCATTTTCGAACTCAACCGTCACATCCAGAAAACACATGTTCTGATCAAATTTCATGACGATTGGACCAAAAATTTGACTTCTAGAGTGTTCACATGTTTTCACTTTATACATATAGACAAAACTGCCCCGCCCCCTGGCGGCCATTTTTTTTCACCAATATGGACCATTTCGGACCCGTCAGAGATATCAATGAAACCAATGTTTTGACAAAGTTTTATGAAGATTGGGAAAAAATAATGACTTCTAGAGTGTTCAGAAGGTTTCTCTAAACCCATATAAGGAATACTGCCCCGCCCCCTGGCGGCCATGTTTTTCAACGGACCAAAACCATTTATAAACTCAACCAACATATCATTTAGACAAACATTATGACAAAGTTACATGAAGATGGGGCATCAAATGTGACTTCTACAGTGTTCAAAAGGTTTTTCTTTTTTTTGACCTAGTGACCTTGTTTTTGACCCAGCATGACCCAGTTTCGAACTCAGTCGAGGTATCAATTGGACAAATGTTCTAACCAAGTTTCATGAAGATCGGACAATAAATGTGGCCTCTAGTGTTCAGAAGGAAAAATGTTGACGACGCAAGACGGACGAAAGGTGATCACAAAAGCTCACCATGAGCCAATTGCGCTCAGGTAACCTTAAAATTTGACCTTTGCAGTATGAACACCAAAATTAATTAGAGTTCATTTCTTGTCATAAACAAAAACACCACCACATGTGAAGACTGTCAGTCAAATAAAACTTAAGATATCACTCGGACAGGGATATCAGATAAAGATATTTGTGAATGTGACCTTAACCTTTGCTGTCTCAATGCCAGACTATATATGGGTCTTCCTTTCCTCATAAGTATTAATTATTCTAAATAAATAAACTGAGGAACAAACAGAAATTAAAACATCCCTCGGACTGTCACATAAAGAAAATATTTGCGTCGTGTTCTGACAAAACTGGGCATAATGCATGTACGGAAAGTGTCATCCCAGATTAGCCTGTGAAGTCCGCACAGGCTCGTCAGAGACGACACTTTCCGCAAAAATTGGATTTTGCTAAGAAGAGACTTCATTTTAACGAAAAATGTCATAAAAGTGGAAAGTTTCATCCCTGATTAACCTGTGCAGACTTCACAGGCTAATCTGGGACGACACTTTACGCACAAGCATTATTTCCACTTTTCTCAGAACCCGACTCATTTGAACATGACCTTAACCTCTGAGGTATCAATGAGGAAATCAATAGGGTCTTCCTCTAGTGGAAGGAAACAACTACTGTATATCAAATCTATCAGTGGTCCAGCTTGGCCTAAATTGAAGGGCGCCCCGCCGTGCAACTCCGAGGCTTCGCCCTGCCCTTTTTTTTTTTTTTTTTTACATGTGATAATTTATCAATCTCTTATTACATTGTAATTAATTTATTCCTCATTACATTGTAGACATTTTATTTGCATGGTTTAATAATATTGGGAATAATATATTCCAGCAATTATAAATAACATAAAAATTAATATGCAACAGGGAACATTCGAGATACGCCTGCATACTTGAAAGTGCCCTTTTGACAAAATACTGCAAGTCGAAAGTGCCCTTTGTTAAAAATACCCCCCTGCCCTTTTCAAAACCTAGCTGGAGCACTGTAATCTAAATTTAGTGTTAAAGAGTACTTAACACAAGGTTTGGTCTGCCAACACACAGACAGACCCAACATTTGCAAAGGGGGCATAAACAATAAAACAAATTTCCTGCATGCAATGGTTTATACATTATGATACTATCTATCTTGATATTCTATCTAAAGAGAGTGGCTGGAGGTGCAAAATGGTGAAGGTCTCTATCTTAGCTGATATTTTACAGGCTCATACAGCCGTCTCAAGATTTATTCTGCTTGAAAATACTTAAAGTTGACTAAACAATGCACCACTTTAATGTTCATTTCACTGTTTTTCCACTGTGTTTTATTGTTTGTGTGAGCTTTACTATTGAAGGGTTTTGATTATTTGAAAACTGTTAAACATTAAATTGGATCTCAGACAGCTAGTTTGCAAACCTCTTTTCAAATGATGGTTGCTTACCAACTTCTGTGAACAAATGATAATACCTCTGTGTTTTATAGCACAAGCCAATACATCTCCGTGCTAAAGTCAAAGAATAAAGTGAAAAATCGAGGCAAAAAGTATTCACTAATACTATATTTATGCTATAAAGTGTCAAATTAAGAATGTTTATACATCATATAAGAATGACTAATACATCAACATTTAACTTCAGTGTGTACTGATTAAGACATATTGGCAGTTCATGTTGTCATATTTAAAATCTGTAGCTTGCCTTAATCACTGTGCTCGGATAACAACTAAGCAACACAGGGCAACTGAAACATCATTATGAATTTTAGGAGCTATTGAAACATATGATGGGAAATGAACAAAGAATGAACGTTTCGAGGTTTAACCCATTTATGCCTAGCGTCTAGAAAAAAAGGCCTTGGCAAACAGTGTAGACCCAGATGAGACGCTGCATGATGTTTGCTTATATGAATTTCTATAAGAAATATTCTTAATATAGAAATAAATATACTAGACATCCCTAATTTTGGAAATAAATTGATCTAATTTAGAAACATGGAAGAGTCCACTAGGCATAAATGAGTTAAAGCAACTTCACACCTAAAATTATTGGTATTTAAAAATAGTTACAAGTGAAAGAATTTCGCAAAAATTGCAAAGTAATAAAGTATGACTTTGTTTTGGTCCATCTAGCCATATTTGACAAGAATATATGCTGCCAAAATGCACCAGTATCTCTGAACAAAACTATCATGAAAGTCAAAAGACGCACTAGAACAGTCTGACAGCTAGACAGCTACAAATAAAAGGTACATACCTCTCTGTATGTGTTAGATACAAATGATCATCTTTACAATACATTCTCTACATTGGTAAAAGGCATATACCGTAACTAGTTATGTGTTCAATTATGTAAAACTTTAAGTTTGTTTTCTGTTTACTAATATTGAATGTTCATTATAATTTAACATACAAATTCCTTTTATTTTTTTGTTCAGTTAAAAATCAGAGAGCATTTAGAACAATATACGGTTTAAAATACCAATTATTGAAAAATAAAACACTTTGATATAATTATGTTTTTACAAAAAAAACAACAACAAAACAACATTGTATAAAATAGTGCAAAATGACATAGAAGATATGGCAATCAGTATATCCAAAAGGAGACGTGCTTCACTTTCAATATGATTTACAGCAACAGCAATGTGCCTTTATAACAATATACTTCACACTACCGAGTTACACTTGCTATGAACGTTATGACCAAGGCTTCACAAAGAGAACGAAGAGATAGATAGGTAATGCTCATCCCAACAATATAATAGCAGTTTTTTATTAATCTTCAAACTTATGTCTATATTTCTTGTATACTAAATTTGCAGAATAAAGATTCTGTGTGGATTCTGACACAAAAATGAAAATCCTTACCATGAAAATAAGGTACCACCCAAATGATGTTATCTCAAAATAGAAATAAAAATAAACAATAAACTCATACATGAAACAACAAGAGACAAAATTGTCACAAAACCAGGTTTTCATTGTGAAAAAAAAATCTGATAAAGGGAGAAAACTCAAACTGAACTTTTGAAATGAACAAACAAAATTAAACCCCTTTGTAAGTTTGTGTTTTAAAAAAATCTATTTTTAGTCGTGGCGACCTTGACATTGGAGATATTGACGTGATTCTTTCGTGTGACACACCGTCCCATGATGGTGAACAAATGTGCCATATGATTTTAAAATCTCACAATGAATGACATAGTTATGGCCAGGACAAGCTCATTTATGGCCATTTTTGACCTTTGAACTCAAAGTGTGACCTTAATCTTGGAGATATCGACGTGATTATTTCGCGCGACACACCGTCCAATGATGGTGAACAAATGTGCCAAATGATTTTAAAATCTGACAATGAGCGACATAGTTATGGCCCGGACAAGCTTGTTCCGCCCGCCAGCAAGCCAGCCAGCCCGCCCGCCCGCATTCGCCAATCTAATAACCAGTTTTTTCCTTCGGAAAACCTGGTTAATAACAAATTCAATAATTGAACACAAAAAAAGATTAAATTTGACCACGATTAAGTGTGCACAAAAACATGACAAAAATGTTGGCATTAAATGCAAAAGTATTGGATCCCACCCCGAAGTAGTACCGTACTTGCTGTAGCATAAGGCTCATGCCATATATTCATGAGTTTCCATAATCTCTATGCAGTGTTAGATGAACATTTACAAAGGCAGCTAAGCCATGTAGTTAAATAACGCTGGGAATTTCTAACTTACAAGGATATACAAGACACAGACTCATATACTCAATATCACAGACATTTCAAGCCATCAGACCAACAAATATTGTCACAGACGATAATGCAACAAACAATAAAATGGACTTTCCAAGCTTATGGTAATAAACTTCCCTTTACTCAAATTTGTAGGACATCCTTAACTCACAGCAGGGAATAATCTAGAATTTACTATATATTGGTCCCTGAGGGAATAATCTAGAATTTACTATATATTGGTCCCTGAGGGAATAATCTAGAATTTACTATTATAATATAATATATGGGTCCCTGAACTCGCAGATTTTAGACCAATTTGTCCCAGGCAAAAATTAATGAGTCCACCTTGAAAAGAATAGGTCCCAAATTTTGAAATATACCAAGTAGTGAAGAAAATGAGTCTAAATCAAACTAGCCCAATAACTATATATTGCATTGACATTTTAATTACCATTATCTCAAAGACATGTTGAAACCAAAAAAACAAATTCAGGGTTATTACTATCTTGCTTGCCTTCACATAGGCTATAACATTATCTGTAACATGAATGTAACCTGTTAAAACATTTCAACTTGATTTAAATTGATGATAATATTATTGTTAAAATCCGAATTGCGAGCTTGATAATATTATTGTTAAATTGCAAGCTGTTAACCAACGGTTATTAAATTTAGAGTTGTTTGTTTTGGATTTAACTTCAACAACTTATTTCGGAGGCATTTTTTCTGTATTTTTTATGACTAATTAGCAAAAAGTTAAAGCAGGTTTTCATCTGGGAACTCTAGAAAATATCATAACACACTGTATTAAAAAGGTTGATTCTAATTGGTTCGTATTATACAGCAGCGGCTCGACTAGAGCCAAACAAAAGACCTGTTGCAGTCTTCAAGCCTCATTTGCTTAAACTCAGCGTTCATCGCTACACTTTTTACTCATACCCAAGATGGTTCGTACTTATCGTGATTCGCATATGCGTCAACGGATTCGTTTCAGCAATGCATCCGGGTGGACGCACATATTTCAAAACTATGCGTCTATTTCGATATTTGTGCGTCATAGACGCGGGACGCACATGTAGATTATTCCCTGTCACAGTATCAGAGGTTAAAGACAACAACTTGATAACTGTATGTTTCACATTCCCCTCATCATTTAAAATAGGATTCTCTACACTTTTATTCGCCAGTTCAGGTGAGACAGCAATTTATACATGTTTTTTGAGTACTGCTTATACATATATTTAGAAATATTTTCAGGTACTTGTATTCAGACTTAAGCATGTATAATATATAGTATTCAGGGTTTTTTTAACTACGAAAGTGACGCCGATATTCGGCATCTTCCCCTACCAGAATTTTTCCCCTTAAAATACAATTTCCCCACCAAAAATATCATTTTTCACCAAAATATAATATTTTCTCTCAAAGAAATGTTTATTTTTCCTTGGGGCATTCGACAATTATCCAATTTGCACCATGTACAACGAATTCGCACTCTCTCTTTCCAGACGAACACACAACATCTGGGAATCCCAGTTATTCTAAATATAGCTCTTAAATAACGTCATGTAAACTGGGCAACTAATCGTAATAATCATGTGACTATTTTACTGGATACCGGTCTTGCGCGAGAAGGGTGTTTCATCAATTAATTACCGGAAACCAGTCGAATTTTCATCCGGGCTATGTGCAAGCCGAGGTATAAACGTGAAAACAGAAAAAAATGTCTCACAATTAGCGTTCTTACACAAACAAAATAAAACATTCGAACTCGGAAGATACTGAACGCATCGAGGCATTTTTTAAGAAAGAATCATCGAAAACCGTTATAACCCAGCAGGATTCCGAGGTAATCAACATCGAACATTGTGAAAGTGAAAGTAGACAATCGGCAGCTGCCGCTCCTTTCCCTTCCAATACTGTAGCAAATCAAGATCGTCAACCCATTCATCATGAAATTGAAATCACAAAATTGACATCGTCCCCCGGCCCCAGTACAAAAATATAGTTGAAAACATTTCCCATTATTAGATCTACACCTGCAACTTTATTAAGGACTTTGACTTTAATACCTGTTAAATGTGTTTAAGAACAAAAAGGACAGAGACAAGTCTCTTTTGATGAGTTATAGACATTGAAATGAACAGTTTTTATTTTTTCCCCTAATATCTCTCTTTCGCACTCTTTTTTTCCCCTTTCACCCAGCGTCCAGCGTCTTCCCCTTTCTCTAAAAAAACCCCCTGGTATTATATATTATACACATAACAGTCTTCCCACTAGTGTTTTTTTACTTCATTTTGGGAAGGGGGCCCTGGCCCATTGAATTTGGAAAATAAGTGACATTTTCACTAAATTGGGATATTGTAACTTTGCTTTTATGATGCTATCTTGTAAGAGTAAATTTACTGACAAACATTATAACTTTCCATAATCTAATTACAATTCAAATTTAGGTTATTTTCATCATTCCAAATTTAAAAAAATGCCCAAAAATGACTCCAGATTGGGAATGCTTTACTTCCATTTAGGAAAAATATATACCTTGCAATGGGAATGAGGCCCCTTTTCGGCCCAAAAACACAGAATAGTTTCCTAACATCCTACCCTGAACTAGAATTAATAGGGGTATAAGATAAGGAATAAGGAGCAGTATTTAGAAAACCTCATATGAACAACTAAGTAATCATCAGGTGATGGTCACCAGAGAACTAAAATTGACAGTGAGTACTACAGTGTGTCTTGAAAAGGAAATCAATAAATAGAATATATAATTTCTTTGTGACCCCCCCCCCCCCCACACACACAATAAATTTCTACAAACAAAAAGCTGTGCTTAAAACACAAATGGATAATTGGTGTTGGGTAAGGTTTTTCTTTTTCTGACCTAGTGACCTAGTTTTCGACCCGGCATGACCTAGTTTCCAACTCGACCGAGATATCATTGGGACAAAGCTTCTGACCAAGTTTCATGAAGATCTGACAAAAAATGTGGCCTCTAGAGTGTTTACAAGGTTTCTCAATAGCCAAGTCAGGAAAACTGCCCCACCCACTGGCGGCCATGTTTTTCAACGGACCAGAACCACTTTTGAATTCAACCAAGATATCATTAAGACAAACATTTTGACAAAGTTACATGAAGATTGGGCATGAAATGTGACTTCTACAGCGTTTACAAAGTTTTTCTTTTTTTGACCTAGTTTTTGACCCGGCACGACCCAGTTTCAAACTCGACCGAGATTTCATTGGGTAAAGCTTCTGGCCAAGTTTCATGAAGATCAGACAAGAAATGTAGCCTCTAAAGTGTTTACGAACAAATGTGGACGGACAGACTGACAAAGACCGATCACAAAAGCTCACCTGAGCAATCAGGTGAGCTAAAACAAAATCATAAACATTTTACTTTTATTTGTTTTCAACTTGTTCTTCTTGTGAATGTTTATTTTTGTGTTCTTTCAAATAACTACTCCAGGTGTATTCTTTGCCACACACCTCACACTTGTACAGTCTTTCTCCTGTATGTATCCTCTTGTGTCTTTTCAAGTGATTGCTATGGTTACTTGCATAACCACACAACTCACACATGTACAGTCTTTCTCCTGTATGCTTCATCATGTGTGTCTTCAAGTTATCATTCCGATTACATGTATAACCACACACCTCACACTTGTACTGTCTTTCTCCTGTATGTATCCTCTTGTGTCTCTTCAAGTGATTACTATGGTTACTTGCATAACCACATAACTCACACTTGTACTTCTTTTCACCAGTAATTTCAATGTTTTTCTTTTGTGGCATTGCACTGGATAGTTTTATGGTACAATTGC
Source organism: Dreissena polymorpha (assembly GCF_020536995.1). Classification (NCBI taxonomy): domain Eukaryota; kingdom Metazoa; phylum Mollusca; class Bivalvia; order Myida; family Dreissenidae; genus Dreissena; species Dreissena polymorpha. The sequence continues at coordinate 81,613,625 of NC_068359.1, forward strand.
CATTTAAAACATCAATTTTATCATCATGTTTCCCGTTTGGAATATTATTGTGATTTTTGTTACTTGGTCTGTGATTTAAATGCTTTGAATACTGTTTTAGGTATTCATCATCATTTTCTCGCAGCCACTGATCCAGAACTTGCAGATCATACGATGTCAGTTTATTACCGCCATGCATTTTCCTTAAATGACGTACACAGGGGACTGCAGTTGTGAAAGCTGTATTGCAGTACACACACAGGTAATAGACTGAAAAAAAATAATTTAGATATCATAAATAACAGACACATTTTTTGGTTATGCTGTAATTTTTGGTAAGTTTAACTGTCTTGTAGTACAAATATGGTAACCATACCAAATATTACACACATACATTATATAAACTGTCTCCAGAGGATGATCAGGTTTTTTTTCTTTCACCACTTGGGAAATTGTGGTGGGGCCCTTTAGATGGGGAATTTTAAGACAAATGGAGACTTTTTGGCTAGGCACAATTACATACAAAAAAAAAAAGCTAGAAATGATGAAATATGTCATGCTCTAATTTAGTTTGATGAATGCACCTAGGCATAGTACAAAATGCCTCTAACTTTGTCAAGTGTTGTCAAAATTTAGTATAAAAAAAAACAAAAAAAACTTGCATTAAGAGGGGAATTTTTAGACATTATAGGGCAAACCATATTTTTTAGCAGGGGTATTTGGCCCCAAATAAGCCCTCAAAAATCACAGATAATATATGAGCTTTGAGGTAAATGCGTGACCTTAACCTTTGAGCTAGGGACCTGGGTTTTTCGTACGACACTTCAACATACCATACATTTGTGCCAGTTTATTTCAAAATCCATCCATCAATGACAAAGAAAATGGACCAGACACAAGCTTTGCCTTGACCTTTGAGGTAGGAAACAGGGTCTTACCCGTGACACTTCCTCTTATTGTGTGCCAAGTTATTTTAAAATCCATCCATTAATACTGAAGACATGGGTCGGACACTCAATTTAGCACAGACGTTCAGACCAATAGACGGTTCAAATACTATATGCCTCCCTTCAGGGGCATAAAAATTGGACACATTTTTGAGTATGATGAAGTGTTCAGACATCCAAAAGCCTGAGTGTGTGTATTTAAATGTCACTACCATACGTTAGTTTAAACCTGTTTATTTTAGCTTGATTGCATCGAAAGCTTTAGTCTTATATGGACACTTAAAGTCCGTTTCCTGGGAAGAACCAGTACTTCATTTCTATGGCGGAGTTTATGAGAACACTTCCCGAGTAGGGATCGAACACACGAACTCCCGATCGCTAGGCGGACACCACATCTACTACACAACTGCAACCTTACCTTAAACATCATTCCTGTATTCTTGAAAAAGCAAATGGAAAATTATAGATTTTGTGTGATGAATTATTGACGTTTGCCTGCTTTTGCATCATCAACATTTCTTTGCGGCCACATTTTTAACTTGATTTTTTTAAAAAACTTTTTAAACCAATTGTGAAATTGGGTTATGTGGGGTCAAAAACTAGGTCCCTAGGTCAAATAGAAGGACACTTTTGAACTTTGTCTCAGATTTCTTGAGTCAGTTTTCCCGATTTCCATTAACCTTTATGAAAATTATTGGCTCTAATGATATTTATTTGTTCAAATAAAAGCCAAGGAACCATTTACTTCAGGCAACCCACCTTCTCCGTTGACATATTTTGGCCTGAAGAGCAAGTTGTTGTCTCTAATGAAGCCAAGTCTTTCGGCGTATTCATCACTGTACAAGACGAGCAGTTCCTCACCTGTCTCAACAGCAAGTTCAGAATATGTAAACCTGTACTTGTCAAAGCAAAAAACACAAGACTATTGCCAAGCAATAAAAGTCCACTACTGGTAAAACTCCACCATTTTCAGCAATATTTCTAGTCTATTTGTTGCCATAGCAACCAGAATTCTTGACGTAGGAACAAAATGAAATGACATGCATAATCTCCATATTGCCATCTGTCCATGTTTCAAGTGTCATGAACAAATATGAAGAACTTTTAAAGTTATTGCAGGATCCAGAAAAGTGTGACAGACCGACAGACACACCAGGGGTTTTTCAGCATTGTCTGCGCCTCCGGAAAACGGAGGCGTTCCCAAAGCAAACGGACCCGATCCCAAACCGAAATTATAAAAAAAATATCATATTTCCAAAAAAAATTTTTTTTTTTTTTTTTAGAAAGAAGTGTCTTATGACTTATGATTATAAGATTATTAATGTCTAGCTGATGTGTATCATACCAACAAGCACTGCTGTGGTTAAGCGAGGATATAAGCACCATGAACCTGCTGTGCTCCCCATTACACAGTACATTCACACAAACCAAACTTACTCATATGATGCTTACCTGCATTGAAGGTCTCGATCTGAATGACAAAACATTGGAGGAGCTGTGTGATGCTTTCAAAAACAGAAAGCAGAGAAAAATTATGCTGTAACTTGTGCGACTAACCAGTGTTCAGAGCTCCAGATAAGGGCCGTACAGCCGTAAATACGCCTTTTTCATGAAGATTTACGCATTTATTTTTATAAACTGGACGTACAATTACGACATAAATATCCGTTTTACGCATTTACAAAAACAATCTGGCCGTACCGATACGTCTGCGTCAGCGAGGCGTGATTTGTTGGTCTCTAACCTAAAGGCGCTTATTGTTAATTTAAATTACCGAAAAGTTGTAGACTGGGTTCATATATAAATGCCTATTCTGTCGCGTGATGTCCTGTAACTTATAAATCCGTCAAAAACAATATGTCTGCGCGCAATGGAATGCCGGTTTAACCGAAAGCAGTTCAAAACAACACCTTGTTGTCATATAATGACTACATACGGTGTCGTCTAATCATCCTGACATTAAATCTGTAAACCCAGAAAAAGACATTGTCGCTCCGATATTTAACAATTTTATTGCATCCGTGGCTTAAAACGTTAGAAAACACCATGGGAAACGGATAAGACAGTGAAATAAGTGTTCATTTACTTAGCTTACTAGGTGGCTTGTGTTTTCTTGTAAAGAAAAATGAAGAAATAGTATTAGTCATGAGTTTTAATGTGTAGTTGTATTTGAATCATAATTCAAAATGGAAAACCTTATACAGTAACTGTTTAAGAAGCTCCATATATTTATTATAATTGCTGCAAATGTTTCTGTAAAGTCAGTTATACACCCTTCAATAGAACACGGGTAGTACAGAACTACCTGTATTTTTGGATATGGTAGTACAGGTACTAATTGATTTTAAGCGTTACTCCTTTTCTTTCTGTCAGTGGCAGTACCGTTACTTATTTCACAAATCCTTATCTGGAGCTCTGCAGTGTTTGTTTTGGTAAAAAATATCTGCTATAAGTTTTTGACTGTACAGTTCTTATCTCAGAGTGTAACTGTAACTGAAAAACAAAATTGCAGTACTTGAATAAACGTTGATCATGCCCAATAGTGCATGTGTTTATTTAAAGAAGACAAAATAACAAATAAAAGCAAATTTATTTGTTAAACCACTGACTTATTTAAGCCTGATTAATTCACAATGTTTTCCAAAATGAGACTTTGCATCGAAGCAAAAATTCCACAAATGGACAATTTTGTCGATAAAAAATTCCCAATTTGGTCACACTCCTTTTCCCAAAATAGGCAGAAAAACCCCTTCAGGACTAATAAGAAATAAATTAATAACAATGAATTAAGAGATTTATAAATTAGAATGTCTAAAAAAGAATTTATATAAGGGCAGAGCAGGAGTTTAGAAGGGCAGGGCGGGCCGCCATTCCATTTTGGCCTACATGAAGCTGGAGCACTGCTTTGCCTCACCATTATCACTGCTGCGTGACGGTCGTGCTTTACGGACAATGCTCTCCTCATCATCATCATCAGTCTGGGACGAGGGTTTTGAGGGCAAAGTCATGCGTTCCACGGGTGCTGACTTGGTGGCAACTGTTGGTACATTACAAAGAAAATGTGGTGTTGTATAATGGGGCAAGCAGTTTTGTATATGAGATACAGTATCAAGATAAGGTATTGTTGGAAGAGTGAATGGTTGGTATATTTAAGAAATACGTTTCAATATATCTATCTTGTTTATCGGTCAATACATAATTTGAAGTTTCAAGAAGGAATTGATTATCCTTGATGATGTAAGAACAAGTCATTTAATAAAACAAGGGCTGTTTGTAAAGCATGCATGCCCCCCATATGGGCTGTCAGTTGTAGTGGAATCCATTGTGTGAATACGTTTTTTGTCACTGTGACCTTGACCTTTGACCGTGTGACCTGAAAATCAATAGGGGTCTTCTGCCAGTCATGATCAAAGTACCTATGAAGTTTCATGATCCTAGGCCTAATTATTCTTGAGTTATCATCCAGAAACCATTTTACTGTTTCGAGTCACTGTGATCTTGACCTTAAATACCTAGTGACCTGAAAATTGATACAGGTCATCTGCCAGTCATGATCAATGTACCTACTGTTTCGAGTCACTGTGACCTTGACCTTTGACCTAGTGACCTGAAAATCAAAAGGGGTCATCTGCCAGTCATGATCAATGTTTCTATGAAGTTACACCTATTAAGTTTCATGATCCTAGGCGTAAGCATTCTTGAGTTATCATCCGGAAACTATTTTACTGTTTCGAGTCACTGTGACCTTGACCTTTGACCTAGTGACCTGAAAATCTATAGGGGTCATCTGCCAGTCATGATCAATGTTCATATAAAGTTTCATGATCCTAGACGTAAGAATTCTTAAGTTATCATCCGGAAACCTTCTTAAGTTATCATCCAAACCATTTTACTGTTTCGAGTCACTGTGACCTTAACCTTTGACCTAGTGACCTAAAAATCAATAGGGGTCATCTGCCAGTCATGATCATTGTTCCTATGAAGTTTCATGATCCTAGGTGTAAGCATTTTTGAGTGATCATCCGAAAACCATTTTACTGTTTCGAGTCACTGTGACCTTGACCTTTGATCTAGTGACCTGAAAATCAATAGGGGTCATCTGCCAGTCATGATCGATGTACCTATGAAGTTTCATGATCCTAGGTATAGGCATTCTTGAGTTATCATCCGGAAACCATTTTACTATTTCGAGTAACTGTGACCTTGACCTACCTTGTGACCTGAAAATCAATAGGGGTCATCTGCCAGTCATGATCAATGTACCTATGAAGTTTCATGATCCTAGGCCTAAGCGTTCTTGAGTTATCATCCGGAAACCATCTGGTCGACGGACCGACATGAGCAAAACAATATACCCTCTCTTTTTCAAAGGGGGGCATAATAAATAATGATGGAGAAAGTTACTAATAATAATTATTTCGGCAAAGTTTCTTTGTCAAAAGATATTGACGTCTGGAATAAAGCAATTAAGCACATTTTGATACAATACCTTTTTGGCGATTATTCAGGGAGTTGAGACTTGCGCCTTTAGAGCATGCAGCCTTCATTGAGGCCACCCTGGTTGCCTTGGCAACACATTTCTCTGGAGACGAATCAGATTGGGAACTAGCAGACGAGGCAATTCCACGCTTTTCAGGTTTCTTTATATTTTCTGTCTGTGAAATAGCCTGAGCCTCAACTTTCTTGGCTGGTCTACTACTGGAGCCAGTAGGAGTCAGAAAGAGAACAGATTTTTGAGACGAATGCGTGTTAGGACTGGTGTCCAAAGATGGCATAAGTGTTTTGGCGGATCTTGCACCGCTGGCTGTGCTGGATTTTGGCGTCAAATTTGCTGTAGCCAAGCCACTCCCTGCTTGACGCTTGTTCGGTGAGAGTTGCAATTCGGCAGCTTTCTTGCCAGCTGTTGTTGTAAAATAAACAAATTATACTGAAAAAGGACATAATTTATTAAACAAGGGCTGTTTGTAAAACATGCATGCCCCCCATATGGGCTTGCAGTTGTAGTGGCAGCCATTGTGTGAATATTTTTTTGTCACAGTGACCTTGACCTTTGACCCAGTCATGATCATTGCACCTATGAAGTTTTATGATCCTAGGCCTAATTATTCTTGAGTTATCATCAGGAAACCATTTTACTGATTTGAGTCACTGTGACCTTGACCTTTAGCCTAGTGACCTGAAAATTAATAGGGGTCATCTGCCAGTCATGATCAATGTACCTATAAAGTTTCATAATCCTAGGCATAAGCATTCTTGAGTTATCATCCGGAAACCATATTACTATTTCAAGTCACTGTGACCGAAGACCTTTGACCTAGTGACCTGAAAATCAATAGGGGTCATCTGCCAGTAATGATCAATGTTCCTATGAAGTGTCATGATCCTAGGCGTAAGCATTATTGAGTTATCATCCAGAAACCATTTTACTGTTTTGAGACACTGTGACCTTGACCTTTGACCTAGTGACCTGAAAAACAAAAGGGGTCATCTACCAGTCATGATCGATGTACCTATGAAGTACCATGATCCTAGGCCTAAGCGTTCTTGAGTTATCATCCGGAAACCATCTGGTGGACAAACCGACGGACGGACCGACCGACCAACATGTGCAAAACAATATACCCCCTCTTCTTCGAAGGAGGGCATAAAAAGTTATGACCTAACTTTAACGAAGGGTAAAGTTTTAGGAATGAAAAATACAATGACATTTGACCTTTGACCTTAAAGAAAGACCTTGACCTTGACTTTTCACCACTCAAAATGTGCAGCTCCATGAGATACACAGGCATGCCAAATATCAAGTTGCTATCTTCAATATTGCAATATTATCAAACTTTAACCAAGGTTAAAGTTTTGGGACAGAATGACAGACAGGACAAAAACAATATACCCCCGATCATTTGATTCGGGGGCATACAAATTAAATTTGATGATAAAATAAATAAAAATAACAAATAAATACATAAATAAGGTTTTGAAGTAACCAAGGCACATGTACCTCTAGGTCTGTCCTCTGGGGGCTCAATCCCGTCCTCCCTTTCAGGCCTGTCCCTGGCCCCACAGGGCTGGTCCCCTCGACCCTGCAGATCCTCCCGGGCCTTCTTTGGTAGCTCCTTATGCTTCTCCCTTTGTTTCTCATCCTTCTGCTGTTTGTGTTTGTGCTTCTTTTTCACAGGCACCCGTGGGGGCTGTGTCAGTAAACTGTCGTTGTCATCATCTGACTCCCTGAAAACAGTGGAGCCATGACTTCTGACAAAACTGGGCTTAATACGTGTTTGAATATTTCCACATAAACTTGGATTTTTGGTAAAAATGGATTTACTTCAAATGATTTTTTTTTATAAAAGCAGTATAGTGTCATCCCTGATTAGCCTGTGTAGACTGCACAGGCTTATCTGAGATGACACTTTATGCACATGCATTAAGACCTTTTCCCAGAACAGCTGTTTACAGGGACCCGCTGTCAAAAACTGAACCCGGAGTTCTCATGAGTTAAGAAATACCCACAAATTCCTCGGTACAAACAAGCAAATTCGTTGAATTGATATCCCGCGCCAATATGCTTCTGGACACAAAAGCGTTATATTTGACACTCAAAAAAGCATACTAAGGGCAATTACTTCGTTATTAACAGATAGTGTACAATGCCATTAGGCGTGCATCATCCTCTTATCCATATATATACCAAGTTTCAATGAATTCGACCAAAGCACTTCCAAGATATGGCTCCGGACGGACGAAAAAACGGACAGACAAGGCTAAAACAGTATCCCTCCGCCTATGGCGGGGGATAAAAACAATGCTGGTCTACTATATCAACCAATGAGTTAACAATTAGAGGGAGACTATACAATTTTTATATGTTATAAATTGTAATATATTGATAACAAGAGATGTGTTCGTCAGAAACACAAAAACATAATGCCCCCTATTGCGCCACTTTGAAATATTTTTTTTTTTTTTTTTTTTTTTTTTTTTTTACAGCTTCATGAGATACATGCATGCTGAATATCAAGTTTCTATCTTCAATAATGCAAAGGTTATGGCCAACGTTAAAGTTTTTTTTCGGACGGACGGACAGACTGACATACACACATACTGATTGACGGACAGTTCAACTGCTATATGCCACCCTATTGGGGGCATAAAAATATGCTACACTAACACAAAATAGGCAAGAAAAATTATACATTGAAGACGAATTTCATAAAATGCAGCAGACAAATAAGCGCCCCAAGCCGATTGTGACAAGATATTTCGTACATTTTTTCTTACAATAACCGAAGCATTCGTCTTTTTATTAGGATCAGAGTTAGTGTTCGAGTGTCGTATAAATAGATATCATTGCAGGAATTTAAAATTAACCGTTAAACTAAATTTAGATTCACATCGTACATGCATGATATACATGCTGGCAAATTCGACTGTACAGACATTTTTTATTTCAGAAATAAATATCTGGCTTATTACTCATTTTTCGACACATTTTCTTCTTAACTTTTTTTTAAATTTAAATTGAAATATATGTCTAACAAGAAACCGTCGGATACGGGTGATGCTCCCCAAAGTTTTTTTTTGTCACAATATTGCACTATATATTCAGATAAAAGGAAACGTCTTGAGGGGCATAACTTTGGACAAAATAATACAATGGATGGTTTAGCAACTTTAAAATATCAAAGGGCCATAACTCTCTAAATAAACAAGGGCTGTTTGTAAAACATGCATGCCCCCCATATGGGCTGTCCGTTGTAGTGGCAGCCATTGTGTGAATACGTTTTTTGTCACTGTAACCTTGACCTTTGACCTAGTGACCTGAAAATCAATAGGGGTCATCTGCGAGTCATGATCAATCTACCAATGAAGTTTCATGATCCTAGGCGTATGCATTCTTGAGTTATCATCCAGAAACCATTTTACTATTTTGGGTCACCGTGACCTTGACCTTTGACCTAGTGACCTCAAAATCAATAGGGGTCATCTGCGAGTCATGATCAATCTACCCATGAAGCTTCATGATCCTAGGCCCAAGCGTTCTTGAGTTATCATTCAAAAACCATTTTACTATTTCGGGTCACCGTGACCTTGACCTTTGACCTAGTGACCTCAAAATCAATAGGGGTCATCTGCGAGTCATGATCAATGTACCTATGAAGCTTCATGATCCTAGGCCCAAGCGTTCTTGAGTTATCGTCTGACAACCACCTGGTGGACGGACCGACCGACATGAGCAAAGCAATATACCCCCTCTGTGACCTTGACCTTTGACCTTGTGACCTCAAAATCAATAGGGGTCATCTGCGAGTCATGATCAATCTACCTGTGAAGTTTCCTGATCCTAGGCATATGCGTTCTTGAGTTATCATCCGAAAACCATTTTACTATTTCGGGCCACCATGACCTTGACCTTTGACCTAGTGACCTCAAAATCAATAGGGGTCATCTGCGAGTCATGATCAATCTACCCATGAAGTTTCATGATCCTAGGCATATGCATTCTTGAGTTATCATCCGGAAACCATTTTACTATTTCGGGTCACCGTGACCTTGACCTTTGACCTAGTGACCTCAAAATCAATAGGGGTCATCTGCAAGTCATGATCAATCTACCGATGAAGTTTCATGATCCTAGGCGTATGCGTTCTTGAGTTATCATTCAAAAACCATTTTACTATTTCAGGTCACCATGACCTTGACCTTTGACCTAGTGACCTCAAAATCAATAGGGGTCATCTGCGAGTCATAATCAATGTACCTATGAAGTTTCATGATCCTAGGCCCAAGCGTTCTTGAGTTATCGTCTGACAACCACCTGGTGGACGGACCGACCGACAGACCGACATGAGCAAAGCAATATACCCCCTCTTCTTCGAAGGGGGGCATAATAATCTAACCAGAACCCACTAATAACATGCGCATCTCCTCAAGGTAGTTAAGCTTCCCATAATGCTTCATTATATTCCAGTCAGTAGTTGGGGAGTTATAGCCCGGACAAGAATTGCACTATATGTACAGTTTATAGAAAATTTCAAAGGGCCATAACTCTGTGAAAAATCATCCGACCATAACCGGCTGATAATATGCACATCTCCTGTTGGTAGTGAACCTTCTCATAAAGTTCATGGGAATAATCTACATGCGCGTCCCGCGTCTATGACGCACAAATCTTGAAATAGACCCATAGTTTTGAAATATGTGCGTCCACTTGGACGCATTGCTGAAACGAATCTGTAAACGCATACGCTAATATCGATAAGTACGAACCATCTTGGGTATGAGTCAAAAGTGTAGCGATGAACGCTGAGTTTAACCGAATGAGGCTTGAAGACTGCAACAAGTCTTTTGAATGGCTCTAGTCGAGCCACTGCTGTATAATACGAACCAATAAGAATCAACCATTTAAATATAGTGTGTGTTTCTAGAGTCCCCTGGATCACGGTCTGCTTAAACCTTTTGTAACTTAAATATAAATAATAAATATGTATAATAAATATTACAGAAATAATGCCTACAAAATAAGGTGTTGAAGCTATATCAGAAACAAACGACTCTAAACTTTATTAATGGTAGGTCAACGGCTCGCAATTTTGGACGTTAACAATAATATTATCAGGCTCACAATTATGATGTTAACCATAATATTATTATTGACTTGAATCAAGTTGAAATGTTGTAACAGGTTACATTCATGTAACAGATAATGTTATAGCCTATGTGAAGGCAAACAAGATATTGATAACCCTGAATTTGTTTTTTGCTTTCAAAATTCACTGATTATGAGATTATTCAAAGTTTAATGCAAAATATAGTTATTGAGCTAGTGTCATTTAGACTTATTTTCTTCACTACTCGGTATCTTTCAAAATTTGGGACCCATTCTTTTTCAAGGTGGACTCATTAATTTTGGCCTGGAACTCATATGTCTAAAATCTACGAGTTCAGGGACCCATAGGTAGTAAATTCTAGATTATTACCTGAAGTTTCATTGAATTCCCGTAATAAGTTGCTGAGAAATAGCTCGGACAAGAATTGTGCACGGACAGATGGACACACGGACAGACAAAGCGGCAAATATATGCTCCCCCCAAATTTTTTGGGGGAGCATAATAAGCTTTTACACATTTTATATAAATTCATAAATATTTGACAAAATCGTATAGTCTCGCTTTAATAATAACAGTTGATACAGTGTGTGATTTTAAAAGAATTATAAATGGGTCAGCTTTATTTGTACTAGCAGCTTATAAGTGGGGTTTTCCAAAAAGTTGTTTTTCCAGGATACACATATTGCTTTTGTAAACAATCGCAAAAGAATTGCAAAAATGGCAATGGTGTGTGACAAAAACTTTTTATAATTCAGTGTAAGCGTCAAACATTCTGGTAACATGTGTTACAACTCAACATACTTACGTATGTTCACTTCGGTTGTTGTCACTCTGTGTTTGCTCCTCCCCCTGCTCCTCCTCCTCCTCACTTTCCATGCTTCTCATCTCCACCTCTGGACTGCTGGACGCTAGCTCACCCTGCTCGACTGGACTCCGGTCAGACACAACTGTCACTAGAATTAAATAAGAGGCTTAATGCATGTTCGTTAAGAGATGTCCAAACTAAGCCTATGCAGTCAACATAGGCCATCAGAGATGACACTTTCAGCATAAACTGAATTTTTGCTACAAACTCTATGAAACAACTACCTCAAAACAAACAAGAGGGCCATGATGGCCCTGCATCGCTCACCTGACTAACCTTGCTACATCAACTTAAATTCTATCAGACCCATATACAATCCCAAGCCAGATTTCATCAATTAATACATTCTGACAAAATTTCATTAAGATGTGATGAAAACTGTGACCTCTTTCATCTACACAAGGTTTTTCTGGAATTGGCCCGGTGACCTAGTTTTTGACCCCAGATGACCCAAATACAATCCCAACCCAGATTTCATCAAGATAAACATTCTGACCAAATTTTATAAAGATTGGATGAAAACTGTGACCTCTACTGTCTACACAAACAAATTGTTGACGGACACACGCACGGACACACGCACGCACAACGGACGCCGGACATCACACGGTCACATAAGCTCACCATGTCACTTCGTGACAGGTGAGCTAAAAATACCAAACAAGAGGGCCATGGTGGCCCTGTATTGCTCCACTGTTTTTTATGCGAAAAAAGCGTGCAATGCGCATGGGTTGAAATGTACTCAAGCATATGACTTCTCCTTCTATCCATCGTCCCACTGGACGCTTAAAGTTGGAAGGGGTGAGCATTTTTATATATGGAAAACGTTACTACGGTGTTAACTAAACAGACTAAAAAGCCCAAGAATTGTTGCATAGGTCCTTTGCTTATAACGTAGGTACATTTTTCTCTCCAAAAGATATTGTTGTTCTTTCTAGTTCACATATTTTTAGATGCTGAAGATCAAATCTATGCATGTTCTACAAGATTAATGAAAGTTCCTTCATTCAATCATGAATCTTTTTCCAAAATTCCAAAAAGTGTTTGAAGGTTTCAAAGTTTCTTTTACTTATATAGTTCATGACATATGCAAAATACCTAATGATGTAGATCACCTGAACTTCATTCTTGAGGCATTAGTGAGTGTAGCAGGATTATTAAAGTGGTGAAGAAATTGTTTATTGTACAAAGAAGATATTTGCCCCAGGAAACATAAAGTTACGAGTTTTTCAGGTTCATGAGGTGCCGAAAGGCAGTAGGAATGATGACTTTGTAGAGGTTGTTTGTTAAACAAAGTAAATGTTTATGAGACAAAAATTGAATTATAATTCATCAAGATGTTGCGATCATGGCAACACTACTTTCATATGGCGTGTGGTTTAAAGAGATATCATGGCAAACAATTAGCTTGACCTAACGTTCCTTTACTTTTTGATGATGCGAACAGCATCGTCCAAGGTATCATAACCATCATTTTTTTTTTTCACAATGGCGACCTATGTAAAAGACCGAGCCAGTCCGATTGAGATAACTCGATTTTTAAGTTACTTCCCTTTTGCATTCGCCACTGCGTAGGAGATTGCTCGTCATTGATAACATTCTCCTAGCAAAGTTGTCGTTTGTGTTTCAACATTCAACAATGGCCGCCACCATGAGAGTCTCGATTCAAAACTTTCTTACTGCATAAATTGGCTTGTTTCGCTATTTAGAAGCTGTCATTTAGGATATATGAATTATTTATTCACTAAATCTCCGCTTATGACAACAATAATTGGAATTCAAAGGATATATACTCGATGTGAATGAAGGACTTTCTGGATCATATCAGCTTGACACGGCAAAACTGGCATACTGGTATTTTTAGTTATCAATATATAAGTCACATTGTACTCTTAAGTATACTTACATGTATCCCGGGTACGGTAAATATACTAAAATGTACCCGGGAAATTTAACCCTAAATCAGTCGTTGTCAACTATTTTTTTGTAATAATTATATATACACATTTATATTAATTTTCTGTAGAATGGCCTCTATATTATCGGAACACATACTAAAAAAGCATGTTGATGCAGTGTTTTTTGAAGAGAAGTGTGTTTAAGATAATCGGTTGCGCGTTTTACGACATCGGATTTGGGCGCGAATACAACTCGGGTACAGTCTAATATGGACCGAGTACAGTTACGTTTATTTACCGTACCTGGGGTACATGTAAGTATACTTAGAGTACCCAGGGTACATGTAAGTATACTTAAGAGTACCCGGGGTACATGTAAGTAGTACCAGAGCCGACAATGACCAATCAAGCCCATTATCCCTTATGAACCGACTCAAAAAACCGAGTCGGCAATATTTGACTTAATTTTTGGTTTGGTTGCTCTCGAGGGATTGAAAATTTCAGAATCATCCTAAAAGCCGTACGGGTTTGATCCAGCAGAAGCGACATTGAAAACTAGCATACTTTGTTATCTAAAAGGCTGCTAAACCTGATATACAATGCTAATGTGAATTTTCTCTCACATGATGTTCATCAGTCATATAAAAACTTACAGCAGTAGTAAACAACTGGACAATTATTAATGAACGCATCTTTCATTTGTCTTTGACACTTTGATTTTGACATGGCCTAGATTTAAATATGTGACTGGACTTTACCAGCACTCTTGTAACAGAGCTAAAGTTTCAATGTACCATTGAAGATCACCTAAATCCAGATTTGCTTTTATAGACGTGTGAAAACTTTTATTGGGTGTGACAAGTAAGCAAAAATTGGTCATTACCCAGAGGCCACAACTGATCTATGACTGTATTAAAACAAGAAAAATCAGTGCATGCTTTAGATTTCCTTAAATAGTTCAATAAAAACTAATTTCATAAGCCTGGAAACAGTTTAACAGTAATGCTACCAATGTGTAACACCAGGGCCTTGAATTTGAAAACTAGGACATGCATGGTCATTTCTTCATGAAATCAGGACACAAAATTGTATTTTAAGTCCTTAATTGACCTGGCTATAGTTCTCAGATTATTATAAGCTCAATCAGTATATTTATATCATTATTTATGCTTTGTGTATTGTAAACATATACACAATCATGCAGTTACATGATAGCAATAAATAATATCAAAGCTACCCATACTATAAAGGTCATTGACAATAGAGCTGCAACTGGTACCCGAAATATCCAATGATATCGGATCCTACGTCAGATTCGCGGGTACGGATCCATCCCTGGAAATTTCGGTTCCAAATATTTATTTTATAGTTGTATGTAACCTAGCACTGTTTTCACGAGTATTGTTTTTTTATACAGACTGGTTCGATTTAAAAGATAAAAGAAACGTATAAAAGTCAATATTTATTGATGTGTTACAGTCAAATAGCAGATCATTCGAGATTCTTCGGCTTTTATTGTATTAAGAGTGTCACTTGCGACAATTCGAAATCATGGAGGATTTACACATTATTAATTCATAATGGCAATAAGTAAGTTTTCAATCCTTATTGTCTTTCTGAGTTGTATTAAAAACAACGGTAGTGGATCCAGTGTGTCTGGAATGTAATTCAGGTAAATTTTGCATCATTTTGCGACCTGTCCAATTGAGTTCCTGCATCATGTAAATTGTAATGTCTTGAAAGCATCCTCTACTAAGTTTAAATGCTATCTTGTGATGCAAGGAACCTCAGTGCCCAGTGAGAGAATCTTCTGCACAGCAGGAGATCTCGCCAGTGCTTATAGGCAGTATTATAGGGCTTGCCTGGACCCGGACAATATTGAAATGCTAATTTTTGTGAAAACAAACATCAAACTGTATGAACAGTGAAAAGCATAATTATGTTAACAAACAAACTATTAAGTGAATAATTGTTAAGGTTTCGTTTTATTTTGACATTGCTACAATGTTAAACGAGAACTTTTATGTTGTTTTTTTGTTAATAAATGTTAAATGTTTTTTAGTCAAATTATACTTCTAAAACCATTGATTTCTTTAATTTAGACAGAAACTTCTAATTTTCTCTTATATGAGGGATCCGGATCCGAAAAACTGTAAGAAACCATATTTGGATTCGGATCCGAACAATTTTTTGGATTCGTTGCAGCCCTAATTGACAAAGCCTATGGTCAAAATGTGAACACATTGAGTGTAATCACCCTCTCGTGCCAGCAAAAACAACACGTTGACAGGTTGTCATTTTTGACAGTTCTACTTTCACTTTCATTTTGTGATATCAAACTATTAACAATTATGTGGCTGAGAAAAATATCGCCATTGCTTTTTATGCCCCCTGTAGTGTGGCCTATATCAATTGAACTGTCAGTCAGTCAGTAAGTCAGTGTGTCAGCCTGTCCGTCCGTCCGAAAACTTTAATGGCCATAACTTTTTTAATATTGAACATAGCAACTTGATATTTGGCATACATGTGAATCTCATGGAGCTGCAAATTTTCAGTTGTGAAAGGTGAAGGTCATCCTTCAAGGTCAAATGTCAAATATAAAGCGTCTGTCTGTCTGTTCGAAAACCTTAACATTGGCCATAACTTTTTCAATATTGGCATGCATGCGTATCTCATAGAGCTGCACATATTGATTGGTGAAAGGTCAAGGTCATCCTTCAAGGTCAAGGTCAAAGGTCAAATTTTGCAATATTGAAGATAGCAACTCCATATTCGGCATGCATGTGTATATCATGGAGCTGCACATTTTGAGTGGTGAAAGGTCAAGGTCATCCTTCAAGGTCAAAGGTAAAATATATGGCTTCAAAGCTGTGCAGCAGGGGGCATTGTGTTTTACAAACACAGCTCTTGTTTAATATATTTTCTGCACATTCCTTCAAAAAACATACATCAATACACGATTTTCTTCGTTAATTCAATCATTCCTGACAGACTTGTGTACATATTTCTCTTACATTTTGACGCGCATAGGTAGGACCGCATTACCGCTTCCAAAATGTGTATTCATACTATTGCCTTCTAGGAACTTATCTGATGTTTGACGGAAAGGGCCGAAAATGTGCCAGTGTGGGTCATGTTCCCCACAGGTACTACTTTCCCGTTCCCCCAATTTTTTTTCCGTTCCTAAAATTTTTGGTATCCAATTTTTTTATATTTAATATTCAATTAAATTTGACTTTCTCGCTATACGAGATAACACTACTTACGAATCTCCTGCTCGGCTAATAACTTTAATATTCAATTAAATTTGACTTTCTCGCTACATGTCTGTGTTTTGCTGTCATATTTTGTCGATCGAATGCTCGGTTCTAAAACGCCATATCATTGGCCAACACAATGAGAACAACCAACCAGATGACGCGTTATAAAATTAAATGGTGTACATGTGTAGATGAAACACCGAGTGACATATAGCGAGAAAGTCAAATTTAATTGAATATTAAAGTAATTAGCCGAGCAGGAGATCAGTTAGTTGTGTAATCACGTTGCTTTTACTGTCTTTTAACGAATCCAGTTGCATTTTGTCGGCAGCTGCATGGGAACATGTGTGTTTTCGATGAAAAAGGTCACGTCCAGTGTTCCACAATCTTTCAGCTATAGGCATATAGTGCGTTTCATACCTTGTGTATATATAATACATATACGAGAATTAGATTTTCAAACTATGTATTTTTGTCAATATTCGTTGTTGAAAAGTCGAACCATACACAATAGGTGTACATTTAACAATCTGGAACCCCTGGGGTAAGCTCGGGGGGAGGCGGGGGGGGGGAGGGGGCAAATTTATGATACTGATGCCTGTGGTTTCCTTGACACAAATTCACTGTGCACATTTCTAAACAAAATATGTGTTTCTTGTTTCTAAAACGCAGTCTCTTTTGTTGACAAACACATTTCATTATTCCTATCAAACTATATGATGTCAGTCGTTAATTGGATTGATATTTGTCATTTCAATAATCTTAATTTTCGCTTCACAACGGCGCCATTTGCATACAAAAATACCAAACACAATTTAAGAAACCGATTTTAATTGGAAGATTGGGAAACGACAGCCAATTATATCGCTCGTTTTAAAAATGCTTAGGCAGAATCTACCAGTGTTAAATGCGGAGAGATTTTGCAGGCCTCAAATATATTAAGCATATTTTCATTTTTGTGACCCCCAAGGCAGGGTCAAATTTGACCCCAGGGGCATAATTTGAACAAACTAAGTAAAGAACTATTAGATGTCACTACATACCGAATTTGGTAGCCCTAGACCCTATGGTTATGGACAAACAGATTTTTAAAGTTTGCACAAAATAGGCTTTATATAAGCATAATTAATTTATGTTCAATTTTGTGACCCCCGGGACAGGTTCAAATTTGACCCCAGGGGCATAATTTGAAGAAATTTGGTAGAGGACTATTAGATGTCTTTACATAACAAATTTGATAGCCCTAGGCCCTACGGTTATGGACAAGAAGATTTTTAAAATTTGCACAAAATAGGCTTTATATAAGCATATGTTCAATTTTGTGACCCCCAGGGTAGGGTCAAATTTGACCCCAGGGGCATAATTTGAAGAAGTTTTGTAGAAGACTATTAGATGTCTCCTCATACCACATTTGATAGCCCTAGGCCCAATGGTTATGGACGAGAAGATTTTGAAAGTTTTCACAAAATAGGCCTTATATAAGCAAATTTTCAATTTTGTGACCCCCGGGGCGGGGTCAAATTTGATCCGAGGGGCATAATTTGAAGAAATTTGAAAGAGGTTCACCCCAGGAACATTTGTGAGAAGTTTTATGAGAATTGGACTTGTCGTTTAGGAGAAGAAGATGTTTAAAGAAAAAGTTAACGCACGCACAGACGCACGCACGACGGACACATGACCATGACATAAGCCCAGCTGGCCTCTGGCCAGTGGAGCTAAAAAGCAAAATGAGTTGTCCATGATAAGCCTGTAAGCAGGCTTTTCTAGGGCTACACTTAACACACACGCATTAAGCCCTTTTTCCAAGGCTATGCTTATGATTATCTTATTTTGAGTTTTAGGGCCGACTTTGAAGAAACAAAACAGGGAACTTTTCCTTATATTGTATCAGAAACATTCTTGTTTTGTTGTTGTTTATGACCATAAAAACAAGACCATTAAATGGCACATGGTAACACATATGTTTCCGAATATGGGTTAGAAGGTAATTGTAAAGATTTACAGAGAGAAACATGTTTTGTTTTTAATTCCAAGAAATTCACTTTGACTTTGGACCAATGTTCTCCAGCTAGTAGCTGCATGTTTCATTTAATTTGAATTCTAATTCAATGCTGGTTGGTCATTAACATTAACCGTGTTTGATTAATGATTATTGCACATAATATTTGATTTTATAGTGCTGATTCACCTGTGTGCAATGTTAAAACAAGAGTGGTGTTGTTTTTGAGTGGTTTAAATTTACATTTCCTTACTTTTTGCATAAAAACAAGGGCTGTTTGTTCAACATGCATGCCCCCATTATGGGCTGTCAGTTGTAGTGGCAGCCATTGTGTAAATACGTTTTTTGGCACTGTGACCTTGACCTTTGACTTAGTGACCTGAAAATCAATAGGGGTCATCTGCCAGTCATGATCAATGTACCTATGAAGAGCCATGATCCTAAGCGTAAGCATTCTTGAGTTATCATCAGGAAACCATTTTACTGTGTCAAGTCACCGTGACCTTGACCTTTGACCTAGTGACCTGAAAGTCAATAGAGGTCATCTGCATTCATGATCAATGTACCTATGAAGTTTCATGATCCTAGGCGTAAGCGTTCTTGAGTTATCATCCGGAAACCATGTATCTAAGTTGAGTCACCGTGACCTTGACCTTTGACCTGAAAATCAACAGGAGTCATCTGCGAGTCATGATCAATGTACCTATGAAGTTTCATGATCCTAGGCATAAGCGTTCTTGAGTTATCATCCAGAAACCATTTTACTATTTCAGGTCACCGTGACCTTGACCTTTGACCTAGTGATCTGAAAATCAATAGGGGTCATCTGTGAGTCATGATCAATGTACTTATGAAGTTTCATGATCCTAGGCATAAGCGTTCTTGAGTTATCATCCGGAAACCATTTTACTATTTCGGGTCACCATGACCTTGACCTAGTGACCTGAAAATCAATAGGGGTCATCTGCGAGTCATGATCAATGTACCTATGAAGTTTCATGATCCTAGGCATAAGCGTTCTTGAGTTATCATCCCGATACCATTTTACTATTTTGGGTCACCATGACCTTTGACCTAGTGACCTGAAAATCAATAGGGGTCATCTGCGAGTCATGATCAATGTACCTATGAAGTTTCATGATCCTAGGCCTAAGCGTTCTTGAGTGATCATCCGGAAACCATCTGGAGGACGGACATACAGACGGACCGACATTTGAAAAACAATATACCCCCTCTTCTTCGAAGGGGGGCATAATAATTAGCTGGTATGTACTGGCAGGAAATAAAATCTAAACAAAAAAATAATTATGATAAATTTTTATTTATCTTAGCAATCAAAGATTGGTATTTTGCAAGTGAATGGTTGGTATATTTATGAAATACTTTTCAATATATCTTTGTTTATTGGTCAATGCACAATTTGAAGTTTCAAGAAGGAATTGATTATCCTTGATGATGTAAGAACAAGTTATTTAATAAAATAAATAATGATGGAGAAAATTACTAATAATAATTATTTCTGCGAAGTTTCTTTGTCAAAAGATATTGACATCTGGAATAAAGCAGTTAAGCACATTTTGATACAATACCTTTTTGGTGATTATTCAGGGAGTTGAGATTTGCACCTTCAGAGCATGCAGCCTTCATTGAGGCCACCCTGGTTGCCTTGACAACACTTTTCTCTAGAGACGAATCAGATTGGGAACTCGCAGACGAGGCAATTCCACGCGTTTCAGGTTTCTTTTTATTTTCTGTCTGTGAAACAGCCTTAGCCTCAACTTTCTTGGCTGGTCTACTACTGGAGCCAGAAGGAGTCAGGGTGGGAACAGATTTTTGAGACGAATGGGTGTTACCACTGGTGTCCAAAGATGGCATAAGTGTTTTGGCAGATCTTGCACCGCTGGCTGTGCTTGATTTTGGCGTCAAATTCGCTGTAGCCGAGCCGCTCCCAACTCGACGCTTGTTCCGTAAGAGTCGCGATTCGGCAGCTTTCTTGCCAGCTGTTGTTATAAAATAAACAAATTATACTGAAAAAGTACATAATTTATTAAATAATTAGCTGGTATTTACTGGCAGTAAGGGTATCACATTTACATATTTTTCTTAACGTTTAAACGAAAGGAAATACGAAACGTTACCATTTAAGCGGTATCCCTAACGGTTTTAAAAGCATCAGTGCCATGGCCTCTCCAAACTGAAAGCAGTAATTACTTCTGAAAGTTATATTTATTGCATATCCCATTCACACAATGACGTCATATTTATACAAACTGTTATCGGCGTTGTCGATCCATTGGGTTACACTTTGTCTATTTTCATGCCGTAATGTTTTGTAACAAAAACAAATTAATATCGAACCAACATTCCTTAAATAAGAGTATTAACCGGTTTAAAAATTTTCAATGTTTTACTTAACACGATGTACATCAAAAGATGCATACTTCAATTTCAGTAAAAATGTTTCTATACGGAGATAGTTGGCCATATCTCTAGAAATGAATGCCGATGAAGAAACGTCAGGAAAATTTCCTTGTGCACTTCGTGCCGACGGGCGTCGAATTTTCAAGACTCGGGACATGCAACAAAAGGCGGGAATTTCGTGATGACGCGCGTTAAATATTCAAGACGTCTAGTCTGTACATGGTGTATTGTTGTGTTTACGGTATTGTGAATAAGGGCCATCTGGCGCACGAGATACAAATAGTTTTTAATACGAGTCGTTTTCAGCAGCTTAGTTAACAAGCTTTGCAACGTCGTAACGTAATGAACTGAAATGAATTTTATTGATATTGACTGTCGTTTAATAGTTTACAGTTTTTGTAAACGTTTTTGAATAAAACACGAAACGCGACCGTTTAAACATTTAAACGTGATACCCTTAACTGGCAGGAAATAAAATCTAAAAAAAATTATTATGATAAATTTTTTATTTATCTTAGCAATCAAAAGATTCCTATTTTGCACATGATTGATCACCAACTTAAGCTTTAAAATATTAAAACTATGTTGTTGATAACATATCTGAATGTGTTGCCATTTCCATTTTTTTACAAGGTTATGTGTAATTTACATTAATATCTTTCTTAAAACAAGAGGGCCTGAAAGGCCCAAAGTCTCTCACCTGAGATAAAAAGATATTATTCAGGGTTATACAGGTTTTTTTTGGCCCTATTTTATAGCCGAAATTCGGCTATGTTCGCAATCTCAAAAAGTATACTTTTTTCCCAAAATGTGGCAAAAAATTCCCAATTTCAAAAGAAATGCGTATTTTATCTCAATTTTAATTCAATTACATCTAATAAAGTATTATATGATTTTGTTCTGTTAATTTGAATGATTATAAAGAGATATATCAAATTAAGTATTTCCCTAATCAGTGGACTTTTTGTGTGGAAAAAAAGGCTAATGAATTTATTTTCCCAATTTCATGAAAATGCCAACAAAATTCCCAATTCCAAAGCCATGGGCTATCTTCCCAAAAAGTGGAAAAAAACTCTGTTATAGATAATTTATTACCCATGGGGGTAAATACCCCAACTTTTCAAAGCATGGGGGTAAATGGTCAAATTTTGCCTTGCTTGAAGAGTAATTTGCTAAAAGTAAAACCAGAATATAGCCAGGGTACAGACACGCTACTTTAATAATGTTAAACATAATTAACCATGTGTATTCCTTCATATTAGTAGGTTTCTTAATTTCTTGTTATTTTAACTTGTATTGTTGGCATATTACATTTAAGAAGATCTTCGTCCTTATCGTTCACCACCGTGGGCCACAGAAAACTTTTTTGCCAACTTTCAACAGTTGTTTCATAAGCGTTTTAACGGTTCCTTTTTTATTTGAAAACAGAGGAAATTAAATCATTTAGTATTGGCAGTACAATTTTATTACTCGATACAATTTTTGCCGTACACAAAGAATCAATTTTACTTTGAGAAGTAATTTGTGTTGGCTTGAAAGAAGCCATGCTGACCACTTCATGTAATTTGATAAACACATGAGCGCTTGACTGTCTGTTAAAAAATCAATACTAAATTTACCACGCATCTAGATGATAGAGTATACATACCGACTGGCTAACTATTTTTACAATCCAGCGCACAAATTAGCTCTAATTTTTACGCAGCGATTTTCCTTGTCCAATTGGGAAAAGTACCCGTACCGGTCCAATTGGGAAAAATTGAGTCGTGAAAACCTCAAAATTGGGAAAAATCGAGTCGTGAAATCCTTAAATTGGGATAACCAGTCTCATATTTTGGCTAAAGACACTCAGCTGTTTATATTTTTTGTTTACGATGTACACAGAGAATTTACAGAATTAGCGTAATTAGCTCAGATTGGCTTGCTTAAATGTACGCACGGAAATGCTAAATTGAGTGTATCTTAATATTTCTAATGCGTATATTACGCTGAAACGCAGCTTATCTAGAATGCTGATTATTGGGACAAATCTTCTGACCAAGTTTCATGAAGATTGGAAAATAAATGTGGCCTCTAGAGTGTTAACAAGGTTTTACTATAGCCATAAAAGGAAAAATGCCCCGCCCCCTGGCAGCCATGTTTTTCAACCAACCGGCATCATTTTTGAACTCGTCCAAGATATTATCGGGATAAATCTTCTGACCAAGTTTCATGAAGATAGGACAGTAAATGTGGCCTCTAGAGTGTTAACATGATTTTACTATAGCCATTTAAGGAAAAATGCCTCGCTCCTTGGAAGCCATGTTTTTCAAGCAAACATAATTATTTTCGAATTCATCCAAGATATCACTGAGACCAATCTTCTGACCAAATTTCACGAAGATTGGACTATAAATGTGGCCTCTAGAGTGTTAACAAGGTTTTACAATAGCCATATAAGGAAAAATGCCCTGCCCTGGTGGCCATGTTTTTAAAGCAACCAAAACCCTTTTCGAACTCAGATCTCGACACCGGTGGTCTGGGGACCCCAGATTTTGGCGAGGACCACCAGTTCTTTCAAGCTGGGTGGTCCTCCGGGAACCCTAAATTTATAGAACCAATTTGGCTTGATTGACCATTTGAATTTTTAAACGTGGCTCCATTTTTTTTAAAGCGGCGAATTAAAAAAAATCGGTAAAATCTTATTGGAAAATGTACTGCGAATCGAAAGCACGCAACTGAGCATAAGCGGCCAGCGTCAGTCAGTTGTAAATATTGATTTTCGACGATGTAAGCGACCTACAGTGCAGAGTATATTGAAATCACTGAAGCGTGCAAGTGTTACAAACGGTGTTTTTACTTCTATTGTCAAGTTTTAGGGGGGTTATTATCGGATTAATGGCTCCTTTATGATATTGAGCAAAAAAAAAGTAACACTGGGACAAACTGTTACGACGATCAATAATTATAATAATTATTAGGGCCGCTATTTCTTTAATCAAAACCATAAGCGATAGGGCTGGCAAAAGCATTTAATTTTTCCACAAAAACACTTTTTTCTACAGGTATTTGTGAGCATTTCTGTTTAATAGTTCCGTAATTACAATGACCTTGGAAGGATATAATTTGATTAAGATACCAACAATTTCTGAAATAAAAAGTACAACGTTCACTCGATGTACTATATTCTGGATATGTTAAAATTCGGACATTTAAAGATAGTGACATGTTTGTGTTGTTTTGTTGTTGATAGTTTATTAAAATATGTTTTATGTTATTTCAGGCAACTAGAATGGATGGTGGTAATTATCTGGGCCTTTCTGTCAGTAAATAGGTGTGAAAAACTATAATTTAATTGATCCTGGAAATTATCCACCACTAACAGGGTCTAGTAATGATGATACCGCATATAATAGTATGTGTTTTTACCATCAATACTTATAAAAATTGGGCTATTCTCCTCCTTCTCTCTCTTTTTAATACAAACAACATACATATAATAATAATAATAATAATAATAACAATAGTAACTCTAATAATAATAATAATATTAATATTACTTCATCATAATAGTTTAAATAACATATACCAATTATATTAAATTCAAACAGATTCAAGTAGTAATATTCCTTCTTGTTTCATATGCTTCATTTACATTCCTAAAGTGCAAAAGAGCAGACGCAATCAATATGATTGGTTATCTCTGTCACGTCCGTGCAGGAGCAGACGCCATTTCAAGGTCGTTCTTTGTGGGAAATTTTTAAAACAGATTGACCTACTTGCTTTTGCGCGGACCTGACAGAGATAACCAATCAGAGCCATGCTTTTAAATACAGTCAACCAATAAAAACACCGCTTTCTTACAGCTTTAGGCTCGACATAGATTATTAATTTTATTAAGTACTACGTTTTTAACACTTCTTGAATAAGTATAGATATTTTTAAACAAATAGATTTTTATTAAGGCACCGCACCAACACTGCAAAGTTTTCTATTTATTTTATTTTTTTTATTCAATATAAAACATACAATGTAAATATGTGCATAAGCAAGAACAAAAGTGGTATAATACAACAGTAATAATGTCAAACACATATTATACATGATATGCTAGGATATACTGTTTTGTTTTGCTTTGGTTGCATGTGGTGTATGCTGTTATTACTATAGTTAGGTAGAAGACAACTGGACTGGGTTATGAAAGTTTATGCGTTTCCATTTTTGTTCAAAAATATGAAGTTTATCGTTGTTGAGGGCTATTTCTTTTTCAATTTGGATCTTTAGTTTTAAATAGTTTATAAAACAGTTGAAAGTAGGTATTTGTTTTTTGTATTTGAAGCTAAATATAAAATATTTCATTAATATGATAATGTGGTTCACAGTGTTATTAATTTCTGGTATTTTAAAATTATTCACACCGAAACTGATATTTAAGAAGGACAGTTTTAATTTTAATTGTTGGTTCTCTAGAAATGTTGTTAACTGGTTCCATAGAATTTGAATATGTTTGCACTCCCAGAAAAGGTGTTCTATTGTTTCAATGTGTTCGCTGCATATATCACATAAATTTGTGTTGGATAGGTTGCATTTAAAAAGGTATTTATTTGTAGCTATGATTCTATGGACATATTTATATTGAAAATTTCTCAGTGTGCTATCAATAGTTGTTTTATATGGCATGATAAATATTTGTTTCCAATTAAATTCTTGTTCTCGAAGAAGGCTTTGCCATTTATTTTGAATCTTGGAGTTTTCTGCAGGGTGTTTAATTTGTAGTTTGTAAAATATTTTGTTTGTTTTGTTTTGTTTTGCAAGTATGTTTTCCGTGAATGATGTTTGAGTACATGGTGTGTTTTTTGTATTAATTGTAGATTTAATATGTATGGGTATGCTTTTAATTAATGTGTAATACATAAGGAAATTGCCCGAAGGTATTCCGTATATATAACATATATTCTCAAAAGAGTAGAAGTCTTTTATTCTGTAATCGTACAATTGGTCGACATATTTAATGTTTTTTTCAAACCAATGTTTATAGAAAAAGGTCTTATTGTTTGAAGTTATGTCTTTATTGTTCCATAAAATAGTTTTACTGGTGATTTGGGTTTCTAGATTATGAGTAACATTAGTCCATGCCGATAAAACATGAGACAGAAATATGTTTTCGTTTGCAATTTCATGCAAAATGGTATTGCTGATGTTACATTCAAAAAGTAAGGAGTCACCATATTTTTTTAGGATTTCCTGGTAGAATAATTTCCATTTACTTGTATTGGTATTATCTAGATATCTTTTAACCCAGCTGCATTTGATTGCATTCAAGAATGAGTCGATGTCCGTTAATTGGATACCTCCATTTTCTACTGATTGAATTAACTGAGTTCGCTTAATTTTATCAGGTTTACCGTCCCATATGAAATTAAATATTTCTGATTGTATATCTTTAATAATATCATTTGGTGGGTTTGGGAGAACTGTTAGTGTATAAATTAATTTAGGGAGTGCAAACGTTTTCAACACTGTGTTTTTTCCGATTAGCGTAAGTTTACGATGCTGCCATGATTTTAAACAATTTTTAAATTTTTGTAATTTAGGCAGTATGTTTTTTAGAATGGTTTCATTTTCATTGTTTGTAAAGGTTATTCCTAACGTTGTTGCTTCATCTGATGTCCAGTGGAATTTCATTTCTTTTTTGAGTTGAATATTACTTTGTTTAAATTTACCTACTCGTAGCACAGTGCATTTACTTTTGTTAAGTTTAAGACCCGATGCCATTCCAAAAAGGGTAAGTGATTCTATAAGATTATTGAATGAGTCAATACTGTCATTTAAAAAATAAGTTGCGTCGTCAGCAAATAGGGATTGTTTAATTTCTTCGTCAGGTTCTAGCGATATTCCATTTATATGTTCATTTGATTGGATATAGTGTGATAGATACTCGATGCATATAATAAATAGTGAGGATGAGAGGGGACATCCTTGTCGTACCCCTCGTTCGATGTTAAAACTGTTTGAGAAGAAGCCATTGTTAATTATTATACTGTTAATATCGGTATAAAATAGTTTTACCCATTTAATTAGACTTTCACCGAAATTCATATTTTCTAAGCAAGAGAACATGAACGAATGGTCTAGTGAATCGAAAGCCTTTTCAAAGTCTGCAAAGAAGATGAGGCCAGCATTGTTTGGTTGGTTGAAGTAATTTATGCATTCTTGTATCAGACGTACATTTTCACCAATGTATCGTCCTTTAATAAAACCAGATTGAGATCTTGAAATGACTGATGGTAATACTTTTTTAATTCTGTTTGATATACTTTTAGTTGCAATTTTATAATCATTGTTTAGTAAACTTATCGGGCGCCAGTTTGATAAGGATTCTAGGTTTTTTCCAGGTTTTGGAATGAGTGATATTATACCTTGTTTTTGAAGAATTGTTAAGTTTTCGTTGTTAAATGAATAGTTAAGTGAATTAATTAAATATATTTTGATATCATTCCAGAATATTTTATAAAACTCGATTGTAATGCCATCAGATCCTGGACTTTTGTTGTTTTGCATTTCTTTTAGTGCTAATCCACATTCATATTCATTGAGTAATCCGTCACACAATAATTTTTCCTCTGGATTTAAAGCATGATGTGTATTTTTAAAAAGGGTGTTATTTTCAACATGTTTTCGTTTATAGAGGGTTTCGAAAAATAGACGTTGTTCTTCTAGTATTTGAGTTCTGTTTGTTATATCTTCGCCGTTGACTACTAATTTGTGTACCGTTTTTTGTTCACTTCTACGTTTTTCAATGTTTGCGAAGTATTTTGTATTTTTTAATTGTGTTCAACATGCTGAGCACGTGCTCGTAGTATTACTCCATTGAGATGTGTATGATAAATTCCTTCTAATACTTGTTTTTTGGATGTTATTTCATTTTCAATGTCGGTTGTATCGTTTATTTTTTCATGCATTTGTTTTTCAAGTGTTTCAATGATTTTGATGGTTTCAGCTTCAAGTTTGTGTGTTTCTTTTTGTTTAAATGATGTGTATCTGATTGTTGTGTTACGTATATTTCCTTTAATTACTTCCCATAAGGTGTTTGGGTTTGCATCTTTATTATCTTGAACTGTATTGAATATTTCTTGTTTTATTTGCGCTTGATATTGTGTATCTAATAAGATGCTGTTATTAATTTTAAAGTATCCTGGGCCTCTCTCAGGTTGTATTTTGTGTAGTTTAAGTTCGACTAGAGAGTGATCAGTCATAAATCCTGGTTTTATGCTACATGTGTCAATTATGTTGCAAAGTGACTCAGATATTAAAAAGTAGTCTAATCTACAAAATATTGTTGGTTTTGTGTTTGAGTGCCAGGTGAATTTGCTTTCGTTTGGATTTATTGTACGCCAGATGTCTAACATATTGTAATTATCAATTATGTTATTCAAAAAGTTTCTATTTTTAGGATGAGTATAAAGGTTTCCCTTCTTTTTATCTAATAATGGGTTAAGAACAGTATTGAAATCACCACCGACTATAATGTTTTTATCTTGGTTATTAATTATGAAGGATTGTAATGTTTCATAAAAAGAGGAATCATCTATGTTAGGGCCGTAAACGTTGATTAATGTTAATTGTGTTTCGTGTATTTTGATATCTATACTTGCTTGTCTGCCAACTATTATTTCATTAAAGTTATCGACTGTCATCCCAATATTATTTTTTATCAGAAAGGCAATGCCTTGTTTATTAGTGTGTTGTCCACTGAGATAGATGTCTCCGTCCCATTCATTTTTTAAGGTTTGTGCTAAAGTGTGTGTCAAGTGACTTTCTTGTAATAGGCATATGCTATATTTTTTTTCGTCTAACCATTTGAAGATTTTTATACGTTTATCTTTATTGTTTAGCCCTTTTACATTCAAAGTGCATAATTTAATCATTTAAAAAGGTGGAGGGTGATGTTACTGATAATTTGTGTGTTCTTGTCCAGTTAGTTTCTATTTTAAAACATGTCCAGTTGATTTCTGTTATAAGATATAGGTCAATGGAATTTTTCCATGATTTGGTATTCGATGCAAAAGTGATGTGTATGTACAAATATAGTAAACATTTCATCATGACATATATAGTGGAATAAATGCAAAGAAAAACAATATAAAGGGACAAAATCAACTAAAAAACAACAACAAACAATTGATACACAGAGATGCAAAAAACAAAAAAACAAAAAAGGATAAAACATACGGTATTGGTTTGGGTTTTTAAACAAAGTAATGATATATTTTTCCAATGTACTGCTAAAGTATCTAAGACGAGAACAGAAATATGTAAAACAAAACAACAACAAAACGCTTACATATGATGTCATGAATCAGTGGTTATATATGTATTAAATTATCCAATGTGCAATTATATATACATATATATATATATATATATAGTTTTCTATTTATATCAATGGTACAGCCCAGTAAAATCGGGCTGTCCATTTTATGGCCGTTTTCGACCTTTTTATTCATCTAATTTTATGTTAAGCAGTGTGCTCGGGCAATGGTTTATTAACCAAAGTCCCGAGAGTAAACAACCCCATTAGTAGTAATAACCACCACTAACAGAAAACGTTTTAACAACAGAAGCTGATGTATGACATGTCCAAATGACCATATAAAACTGTTTAACAAATTGAGTGAGATTATTTATTTTCTGATGTTTTATATTTCTTTTTCCTTTTCAAATGATGTAAATTTGTGTGATTCTATGTTTAAATAATTAATTTTGAAACATATAGGCAGCATACTGTTTAATACATTGAAGTTAACATTGTTATATTATTTTGATTATCAGTGTTGTTTATCAAGTTGAAAAAAAAAGTTATTTATATACAAATAAATCTTATTAAGACTTATGAAGGTATGACTTATGAAGGTACTTATTGTTTTTTATGTAATAATATACTTTTTGAGTGATAATATATAGGCAATGACATTAATGTAGTAAGGTTTCTTTAAATGATTGTTCTTATTAATAAGGTTGGAATAATCAACAGTTTTCATGGCGCGAAAAAGTTGCGACATTTTTTGTTGGGCCAGTAAAACCCCTGAATCCATGTAATTACGTTTTATTTCTTATAAGTTTATAATAAGAACTTCCAAAAAGCTAAGTACTGGCGGCGAAGGGTATTGCTGAAGATGATAATGCTGAAGATGATTATGACAAGGATAACGATGCTGATGATATTGATGAAATACATGATATCAAAAGTTTACAAGACAATGTTATGAGCTATTAATGGGTCTGCTTTAAATGGCAACAGAATCGAATATAGGAAATAAAAATGTGGACTAGTATGCTTCTTGTACTTATTTGCCCTTATGCTGAGAGAAGCTGTGTGTTGAAACAAGAGAGAACCCTTGTTTGGGTGAGGGCCACCAAAAGTTGAAAGTAGGGTTCCCTCCGGGTACCCTGTCGAAAAAAGTTAGTGTCAAGGCCTGGAACTCATCCAAGATATCATTGGGACAAATCTTCTGACCAAGTTTCATGATGATCGGAAAATAAATGTAACCTCTAGAGTGTGAACAAGGTTTTACTATAGCCATATAAGGAAAAATTTCCCGCCCCATGTTGGCCATGTTTTTCAACCAACCGGCATCATTTTTAAACTCGTCCAAGATATTATTGGGATGAATCTTCTGCGGACTATAAATGTGGCCTCTAGAGTGTTAACAAGATTTTACTATAGCCATATAAGGAAAAATTCCTCGCCCCTTGGCAGCCATGTTTTTCAAGCAAATGCTACCATTTTCTAACTTATCCAAGATATAATTGGGACAAATCATCTGACCAAGTTTCATGAAGATCGGAAAATAAATGTTGCCTCTAGAGTGTTAACAAGGTTTTACTATAGCCATATAAGGCAAAATGCCCCGCCCCCTGGAGCCATATTTTTCAACCAACCGGCATCATTTTGGAACTTGTCCAAGATATTATTGGGATGAATCTTCTGACCAAGTTTCATGAAGATAGGACAATAAATGTGGCCTCTAGTGTTAACAAAATTTTACTATAGCCATATAAGGAAAAATGCTCCGCCCCTTGGCAGCCATGTTTTTCAAGCAAAGATTACCATTTTTGAACTCATCCAAGATATAATTGGGACAAATTTTCTGACCAAGTTTCATACAGATCGGAAAATAAATGTGACCTCTAGAGTGTTAATAAGGTTTTACAAAAGCCATATAAGGAAAAATGCCCCGCCCTGTGGCGGCCATGTTTTTCAACCAACGGGCATCATTTTAGAACTTGTCCAAGATATTATTTGGATGAATCTTCTGACCAAGTTTTATGAAGATCAGACAATAAATGTGGCCTCTAGAGTGTTAACAAGATTTTACTATAGCCATATAAGGAAAAATACCCCTACCCTTGGCAGCAATGTTTTTCAAGCAAACATTACCATTTTCAAACTCATCTAAGATATCATTGAAACCAATCTTTTGACCAAATTTCATGAAGATTCGAAATAAATGTGGCCTCTAGAGAATTAACCAGGCAAATGTTGGCGCCGCACAATGCACAACGACGACGGACAAAAGGCGATCATAAAAGCTCACCATGAGCACTTTACGTTGTGCTCAGGTGAGCTGGCAAAAAAACAAAAACACAAAATGCTTAATTTCAATATATGCAGAAATTGTACAGGGGCCATTTTGTTTATTAATAAGCAAATACACAATGTTTGTAGCTATCACCATTTTTAGAAAGCAACCATAGACATCCAGCAGAAAGAAATTTATCATTACATAAGTATACCTTTCCCAGGGGCATGCTCGGATGTTTCGGCCACAGATTCCTCCACCATGGACCTTGTAGACTTCCTAGGTGACGAGATCTCCAGCGTATCAGCCACAGACCTAGTCGAGGTCCGCCTTTTTTCTTCTGACTTCTCTGGAGTATCCCCCACCAACTTTACCAGGGACCTCCCAGACTTTGCAACATCTGCCTTTTCAGCTCCCGCATCTATCTGTTTACCTGCATTCCTTGGCGAATTTTTGGCTGCCAAATGGGCGTCCGCTTTTGTCTTCTCGGATATAGACACGAAAACGCGAACAGATTTTGCACGAGTCATGTCGGGAGAGTCTGTGGTCTTTTTCCTAGCGTTCCTATTAGTCACCTCCCTGACATTCTTCTCAGGGATTGCAGTTACTGTCGTTGGTTTTCTGGTGTTTTTATCGATTTTCGCGTCCGCCTTAGACTTTGAAGGTCCTTCTACTTTTTCCGCAACTTTCTGTTTGGCTTTATCTCCAGCTTTACTTGCACCAGGGGAGGTAAGAGAAGCCAACGACTTTCCCTTGGAAGGGGATTCATTTCCCTTTGCTGCTTCTTTGATGGGAGACTTTCTAACATTTCTCTTTTTAGGATTCTTCAGGGAACCTATCGTTTTCTCAGTTACTTTGTTAACAGGAGACTTTGACATTCTTGTTCTCTCCATGGCTGGCGATTTCGAAGCCTTTCTTTTCTCCTGGTTCCGTCTGGCTGGCGACTCAGGGGGGTTTCTCTTCTCTGGCCACGAATCAACTGGTGAGCAGAAGGATTTTCTCTTTTCAGAATCTTTTCCCCGCCACACATACTTCTTCATGCTACCTGCTGAGGATTTCAAAGTGGAGGCTGAGCTCAGCGCTGGGGCGGAGCTTATCAGACACGACCCATCCACGTCCTCCAAGGAGTTCTCCCCCGTGATGTCCAGCTCCAAGTCCATGCCTGTCACACCAAGCGTCATGTTGGCCAAGTAGAGGCCTCGAACTTCTGGAACCATGGTATAACAATAAGTTTAGTTTAAACTTAGTTTTGCGTCAAGATGGCAGAGTAAAGGCCACGCATACCTGGAATCTAGTGATTTTTTTCACATGAATTTTTTCTACAGCCTGTGCGTCTTGAATTGGAAAAAAAGG
Source organism: Dreissena polymorpha (assembly GCF_020536995.1). Lineage (NCBI taxonomy): Eukaryota > Metazoa > Mollusca > Bivalvia > Myida > Dreissenidae > Dreissena > Dreissena polymorpha. The sequence continues at coordinate 81,646,514 of NC_068359.1, forward strand.
CGTGATAAAGCCCTAAAATGGGGGATATTACAAAATTCAATAGAAACTTACTTTCCTTATTTGCCGATATGTTGATAAAATAATTTACACAGAAATTGAAAATTTCCTGCACATTGCTAAAATACACTTGGAAATATTAATGTTAAAAGATGGAATGATATTAATCTATATTTACATAATTTTTGTACACTATTATACATAAAATGAACCATAATTCAACAATTAAATGGTTACCACTAATTTTACAAATAACATACACATCTTTCAGTATAAAACACACTAAGTGACCCATATTCAAACTTGACCTAGACATCATCTAGATACAACTTGTGACCAAGTTTGGTGAAGATCGGATGAAATTTCGGGACAGACCGACAAAGTGACTCCTATATAGCCCCAATTACCAATGGTAATGGGGATATAAAAACTATGGAAAAGGTTTACTATAGAGAAAATATCTGAAGTTCTGACTTCATGGCCTATAACTTAGCCAAAAATCAATGGACCAGAACAAAACTCACACTTCATCTGAAGGTTATGTAGGTTGACTCACCAAAAATTAGCTCAATATCTACATGTATTAGCATCTCATAAAAAAAAACAGAAAACAGAATGGCAGACACACAGTGCGACTGATATAAAAACAAGAGGGCCAAGATGGCCCTAGTTCGCTCACCTAAGAGGAGTCGGATCATTCAATCTTTGTCAAAAATATGACCTAGTGAGTAGAAATTTGGGTTAATGTCGAGGGATGACATGATAGCAATCTACACACAAACCTCAAATTCATACTTCCATCCAACAAAAGTTGTTTTTCTATCATTACTGGTAGTAACAGTGACCCTGACTTTAACCTTACTGCCAATCTTAAGCTATATCTGCACATAACTCACCTACAGCATACAAAAACAAGAAATGTGTTTGTCAGAAACACTATGTCCCCTTGTGGGCCACTTTGATTTAGTTTTTTTGACCTTTGACCTTGAAGGATGACCTTGACCTTTCACCACTCAAAATGTGCAGCTCCATGAGATACATATGCATGCCAAATATTAAGTTGCCATCTTCAATATTGCAATATTTATTGCAGATGTTAAAGTTCAGGGCCCTCAATCTATCAAATCTGCCGCCGAATTTCGGCGGCTGTCCCCCACCTGAAAAGTATACTTTTTTCCCCTTTTTGGGGGAAAAATTCCCCCTAAAAAAATTTTTTTTTTTTTTTTTTTTTTTTTTTTTATAGAAAGATGTGTCTCATGATTATTATATCTCAATTCTATTTCAATTTAATCTTTTCAAACATACTAAATTATGAAAAATGCAATGAATATAGTGCAAACATGTTCAAATGAAATAATGAGAGAGTAAGTAAAAAAATCCCCCAAAAAGGGGAACGCTGCGAAAATTCCCCCTCCTAAGGGCTGCGGACCCCTTCCCCCAAAGTAGTGTGAGGGCCCTGAAGTTGGCGCAAACCAACCAACAGACAGGGCAAAAACAATATGTCCCCCACTAAGGGCTTAATGCAATTCAGCTGGTATCAAACGTTGTGGAGATTATATTATGCCCACAAGATTCATGATAATCTGATCTGATGTAAACTTTCAGAGTAAGAGAGCACGCAAGGGGACTTCCCATCTTAAGTGTTTTAAATACCCCCCCCCCCCATTAATTTTTATGTCCCCCACTATCGTAGTGGGGGACATATTGATTTTGCCCTGTCTGTTGGTCTGTTGGTCCGTTGGTCTGTTGGTCTGTTGGTTGGTTTGCGCCAAATTTAACATTTGCAATAACTTTTGCAATATTGAAGATAGGAACTTGATATTTGGCATGCATATGTATCTCATGGAGCTGCACATTTTGAGTGGTGAAAGGTCAAGGTCATCCTTCAAGGTCAAAGGTCAAATATATGGGTCAAAATCGCTCATTTAATGTATACTTTTGCAGTATTTCAATATTCAAGATAGCAACTTGATATTTGGCATGCATGTGTATCTCATGGAGTTGCACAATTTGAGTGGTGAAAGGTCCAGGTCAAGGTCATCCTTTAAGGTCAGATGTCAAATATATGTGGCCAAAATCGCTCATTTTATGAGTACTTTTGCAATATTGAAGATAGCAACTTGATATTTGGCATGCATGTGTATCTCATAAAGCTGCACATTTTGAGTGGTGAAAGGTCAAGGTCATCCTTCAAGGTCAGAGGTCAAATATATGTGGCCCAAATCGCTAATTTTATGAATACTTTTGCAATATTGAAGATAGCAACTTGATATTTGGCATGCATGTGTATCTCATGGAGCTGCACATTTTAGTGGTGAAAGGTCAAGGTCATCCTTCAAGGTCAAATATATGGGTCAAAATTGCTCATGTAATGTCACTTCTGCAATATTGAAGCTAGCAATTTTATATATTTGAAATGCATGTGTATCTCATGGAGCTGCACATTTTGAGTGGTGAAGGGTCAAGATCAAGGTAATCCTACAAGGTCAAACGTCATTTAGGGGGACATTGTGTTTCACAAACGCATCTTGTTGTTAATGCCCCTAAAACATCAAATTACCAGATTCATCTTTTTCGTAGTTTGAATTCCTTGGGACCTTCAGGTTGCAGTCATGGTCCATTTTTGTCTTTACACCTGCAGAATGAAGCCCATTTTCAGCTGTATATGCGTTTGAATCATCAATCTGTTTACTGTGAACACATTCAGAATTGAAGCCAGCTTGTCTTGTGACATCTTGATGGGTAACATCACATCCCATCTGCTCTGAATCCACACATGCCGAGGGGAAGCCATCTTGTCTGGTGCTATCTTGTACCATCTCTAAACATCCTGTTTTTTCTGATTGTTCATGTACTAAATTGAAGCCATTTAGCTTGTTGTTATCTTGATGCATCTCTTCCCGTAGAACTTGTTCTGATTTGGCACACTTAGAATAAAAATCAGTAGCCATATTATCCCATTCATCAGTGTCAATTTTAACACAAACAGAGTTAAACTCATCTGGTGTTTGGTTTAAATTTAAGGTCTCTGTCCCTACCCTAGCCGCTGTAGAGTTTACATCAGTTTGGGTTGTGGAGTCTTTTAAAGGCACAGACTCACTTTCTGTGTCACCTCCCATGATTTTACATTTTCTATGTAATGTTCTTCTCTGGTACTGTATGGAGGTTGCCAGAAGAGGACTTTCCTGTATACGTGTCATTCTGGAAATGAAAAGATAACACATTCATTCAGTGAAGAAATGGCTAAATTATGAATGATTTATAAAATGTGTGATCTTTGACCCCAATATGTGACCAACCTTGTCTCTAGGGTTATGAGTCTTTGCATGTGACTAAGGGGTAAAGCTCCAGTAATTGAGAACCTAGATATATGGTAAAATCCTAACAAAATAAGCCATATTTAATGAAAATTTGAAAAAAATTAACTGTTAAAAAGTGTGTAACCTTAGCCTTGACCCTAGAGACCGAACTCTTACCTGTGACACACAACCAGATCAAGGGAACAATAACAGAATACCTTAATGCATAGTGAAGTTATGGCTTAATTATTTTTTTTTATTCAATATAAGACATACAATGTATACATGTATATAATCATAAAACAAAGTGATACCATGTAGCATCAATAATCTTCAAACATGTTATACAAGATACGCTAATATATACTTTTTTGACCTTGTGGTTTCCTTTTGATTAAAAAAAGGTTAATATGTATTTTTTTCTTTGGTTGTTTGTGATAGGTGTTAAAAAAAGAAAAACAACAGAATATTTATGAATAAGGATGGGTTGCAGAGAGTGGGTAGAAAGCATTCTGGACTTGTTTATGAAAGTTTAATATGTTTACATTTTCGTTCAAATATATGAAGTGTATCATTGTTTAGGGCTATTTCTTTTTCAATTTGAATCTTCAGTTTTAAATAATTGATAAAACAGTTCATTGTACGTGTTTGTATTCTGTATTTCATGCTGAATGGCTAAATTATTAATAATTTATCAAATTCGTGAGCTTTGACCACAATGTGTGACCTCGCTGACAGGGTTATGGATCCTGTGTTATTGAAGGTACATCTCAAGGCAGGAAAAACCCTATATTCAAAGGGCAGTCATTGAATTCGAGATTTAAATCTACAAGCAAGTCGGGCTAGAACTATGGGAATTTGAACAAGCCCGAGTCAGATTTTACTGGCCCAAACATTTTTGTTAAAAATGCAGATAAACATAACATAAAACATCCAAAGAAACATTCATTTATTCAATCTTTAGAATACAATACAAATCTCTTATTAATTTCATCCTCATCCAAGTTAGCTTCCTCGTCATCTGAGCCAGCCTCTTTCGGATCCTGAAAGAAGAAGAAATTAATTTCACACACGGATTTCAATCAAATCACTATTATAAATATATACATAAAGTTTAGGTAAAAAATTAGCAGAAAGTTATCCCATATATCCACGTGAAAGAGAGAGCAAACCTGAACCACCCGAAAATATATAAGCAATTAAGTGCCAGGTTATTCTACAAAAAGCCAGTTGACAAATGCGTCAATCACAGTTACCTCAGATTCGCATTCCTCAACGACGTACTTGAATGACAGCTGTTCCGCCATTACTCTCTGTGTCCCGAGAGCAACGCAAAACATTTATTTTACATAATAGTAATCCGGGAATCACAAAACCATGCGCTTTATGCGCAGTAATCCAATTATCGGCTGATTGCCCAGCATGTGTGCGCAGTGTGTTAAAACATAAGCGGCTGTTGATTTAAGGGGCTCAAAACTTTGTTTACAAATATTGAAAATGAAAGTGGAACTCGTTTTCTGTTTAATGAATTGTACAAGCACGTCGGGCTTGTAATATTGGATTTCCTACAAGCCCGAAAGAAAAAATACTAGTTTTTTGCTGTCGGACTAGTGCGAATTTCGACGACTGAAAGGGAACTTTATAGTTAACATGCTAATTCATTGCATTGTTATCCCAACCTTTGCTCATTTATATCTATACACCTAAGAATGTTTCATATTAAAATCAAAAGTTTGTAAGATATAGCTCTAAAACGTTTGTGACAGACAGATGGACGGACAAGGCAAAAACTATATCGCTCCTTCTTTGGCGGGGGATAAAATGGGGAAATAACGCTGTAATTTATTAATACTGTGAAACCATATTATTTTCGTCAGGATAAAATTTTGTCAGTTTTCATAAAACTAGAGCTTTGTCACAGTCGAGATGAATACCCCCACATGCCGCATTGACACAGATCATTTTGCATGTTGTCTTCACAAAAAACAGCAGACACCATGCTCAATGTTTAAAACGAACTAAGTGACCCCGTGACCTAGTTTTTGACCCGGCATGGCCCACGTTTGAACTTGACCTACACATCATCTAGATACAACATCTGACCAAGTTTGGTGAAGATCAGATGAAAACTACTTGAATTAGAGCGGGGACACTAAATACGGACCGACCGACAGACTGACAGACTGACAAGCTCACTCCTATATACCCCCTAAACTTCATTTGTGGGGGTATAATGACAATTTCGTCAGCACGTAAATTTGCAAATTTCTAATTTTGAAAAAAATTGCGTCAGTCAATATCCGATTTGTTTGTTATACATGTCTGCTATATTCCCCGAAGATTCGCAGTTGCGACAAATCCTCGTGGAAAAGGGAGCACATTTGGAAATCCTGTTTGTAACATGCCAATTAAAACTAGTCTTTTGTTATCAAGTGATCGAATAACCGTAAACGAGTGTTTAAAACAACGAAGCCAAGTGCCAATAAATCAACAACCTTGAAAAACAAAATACACACTATCCGTAATGAAGTTGTTAACAATAAGCGCTATAAATCATAACTATTCAACCTAAACGAAGTCAACGCATTCCATACAGCTTAACTGCATACGTGTTTTATAGCAATGCCGTGTGTCAGTTACTGCATACGCGTTTCATAGCAATGCCGTGTGTCAGTTACTGCATACGCGTTTCATAGCAATGCCGTGTGTCAGTTACTGCATACGCGTTTCATAGCAATGCCGTGTGTCAGTAAAGTAAACTGTATAATATGCACCACTTTGTGTCAAAACTGGATTTATCTTGATTATGAAACAGACGAAGTATGTACATGTATATGTAGAATGCAGATTACGTTTGATTTTAATATCTCATGCCTACGGTAAGTTTAAATTTTGTTTAAACATTGGACATAATTATTTTTTAGAATTTTAAACTCATCACTCGGTCCACTAGCAAAATAGACCAAAATTAATGCCTGATGAATAATAATGGTTCCACAGTAATTTGTGTCACTATTTAACCCATTTTTGCCTAGCGTCTAGAAAAAAAGGCCTTGGCAAACAGCGTAGGCCCAGATGAGACGCCGCATGATGTGACGTCTCATCAGGGTCTGCGCTGTTTGCTTAAAGGAATTTATATAGAAATAAATATACTAGACATCCCTAATTTTGGAAATAAATTGATCCAATTAAGGATGGGAGAGTCCACTAGGCATAAATGGGCTAAGGTGCATCATCCTCTTACCCATATATACACTCACTCATACAAGGTTTGAATGAAAACTTTTCAAGCAGTTCCAAGATATAGCTTTGGACACAAAAGTGTTCCATAGGGTCTGACAGACAAGGAAAAAAGACTATCTCTCTGCCTATTGCACTGGATAATGTCTCACCTCACCCAACAGTCTGGGATATTGTCGTCCTCCAGTTCTGACTGTTGATCATAACTGACGTCCCCCTGATGGCTGAACTCTGCAAAGTGCTCTGGGTTCTTCCTGAAGTTCATGTGAAATATTGCGCAGTGAAAAGGGTCCTTCCTGAAGTTCATGTGAAATATTGTGCTGTGATGTGAAATATTGTGCTGTGAAAAGGGTTCTTCCTGAAGTTCATGTGAAATATTGTGCGGTGAAAAGGGTTCTTCCTGAAGTTCATGGGAAATATTGTGCTGTGAAAACTAGTTGTGTTTTTACCCTTTGCATGCTGGGATATTTGTCGTCTGCTAAAATGTCATCTGCTGAATTTCTAAAATCATAATTTTCTTCAATTTTTTTCAAGAACTATATCAGAATAGCAAACAGTTTGGATCCTGATCAGACGCCACATTTTGTGAATTCTGATCTGGATCCAAACTGTTTGCAAAGGCCTTTAAAATTTGGTTCCAGCGCTTAAAGGGTTAATGAACTTGCATGGTGTCAATTAAGGATTCAAGCATGGCTGAAGCATTTAACAGTTTCATTTAAACTTAATTATAATGCAATCAAAAGATTATTATGTTTATAATAAAGGTAATTTGTGCAATGAATTGTTAAGAAATTACTGGAAACTAGAGATTTGTTCTTTGACCAAACTGCTTAATCAGGCTTTTTTCTGTCTATTTTGGGAAAAAGTATCTTGCAAAATTGGGATTTTTCGAGTCGCGAAATCATTAAAATTGGGAAGAGTTTTCATCGCAAAAAGCATTGGTGAAATTATTTTTCTTAATTTCTCTTATTAAATCTTATGTTTTCATACATAGCTATTGCCCTAAAATGTTTTTTCCATGCAACATTCATTGTCCATTGCTAGCGTAAGTATGTGTATGATAACAAGGGCTGTTTATAAAACATTCATGCCCCCCATATGGGCTGTCAGTTGTAGCCATTGTGTGAATACGTTTTTGTCACTGTGACCTTGACCTTTGACCTAGTGACCTGAAAATCAATAGGGGTCATCTGCGAGTCATAATCAATGTACATATGAAGTTTCATGATCCTAGGTGTAAATGTTATTGAGTTATCAGCCGGAAACCATTTTACTGGTTCCAGTCACTGTGACCATGACCTTTGACCTAGTGACCTGAAAATCAATAGGGAGCATCTGCAAGTCATGATCAATGTACCTATAAAGTTTCATGATCCTAGGCGTAAGCGTTCTTGAGTTATTATTCGGAAACCATTTTTCTATTTTTAGTCACTGTGACCTTGACCTTTGACCTAGTGACCTCAAAATCAATAGGGGTCATCTGCGAGTCATGATCAATGTACCTATGAAGTTTCATGATCCTAGGCCTAAGCGTTCTTGAGTTATTATCCGGAAACCATCTGGTGGACGGACGGACGCACAGACATACGGCCGGACCGACATGTGCAAAACAATATACCCCCTCTTCTTCGAAGGGGGGCATAAAAATACAGACTTTATGAATGTTGTGCTTGAAGTTCAAATAAAATACATAGCTTGATATGTCTTTTAATATTTTTTTAAGGAATATTCACAATTGTCGGACCTACAGACATACTTTCAACATATTAATCAAAATTCAAGTTGCCAAATGTCTGAAGAAAACCATTTTTTGAAACACAGTAACGTTGAAAGTGAAACCAGTCCACATTTCTCTACCTCAGACCATCCATATTGATTCTCAACAAATTTACAATAATCACATCATTTGTTGTATACCGGGTACATTACCGGATAATTCTGAATAATCCAGCACTTCAATATTTGAAAGCAAATTCTGACCGAAAATATGTTTTAAGAATTGCATAAACACAACCGGCCACAATGTGTCTGAAGTGTCAAGGTCGCGAAAATTGCATAATGGAACACTCGATACGATAACGTTTTATGGGGTATTCCCATTGGCACGCTAAAACATGACAGAAGCTTATTAAAAACACAGTACCTACCGGGAAACACATTTTTTGCTTCGGTCATTTCGGTCTGAAATTGGGAATTTTTTTTTTAGAATTGGGAAAAAATATGCATATTTGGCATTGGGAATTGGTCCGACTATTGGACCCGTTGGATGGGCAGAAAAATGCCTGTTAGTCAGCCATTTTCAAGGGCAAATAACGAACATGTGGACCAATGGGAATGAAGAGTTCTGCAAATCTGCACTTCAAGATGATGATTTTTTTTTTAGTTTTAATAGAACAGTAATAGCTTGAGAATTGTAGAAGCATAAGCTCCACAAACTTATAGCATTTAATCAGAAACTGACTGACCATCTGACAAAGTTACTCCTATTCATCTCATCCCTTAAGATTTATAATAAAGTATGTTCATTAAAAAAAAAAACTTTCAATCTAATTTACCTGTAACATTTCTTGCCGCACATACATGGTGGTCTGTGTTTACTCTTTAACTGCCTGACTTTCTCAACTTTATCTCGACCTTTTCCAGATGATTTGTCGCCATCGCCATCATCACCATCAACATCATCCTCATCAGAACTTTCCTCCTCCTTCTCAGCCTTTCCTCTTCCAAGCTTCTTCTTGGGAGTTAGTTCTTCTTCCTCTTCTTCTAATTCTTCATCCTCTTCCTCCAAAACGGAAGCCTTTTTAGGTCGCTTGGTTTTAGGGACTCTTTTGCACGCTACATAATTGTATGGAACATAGTCGTCCTCTGATGATTCAAGGTCTTTGTCCGAGTCCATATAACGTTTCCGTTTTCCAACAGTACAAGACGATCTCCGGCTACCCTGCGGTTTGGACTGAAAATGGTAGTCTGGTTTTTATTTTGGATATTCGAGTTGCTTTCTGGGAAAAACAAGCATTTTTTATAATAATTGGAAAAAAAAGCAGGGATGCAAGAGGTTAACCAGTTAACCTACCAACTACCATTTAACCGGTTACATTTTCGAAAAAAGGTTAACCTGAAAAAATAATTTTTAGTATGCTTTTTTGTAGGAATAATGTTTTCTCCTTTTCATACTACAATTCGTACGATTTTACTTTTAGCGCGCAACATATTGCATATTTGCGTAGGTGACTAGAAAGAACAACATGCCGCTCCATCGACGGTAGTAAATAACGTGTCAACAAACAAGGCAATAAAGCAATAAATCAGTACCTTTGTGGCAACAAACATGGGGTACGTTTTGATTAATGGCACTTTTGTTTGGTCTAACTCGCGAACATTTTACTAGAGAAATGCGGGGAGTAGGGGGCTATTAACTCCCCGTATTATATTAACTCCCCCTTTATATCGAACTCGAAATAAAATTCAGTTGAGACATTGGATGGCTTATTTTGATGTTTTGTTAACCAATATCCAAAAATGGAGATTATTAAAACAAGAGCACCGCCTTGCGGGTGCAGACCGCTCATCTATTTTCTTTTTAAAGGTGAAGGGACTCTCATTTTCAATCACAAAGGAGGGAGGGGTGGAGTGAAGAGGGGTGCATTGTGTGGGGGTGTGGACATTTATTACATTATCTTCCAAAAATGCGAAAAAAAGGAAAAAAAAATTATTCGGGGGTGGGAGGGGGGGGTGGGGGGGGTGGGGGTGGGGATTCTTGGGTGCGATGGTTGGACGGTATTTTAAACATAAAATAATAAAAATAAATATTTGTGTTGTTTAACCGTTTCAAAAAAAAAATTGGGGGGGGGGGGGTGAGGTGGGGGGGTATAGTGTGAGGGTGTGGTGGTAATTTGTGAGATGATATTGAAAAAAAAAATAGGGGGGGGGGATTCGGGTGGGGGGTGGAGGGAGGGGGGGTGGGGGGGGGGGATTCTTGGGTGCGATGGTTGGACGGTATTTTAAACATAAAATAATCAAAATAAATAGATTTGTTTTTTAACCGTTTAAAAAAAAATTTGGGGAGGGGGTGGGGTAGGGGGGGGGGGTATAGTGTGAGGGTGTGGTGGTCATTTGTGAGATGATCTTAAAAAAAAAAAAAAAAAAAATAGGGGGGGGGATTCGGGGGAGGGGGGGGGAAGGGGGGGCACGGGCGATGGTTTGGGTGGAGTCTATTGTGGTATGTCATGTAAGAGTAGTTTTGTCAAAGTATCAATCAAATCTAATCATAAATAAAGAAGTTATGTCAATTTTAGCAAAATTTAATAATTTGACCTTGAGAGTCAAGGTCATTCAAAGGTCAAGGTAAAATTCAACTTGCCAGGTACAGTAACCTCATGATAGCATGAAAGTATTTGAAGTTTGAAAGCAATAGCCTTGATACTTAAGAAGTAAAGGGGATCGAAACACAAAATTTAACCATATATTCAAAGTTACTAAGTCAAAAAAGGGCCATAATTCCGTAAAAATGACATCCAGAGTTATGCAACTTGTCCTTTTACTGTACCCTTATGATAGTTTGCGAGTGTTCCAAGTATGAAAGCAATATCTATGATACTTTAGGGGTAAAGTGGACCAAAACACAAAACTTAACCAAACTTTCAATTTTCTAAGTATAAAGGGCCCATAATTCCGTCCAAATGCCAGTCAGAGTTACATAACTTTGCCTGCACAGTCCCCTTACGATAGTTAATAAGTGTTGCAAGTATGAAAGCAATAGCTTTGATACTGTAGGAATAAAGTGGACCTAAACACAAAACATAACCAAATTTTCAATTTTCCAAGTATAAAAAGGGCACATAATTCTGTCAAAATGCCAGTCAGATTTACATTACTTTGCCTGAACAGTCCCCTTATGATAGTTAGTAAGTGTTTCAAGTATCAAAGCAATAGCTTTGATACTTAAGGAATAAATGGACCTAAACACAAAACTTAACAAAAAATTTCAATTTTCTAAGTATAAAAAGGGCACATAATTCTGTCAAAATGCACGCCAGAGTTATCTAACGTTGCCTGCCCGGTCCCCTCATGATAGTAAGTAAGTGTACCAAGTTTGAATGCAATAGCATTGATACTTTCTGAAAAAAGTGGACCTAAACGCAAAACTTAACCAAAATTTTCAATTTTCTAAGTATAAAAAGGGCACATAATTCAGTCAAAATGCACGCAAGAGTTATCTAACTTTGCCTGCCCAGTCCCCTCATGATAGTAAGTACGTGTACCAAGTTTGAATGCAATAGCATTGATACTTTCTGAGAAAAGTGGACCTAAACGCAAAACTTAACCGGACGCCGACGCCGACGCCAAGGTGATGACAATAGCTCATGTTTTTTTTTCAAAAAATAGATGAGCTAAAAATAGGTAGATAGAGTTATGGTTCTTGGTCACTGCACTTCTCCTAGTTGCCATTTCTTTATATTCTAAGTTTAAAGTAAATCCATTGAATAGATTTGGAGTTATGCTCCGGACAAAGTTTCAGCCGGACGGACAGACAGACAGACAGACAGGACCAATTACTATATCCCCTCCGAAAAAAATTTCGCCGGGGATAAAAAGAATAAACCAAGAAACACATCATTTGTGAGCGATACCACGCGAACGTAATGTAAGCGGCCCAAAAAATTACGTTAATGACACTTGAAAATGAACATTGTGTAAATCTTCTTTTTTACTCATACTCTTTTACCCAGGAAAAATAAATACTATATGTAGAAAACATTTACAAAATTATTAAAATAAATGCTACAATACATTTCATTAAGAAATAGACATGTTCTCAACGCAAGCAATCTCAAATTACTTTCGTTTCTATAGAGAGTACAGGTACGAGTGGTATGACATTGTTTGCATATACTGTAACATTTTAACTACTTAAGGTGTTTCGGTTAACCGGTTACTAACCAGTAACTCAAAAGGTTAACCGGTTAACGATTTTTGTAACCTCTTGCATCCCTAAAAAAAGAGTGACTTCAATAAAGTTCAATAAGTTTGACTGTAGCCATATAAGGAAAACTGCAAAGCCCACTGGCAGCCATTTTTGGATTATTGACGCAAAGCGGCAATAATACACAGTAGCCAATCTTCAGCCTAATTTGCATATTACTGCAAACTTCGGAGCACTTCTGTCTACGCCGCAGAACTAACTCTCTGTTAACGCAACGCAATTTGATTGGGTGTTGTGAAAATGTTAGTACATGCGCATTGCTAGTATTCTCTATATAACGATAAAAGCCGTTACCGAGAAAAAGTATCCGAATGTACAATACTCGATTCACACAGGCGATATTTTAGATTGTATGTTTCCCTTTAACTCTTTCCTATTGAAGCTGGTCCGAGACTAGTAACACACTAAACATCGCAGTGGCGAAGACAGGGTTCAGAAACTTGAATGTTTTTCTAAATGAACTTAGTTTCCTTTTGAATCAGGGCCACGTTGTGAGATTTCATGTCAATAATCCACCAGTACTTTCAGTGCTTTGATTTTAAATGGACAGGAACAATTTTTGAACTCTGCCAAGCTATCATTAGAAGCAAGGTTTTGGGAAAGTTTTACAAAGTTTCAGGCCTTCAACTGGTTTCTGATAGAAAAGTAGGGAAAAAAAGGGAGGTTTTCTGAAGAAAAAGTAGGAAAAGTAGGAAGATTATCAATAAAGAAAGTAGGATTAATATGAAGGACATCCACATCTTATCTATCTGTGTAAACCAACTCTTACCTTTACAGATGATTATTCTCACCATTCAGAAATGTGTTGCTTATATCTTAGTTGCTGATACATGCCAAGCTCCTGTAGTTGAAAGGTGCAGCCATCTGATGCTCACAGCATAAAATGTTTTTTTCTTTTATTAGTAACATAATTACAGTATCATGTTTTTACAATGTTGTTTAATAGCATTATTAAGATCATCTCACAGTACACAGCTAACACAATCGTAACACATGCCGTACAATAGTCTGAACTCAAGCATTTAGGTTGACATTATCAAAATAACTATATTCTACAAAAAAAATAAGTTGGGTCAACTCCAGAAGCATATTAAGAGCATGTTATATCCAAACTGCCATATGTTGTACATTTAAACCTTATCTAAACTATAACTAAGTCCAAAATTATATTTTGCATTCCTTAAAATATAATCTTAGGATAAAATTATTGTAAGAACATAAGTAGCATGCAGTTTTTGCATCACCTTAAACCAGGATAATGTTACAAGTAAGTGACAGAAAAACAGATAAAGCTTCTGCAAATGACATAATTTGTTTAAACATCACGTGCTGGTCATAGCTTTAAGATATTGGTTACTTTCAAATGTTAAACACACAAACACATCATCAGTTCTAATAATATTGGTTAGAACTTAAATGTAAAGCATCTTCATAGCGGCCACACTTTATTGTTTATTGTTACTTGTTACATTTACAGATGAACCAGAACATTTTACAGGCAAATATATTCAAGCTTGCACCAATAAATGAGATGATTTACATCTGCTGAATATCCAGGGGGGCCTGCGTATACGGGAGCTTACCGCGTTTAAGTGAGAAGGCTGTTGCAAAACTTTAAAGATGGCGTCGTTTTAGTGTTTTTCGTGAAGGAGTAAAGGATATTTTCACCCGGTAAGCCAGTTTATATTTATATTTTTTTTTAATCAATAAGCCCTTTCGGCTCTACGGTGTTTGTGCTCCCCTAAGTTTTTGTTTCAATACCGTAGACGTCGGAATAAAAAAGTTATTGAAGCAAAACAGTCGACAAATGTGTTGTTTAATTTGGTGGTGGGTGGTGGTGGCGGCGGAGGCGGAGGAGGAGGAGGAGAAGTAGCAGTAGCAGCAGCATTACAATACCAATACTTAAGAATGATCAAATGGGAAAAGGTAACCTAGCACTGGCAGTAAATATGGGGCTCATTTACAGGTCATATTTGGAATCTCTGCTGTAAAATGATATTTTAAATGAATTAAAGGAAGGCAAATGCTGTAATAAAAAGGACATGCATAAACGGTAGTTGTTTCCCTTGTTTGAACCATGCTAAATCCTTAAATTGCCTATTTCCAGTAACTGTGACCTTCACCTGTGACCTTTGACCTAGTGGCCTCAAAATCAATAGGGGTCATCTGCGAGTCATGATCAATGTCCCTATGAAGTTTCATGATCCTAGCCCCAAGCGTTCTTGAGTTATCATCCGGAAACCACCTGGTGGACGGACCGACCGACCGACATGAGCAAAGCAATATTATTAGTAACCCCCTCTTCTTCGAAGGGGGGCATAATCACGATTATTTTATTATCTCGACACATTTTTATGTCTATTAATTCATTTAATGCCGAATTATAACTGTTTAACCCCCCTTTTTGGAACTAAACATCCTTTTAAGCACATTTTGGGACCTGACTTCTAAATGATAAACAGCTCTTTCCTATGTTAGAAGGTTTTATGCGAACTAACTTTTGTTAATGAATTCCGCATTGGTGCGAGTGTTTTGGAATTCATTTTCACTTGAGGAAATCAAGTTTTTTATATTTTTTTTTATTAATTGTTATATTATTAATTTTTATTATTGTATTTTTTATCGCATTATTAACGCTAACATTTAGTGTGTGTAAAATATAAGACATTCGACGGTATTATTAACACAGTGTAATCCTTACCTGTTTATTTTGACACATATGAACATACTTATGTTTGAATATGCATCAAACGGAATACTATGCCTACTTAACAGAATACAATGCTTACTATTTCCAGATATCAAGACGCCAGTTATATATGTTGAGGATGCCAAGATTAAAAAAGACGGCGTAACCAAGTGTGTACCGCTCTAGAAAGCAAAAGGTACATGAAAACCCACCAATCAAACAAAAAATATTACGTCGAAGTACCACGCCAAACAATCACATGTACGTGCAATGTAAGTGTAATGAAAAACTGAAGAGTAAAGCCGTTAGATACTAGTATAAGGTTGCTGTACCCAAATACTACCATGGTTGCTATTCGGAATACATGAAGCAATTTGAAATACCTGACACCTGCTTAGAAGATGCATATCAGTGGATGTTTTTTTAAATGAAAACTTAAATATTAATTGTTTATTTAATACAATGACATTTGACACGTTTTACTATAACAATATTGATACATGTATGTGACTTTGATGTGACAAATTTTGGATGACCTTCTTTTAAACCAGTTCTGAGTTGGTCACTTAATTATAATCGCAAAAAATGAATTTGTAGTGGATAGAGAGATTTGTGCAAATGCAATACACGATATGATTTCAGTAGAAGTGATCACTATATACATTTATTTTTTTATCTTTTATACATATGTGAATACATATTATTTAAGACTGTTGTATTGAGGGAATAAAATAATGGTTCACATAGAAAGATTATTTCGTTTGTTCCTAACATTGCCTTCTAATCGTAAGTTAACATGTCAAATGCATAACAAATTCATTCCAACCCAAATCTTTTTTTTATCATGTATGTAAGTGATGAATACAATTGAAAATGTATGCAGAGACATCGTAGGGAGAAATGACGTAACACAGATAATGGTTTATTTTCATAAAAAAGTGAGAACGTAGCATCATGATATATACGGAACAAAATGTGTAATTAAGTAGCACTCATAGCATTTATATGTCAGACGTGTCTATGTAGAAATAATAAAATAAAACAAAAACACACATAATACATCAGCTGTACATTTTTTGTTTGGTTCGTTTGTTTTATTTGCTGTTTTAGGCTCTGTTGAAGGACTCTCTCTTGCATATTCTACATTTAAACTCATGTGGTCCATGAATGGGGAAGGGTATCCCAGTCCTCCGCTAATGTTAAATTCCTAATTACATAATTTTATACTGCAACGAGAGATGCACTTATTATCGCCCTTTAACCTTCGTCATCTGAAAAGACAGTAAAAGAATGGTTAAAGAAAATTTCATATCAGAATAAGGTCGACAGGTCATAAAATAAATTTAATTATTTAAAATATTACTGAAAAGGCTGATAAACATTCTATTATCTCGTACATCAGCCACCCCACAACCCATCTTCTTAAAAATCGGTGAATTGATTCAGTTGGTCGGCAGGTTTTGTGTACAACATTTTTATAATTCTACAGTAAAATGATTAAGAAAACACTTATATTGCACCACATAAAATGCTTCGTGTCAATCTCTTTCACATATGAAAGAGCTGTTGGTCATTTGGAAGTCATGTTATGCTGCTTAAAGTACATATAGATGCATAACTTAATTTAGATTAAGCAAAATAAAACACTAGGTATTAGCGAAGACTCATAAGAGTCTAATATATACGAGAAGCAAGAGCGTAATCGTGGGCAGCGAGACTTGCTCATATAGAAATGAACCTCTTATGGCTTTCTTTCGAAATAATTTCATGTCTCCAAACTAATATGCAATACGGCTTGCATTTTTTTTTAATATGCGGATTCATGCTCCGTTTTAGATCCAGAACTAATAACCGCCTCAATAGTTTCAAAAATTAATGTTCACCGACATTTTTTCATACAGATTTGATATAAATATTATAGAGCTGAACAAAAAAATACATTGAGCCCTGTTTTCCCGGCACACGCCCTGGACAAACACCTTTAAAAAAACGCTATACAAATTCCAGTACTTGTGCACTTAATAGATTGTAAACAATGACGGTTGAAATCCGTACGTGGGAATTTTTCTGGTAACCAAGAGCGACGTCAACGTTCATGAAGCCTTTCATTCATAAATGTATATATGCATCAGGTCAAAACCAGCATCACCGGATGTAAAATCTATTTTTGACCTGCATATTATCCACTGCTGTGTGCACCCGCCAATTAGTTTAAAATGGATTCCGAACCGGTAAGTAGTTAACATAACATCAGGACATAATATCCCTTTCAACAGGGCGCTATGCTGCTTAATAGAACATGTATATTGCAAAACGTGAAGCTCCCCACGTATAATGTCGCAGTTTATAGCAATACAAGATATGTTTCATCTTTTGTAATGTAGCTTGAGGTTTCGTATCTTTGAAAAATATGAAAGAGGTATACATTTAAACAGAGGAAACGCTCTTTAAAACATTCATATCAATGGTAAATTCAACTAGAAATGGCGCGGCAGAGGCCGACGCGTATCCCCACGCCGAATGTTTGACCTAGGTGTGCCCCAGGGTTGGTAATGGGGCCATGCATAGCTGAGATTGACCGTATTGTCATAAGAGAAGTTCATCATCAATTAGAAGTGAATTGGTGTAGAAATGAAGAAGTTATAGTAAAAGGCAATTTTGGGTGGGTGTGACATATGTGGGCAGGGCGCCCCAGGGTTGGTAATGTGCCATGCATAGTTGAGATTGACCGTATTGTCATAAGAGAGGTTCAGTATCAATTTGAAGTGAATTGGTGTAGAAATGAAGAAATTATAGTAAAGGCAATTTTGGGTGGGTGTGGTCTATGTGGGCGGGGCCCCAGGGTTGGTTATGGGGCCATGCATAGTTGAGATTGACCCTAATGTCATAAGAGAAGTTCAGTATCAATTTGAAGTGAATCCGTGTAGAAATGAAAAAATTATAGTAAATGGAATTTTTTGGTGGGTGTGGCCTATGTGGGCGGGCGCCCCAGGGTTGGAATTGGGGCCATGCATAGTTGAGATTGACCCTAATGTCATAACAAAAGTTCAGTATCAATTTGAAGTGAATCCGTGTAGAAATGAAAAAATTATAGTAAATGGAAATGTTTGGTGCGTGTGGCCTATGTGGGCGGGGCGCCCCAGGGTTGGGAATGGGGCCATGCATGGTTGAGATTGACCGTATTGTCATAAGAGAGGTCCAGTATCAATTTGAAGTGAATCGGTGTAGAAATAAAGAAGTAAATGTAAAATAACCTAAAAAAATGAGTGATAATTTCTGACGCGGCCCCACCCCAACCGCTATAACTTTTGACCCAGGGGTCAGATCAAAATTCCAAATAGTGCAGGGTCGCACATATGCTCATAGCTACCATGTGTGTAAGTTTCAAGGTTCTAGTGCTTTTAGTGTAGGAGGAGATAGTGGCCAGGACGGACGGACAGACAGACAGACGGACGGCGGAGATAACCACAATATCCCCACCTTTTTTTCAAAAAGCATGGGGATAATTACGACAGAAAGTTCGTGTATTTAGAAGTCATGTCCCAAAATGTGCTTAAAAGGATATAGTCAGTTCCAAAAAGAGGGGTTAAACCAATAGTTTTTGGCAATAAATTAGTTATAAGAGATAAAACGGCGTCGGGGAAATGAAATCATCATGGTTTTAGTTATATTTTACCGTACACGTGCATCAATACTGTGTAATATAAGAGAAAATGATATTTGCACATCCCATTTCTCGAACGTCCCGTAAGGAGACAACAGATTTGTGAATGGTTTTCCTTCAATAACTTGTTTATCCTTGCGTCTACGATCTTGAAACAAAAAAAAACGAGGGAAGCACAAACACCGAAGAGCCGAAAGTGCGTATTCATTCAAAAGAAATATAAATATAAACTGGCTTACCGAGTGAAAATATCTGCTACTCCTTCACATAAAACACTAAAATGACGCCATCTTTGAAGTTTTGCAACAACTTTCTCACTTAAACGCGGTAAGCTCCCATATACACAGGCCCCCCTGATATCAGGAAGAGAAAAAACCTGTAGTCTAATTTGTGTAAAATTCCCTGATAACTCATTCTTTTTTTTTTTGAAAATTTTCAAATTCCCTGATTTTTCTCTGCAGGGATTTTTTAACTGATAATTTTCCCTGTTTTCCAGAATGAGTGGTCACCCTGATCATATAGTATTTTTGATAATAATATTTGATGTTAGAATTGTCTATTTGAAAGTAACCTAAGACCCTCATCAGTGCATCATTGGATTACATAATATCATTTAGTGTTTCTGGACGCTTCTGGAGTTGTACCCATATAACAACTAGCAGTCCTATGTAATCAATAACTCCAATACTGACCTTAAAAACTACAGTTTACATCAGATGGATGGAGATGCTTGCCACACCTGTCCTCAACAGAAACTTGTCATTTTTACAGCTTATACATTCTGAAAAAACAACTTACAAACATTTTTTTTCAGCAAAATGTAGGAATAGTAGGAGGTTTTAGTGCAAAAATAGGAAAAAGTAGGAGGCAAATAAAAAAAGTAGGAAAAAGTGGGAAAGTAGGGAAAAATAGGAACAGTTGAAGGCCTGAAGTTTGGAAAAAAAAAATTCTAAAGTGTTCACAAGGATTCACTATAGCCTTGTAAATAAAAAATTCCCAATGCCCTAGCTGCTACTTTTTTCAATGGACCAGGGCCGCAACAAATGTCTTAAGTTTCATGTAAATTGGACAAAAAATATAACTTCTAAACCATTCACAGTCAATAAGTTTTTAACCAACATGGGCAAATCCCAAACTTGGCTGAGATATCAATGGAACAAATAATCTGACCAAGTTTCAAGAAGACTGGGCAATAAATGTGGCCTGGAGTGTTTCACAAGTTAAATGTTGGTGACACACCAAGGACAAGGCAGGACAAACAAAAGGTAATCACAAAGGGTCACTATAAGCATATTGTGCTAAGGCAAGCTAAATAGCAATCGGATAGATAATTTGGTTTCTGAACTCTTGTGAGCTAACCAGCTGACATTTTATTTTTAAATATGTTATTAAATAAAAGTCATCTCAAATGACAATTACCTAATCCCAGACCAATCTAGAACAGCGAATGATTGAGCTGTTTTCAGAGAAAACTGGGCTAGATGCATGCATGTAAAGTGACGTCCCGTATTAGCCTGTGTAGTCAACACAAGCTTATCAAGGACGACAATTTCTGCTGTAACAGGATTAATGTGAAGAAGAGCCTTCCTTTAAACCAACAAGAGCTGTCACCATAGGATGACTTATGCCCCCTATAAACGCTTGATAGAAGTTATGAGCTTTTTTGAAACCTAAACGCAGATTTCAAAACCTAAACACGGAGCCTTAGTTCAAGGTCAAGATCACAGGGGTCAAAATTTTTGTGTTTATGGAAAGGCCTTGTCCATATACACATGCATACCAAAAATGAAGCTTATATCTCAAGGGACATAGAAGTTATGAGCATTTTTCGAAACCTTAACGCAAAGTGTAACAGACAGACGGACGGACGGACAGTGTGATCACTATATGCCCTCCTTCGGGGGCATAAAAATATCAAGAAAGTTTCTAGTGTTGTGCAGACAAATCTAAAACTGCAAATGATTCACCTTTCCCGTTGTTACTGATTTGATTTCCTCCTCCCAATCACTCCCTGAGTCCTCCTCCTCTTCACTAGCACTCATCTCAAAGTCACTGTCCTCGTCCTTCTCCTGGGACTCATTGGGCACGTCCTCGTCCGAGAAGTCCATGAAATTATCCACTAAAACAGGAAAGTATTATCACTTATAACAGACATTTTTTGTGCCCAATCTTGCAAAGTTCCAGTACTACGCAAATAGAGAACAATTAGTGTGAAAATCCGTAAAATTGGGAAAATGTGCATCGTGAAATCTTCAGATTGGAAATTATGGGTCTTTCAATTGCTTTTTACTTCAATGCACAAACCAATTTGTATATTCTTTTACATGCCTTTTGCTGAAATGTTCAGTTACAGAGCTCTATTTATTTGTTCAGTTGCAGATAAGATATATTTAACAAGAGGGCCATGATGGCCCTGAATCGCTCACCTGACTAACCAAATACAATCCCAACCCAGTTTTCATCAAGATAAACATTCTGACCAAATTTCATGAAGATTGGATGAAAACTGTGACTTCTAATGTCTACACAAGGTTTTTCTATTATTTGACCTAGTTTTTTGACCCAAGATGACCCAAATGCAATCCCAACCAAGAATTCATCATGAGCTAAAGATATATATATATAATATTATACATATATATATGATATAAATATTATTAAAAATAATTTAAGTAATAATAAATTACAATATTTAATTATACTATTTATATGTAAATTATAAATATTTTATATAATTATACATATATATTATATCATAAATTGATATTGTAATTTATATTAAATTTAATAGAGTTATATAAAAATATTATAATTATATAATAATATATTATATATATTTATATTATAAATCAATACTATGTTATATAATATATAATAATATATAATAATTAATATATATATTATATAAAATAAGAAATAAATATTTAAAATATTGTTATAATTTTTGGATTTAACCCTATCCCACTCAAAAGCAAAGTATTACATAATATGTAATGAAAAAAATCTGCATGTACCTTATGATTAACTTAAATTTAAACCCCTGTTTAAGAGTTAAGTTACTTAAACGTATTGTTTCAATATTCATTTCCAAATGTGTGCAACAATAATTGAACTTTAGTCAGGAAATACACGGTTCAATACATGTGCAAAGTGTCATCCTTGATTAGCTTGTGCAGTCTACACAGGCTTATCAGGGACCACACTACCATATTTGTCACTTAAAAGAAGTCCCTTTTTAGCAAAAATCAAGTATGTTTTTTAAAGAAAAATCAAAGTTGGGGGACAGAAACGTGACGATTCTGATTAATCTGGGACAACACTTTACGCACGTTATGCATTAAGCCCCGTTGTTTCAAGAGCAAGGCTCAATTATTGTTGCACAAATTTTGCAATTAATATCATGTAGCAAATTTGGGAATGAATGTGTAAATACAATCGTCCTCACTTCTTTGGAAATGGAACCAGCTCCAGTAATTTTTTTTTTGATAATCCTAGCATTGTTTATCAAACTACATTTGTAATGTTATCACTTTCAACAATCCCTGCATTTAGCGCCCTTTTCCCAAAGAGAGGTTCAATCATTTTCACATAATCTACCAGTGTGGCTGCGATAGTGTTCCTTGATATTCCACTTGTTGGTGGCAGCATAGTCACACAGCTCACACCGGAAAGGGCGGGGCTTAGTCTCAGCGTGTACGTTCTCCACGTGACGTCGCAGCAAGTAGACAGAGGAGTAGATCTTGCTACACAGCTTGCACTCCCTCTGCAGCTCTCCTGGGAGCATTTAGTAAAATTAAAGTACAGTTTAGGTCGAAAGTGTCATCCCTTATCGGCTTGTGCATACTGTACAGGCTTATCTGAGATGACACTTTATGCACATCCTTAAGCCCAGATTTTCCAGAGCACTGCTGATTTATGTGATGTCTCAGCACGTGAACCAACAAGTACAGGGGTCTCACTAGAGCACTGTTGATTTATGTGATGTCTCAGCACGTGAACCAACAAGTACAGGGGTCTCACTAGAGCACTGTTGATTTATGTGATGTCTCAGCACATGAACCAACAAGTACAGGGGTCTCACCAGAGCACTGTTGATTTATGTGATGTCTCAGCACATGAACCAACAAGTACAGGGGTCTCACCAGAGCACTGTTGATTTATGTGATGTCTCAGCACATGAACCAACAAGTACAGGGGTCTCACTAGAGCACTGTTGATTTATGTGATGTCTCAGCACGTGAACCAACAAGTACAGGGGTCTCACCAGAGCACTGTTGATTTATGTGATGTCTCAGCACGTGAACCAACAAGTACAGGGGTCTCACTAGAGCACTGTTGATTTATGTGATGTCTCAGCATGTGAACCAACAAGTACAGGGGTCTCACCAGAGCACTGTTGATTTATGTGATGTCTCAGCACGTGAACCAACAAGTACAGGGGTCTCACTAGAGCACTGTTGATTTATGTGATGTCTCAGCACGTGAACCAACAAGTACAGGGGTCTCACCAGAGCACTGTTGATTGATGTGATGTCTCAGCATGTGAACCAACAAGTACAGGGGTCTCACTAGAGCACTGTTGATTTATGTGATGTCTCAGCATGTGAACCAACAAGTACAGGGGTCTCACTAGAGCACTGTTGATTTATGTGATGTCTCAGCACGTGAACCAACAAGTACAGGGGTCTCACTAGAGCACTGTTGATTTATGTGATGTCTCAGCACATGAACCAACAAGTACAGGGGTCTCACCAGAGCACTGTTGATTTATGTGATGTCTCAGCACATGAACCAACAAGTACAGGGGTCTCACCAGAGCACTGTTGATTTATGTGATGTCTCAGCACATGAACCAACAAGTACAGGGGTCTCACTAGAGCACTGTTGATTTATGTGATGTCTCAGCACGTGAACCAACAAGTACAGGGGTCTCACCAGAGCACTGTTGATTTATGTGATGTCTCAGCATGTGAACCAACAAGTACAGGGGTCTCACTAGAGCACTGTTGATTTATGTGATGTCTCAGCACGTGAACCAACAAGTACAGGGGTCTCACTAGAGCACTGTTGATTTATGTGATGTCTCAGCATGTGAACCAACAAGTACAGGGGTCTCACTAGAGCACTGTTGATTTATGTGATGTCTCAGCATGTGAACCAACAAGTACAGGGGTCTCACTAGAGCACTGTTGATTTATGTGATGTCTCAGCATGTGAACCAACAAGTACAGGGGTCTCACTAGAGCACTGTTGATTTATGTGATGTCTCAGCATGTGAACCAACAAGTTCAGGGGTCTCACTAGAGCACTGTTGATTTATGTGATGTCTCAGCACGTGAACCAACAAGTACAGGGGTCTCACCAGAGCACTGTTGATTTATGTGATTTCTCAGCACGTGAACCAGAGCACTGTTGATTTATGTGATGTCTCAGCACGTGAACCAGAGCACTGTTGATTTATGTGATGTCTCAGCACGTGAACCAGAGCACTGTTGATTTATGTGATGTCTCAGCACGTGAACCAACAAGTACAGGGGTCTCACTAGGATTTTAAAACAGGAGTCCTTGGACTCCTAACTTGGAAAAAGTAGGAGTCCAAAAGGAAACAAGAGATGTGTTTGTCAGAAACACAATGCCCCCTACTGCGCCGCTTTGAAATTATTATTTATTACCTTTGACCTTTAAGGATGACCTCAACCTTTCACCACTCAAAATGTGCAGCTCCATGAGATACACATGCATGCCAAATATTTAGTTGCTATCTTCAATATTGCAAAAGTTATGGGCAATGTTAAAGTTTTCAGACAGACGGACAGACAGACTGACAGACAGTTCAAATGCTATATGCCACCCTACCAGGGGCATAAAAATAGGAGTCCCAATGAATATTGCACACACCTTAAAATTTTCAACAAAAAAATCATTGAAATAAAGAATGAATATCAAATAATACATAATATAATTGTTGGTATCATTATTAACAAGAGGGCCTGAAAGGCCAAAAGTCGCTCACCTGAGATTTAAAGGAACTGACCTGTTCTGTGCAGCCCAAGATGTTGCAAGAACAAAATGTTCTTACCAACTTTCATGACAAGTAAACAACCTGGCAGCTACGTTTTTCTACGGACCAAAACCATTTTCATACACATCCAAGATATCATTTAAACAAATATTCTGACAAAGTCTCATGAAGATTCATGAAGCCATATAAGGAAAAATGCCAAGACCCCTGGTGGCCATATTTTCAAGCAACTGGAACTATTTTCAAACTTGTCTCAAACAAGTTGTCCATGATATCATTGGAACAAATCTTCTGACAATGTTTCATGATGATCGGACAATAATTAAAGCTTCTAGAGTGTTAACAAGGTTTTGCTATAGCTATATGAGGAAAAATGCCCCGCCCCCTTGGCAGCCATGTTTTCCACCAACCGGAACCATTTTCGAACTCATCCAAGATATTATTAAGACAACTCGTCTGACCAACTTTCATGATTATCGGACAATGAAAGTGGCCTCTAGAGTGTTAATAAGGTTTTACTCCTGCAATATATAGCCATATTAGGAAAAATGTCCCGCCCCCTGGTGGCCATATTTTTAAAACAACCGAAACCATTTTTGAACTCATCCAAGATATCATTAGGACAAATCTTCTGACCAAGTTTCATGAAGATCAGAAAATAAATGTGTTAACAAGGTTTTACTATAGCCATATAAGGAAAAATGCCCCGCCCCCTGACGGCCATTTTTTTAACCGACCAGCATCATTTTGAACTCGTCCAAGATATTATTGGGATGAATCTTCTGACCAAGTTTCATGAAGATCGAGCAATAAATGTGGCCTCTAGAGTGTTAACAAGATTTTACTATAGCCATATAAGGAAAAATGCCCTGCCCCTTGGCAGCCATGTTTTTCAAGCAAACATAACCAATTTTGAACTACAAGATATTATTGAGACCAATCTTCTGACCAAATTTCATTAAGATTGGACAATAAATGTGGCCCCTAGATATTAACAATGCAAATGTTGACGCCGCACGACGCACGATGGACAAAAGGCGATCACAAAAGCTCACCATGAGCACATTGTGCTCAGATGGGCTAAAAACAGACCTCAACAAATATCAAGTTATATTAAAATAAGTTTGTTTTTATGAAACAAATAGAAAAGCTTTGAAGGAAGACTACACCCTGTTATATTAAAACAAGAGGGCCATGATGGCCCTGAATCGCTCACCTGACTAACCTTGCTACATCAACTTAAATGCTATCAGACCCATATACAATCCCAGGCCAGATTTCATTAATTAATACATTCTGAAAAAAATTCATAAAGAAGTAATGAAAACTGTGACCTCTTTCATCTACACAAGGTTTTACTAGAATTGGCCCGGTGACCTAATTTTTGACCCCAGATGACCCATATACAATCCAAAATCAGATATTATCAAGATAAACATTCTGACCATATTTCATAAAGATTGGATGAAAACTGTGACCTCCATTGTCTACACAAGGTTTTTCTATTATTTGACCTAGTGACCTAGTTTTTGACCCAGATGACACAAATTCAATCCCTACCCAGATTTTTTTAAGATAAACATTCTGACCAAATTCCATAAATATTGGATGAAAATTGTGACCTCTATTGTCTACACAAGGTTTTTCTATTATTTGACCTAGTGAACTAGGTTTTGACCCCGCATGACCCAAATACAATCCCGACCCAGATTTCATCAAGATAAACATTCTGACCAAATTTCATAAAGATTGGATGAAAACTGTGACCTCTATTGTCTACACAAGGTTTTTCTATTTTTTGACCTAGTGACCTAGTTTTTGACCCTAGATGACCCAAATACAATCCCTACCCAGATTTTTTCAAGATAAACATTCTGACCAAATTCCATAAAGATTGGATGAAAACTGTGACCTCTATTGTCTACACAAGGTTTTGTTATTATTTGACCTAGTGACCTAGTTGTTGACACCAGATGGCCCAAATACAATCCCAACCCAGATTTCATCAAGATAAACATTCTGACCAAATTTCATAAAGATTGGATGAAAACTGTGACCTCTATTGTCTACACAAGGTTTTTCTATTATTTGACCTTGTGACCTAGTTTTTGACCCCAGATGACACAAATACAATCCCAACCCAGAATTCATCAAGATAAACATTCTGACCAACTTTCATAGAGATTGGATGAAAACTGTGACCTCTATTGTCTACACAAGGTTTTTCTATTATTTGACCTTTGACCTAGTTTTTGACCCCAGATGACCCAAATACAATCCCAACCCAGATTTCATCAAGATATATATTCTGACCAAATTTCATAAAGATTGGATGAAAACTGTGACCTCCATTGTCTACACAAGGTTTTTCTATTATATGACCTAGTGACCTAGTTTTTGACCCAGATGACACAAATTCAATCCCTACCCAGATTTTTTTAAGATAAACATTCTGACCAAATTCCATAAAGATTGGATGAAAACTGTGACCTCTATTGTCTACACAAGGTTTTTCTATTATTTGACCTAGTGAACTAGGTTTTGACCCCGCATGACCCAAATACAATCCCGACCCAGATTTCATCAAGATAAACATTCTGACCAAATTTCATAAAGATTGGATGAAAACTGTGACCTCTATTGTCTACACAAGGTTTTTCTATTTTTTGACCTAGTGACCTAGTTTTTGACCCTAGATGACCCAAATACAATCCCTACCCAGATTTTTTCAAGATAAACATTCTGACCAAATTCCATAAAGATTGGATGAAAACTGTGACCTCTATTGTCTACACAAGGTTTTGTTATTATTTGACCTAGTGACCTAGTTGTTGACACCAGATGGCCCAAATACAATCCCAACCCAGATTTCATCAAGATAAACATTCTGACCAAATTTCATAAAGATTGGATGAAAACTGTGACCTCTATTGTCTGCACAAGGTTTTTCTATTATTTGACCTTGTGACCTAGTTTTTGACCCCAGATGACACAAATACAATCCCAACCCAGATTTCATCAAGATAAACATTCTGACCAACTTTCATAAAGATTGGATGAAAACTGTGACCTCTATTGTCTACACAAGGTTTTTCTATTATTTGACCTTTGACCTAGTTTTTGACCCCAGATGACCCAAATACAATCCCAACCCAGATTTCATCAAGATATATATTCTGACCAAATTTCATAAAGATTGAATGAAAACTGTGACCTCTTCTGTCTACACAAACAAATTGTTGACAGACACACGCACGCACGCACACAAGCACAACGGACGCCGGACATCACACGGTCACATAAGCTCACCATGTCACTTTGTGACAGGTGAGCTAAAAAATGTTATTGATTTTTTTTAATGAAAAACATAGACAGAGCATACAGAGTATCATAAAGTCGGATCATTGCTGAGATCTTAGGTACCGTGGGAAATAAAACTCTATGAGACAATAGGATAATGCATATCAAGTTTAATCAAAGTCAGATCATTAGTGTCTGACATCACATGCAAAATAAAAAGTAGCATCAAATGGAAATAACTCATTGAAAATGATTGGACAGGAACCATCAAAGTCTGATGATTAGTGTCTGTGATCTCGTGCAGAAACAGAAATTGTGACCAACTGAAGTACAGATACACTGACAGACATGGAGTAGAAATAAATGATGAATGGCACAAATGGCTTAAGACCCATGCAAACTCAATTCAATCCAAATTAGATTTAGACAGAATTGTTGCTTATGTGCTCCATTTTTCAGGAAGAACAATAAGACTGTCTCTTGGTAACTGAACTTTGGATTAAAGATCAAGCCCCAAACCTTGTTTAGTTGTTGCAACCACCTCTTCTTCTTCTTCCTCAGCTTCCATTTCAAAGTCTTCATCATCTTTACTCTCAGTCTTCCTATCAGAATTAACTCTTTCAGTGCTGGAACCGAATTTTGAAGGCTTTTGCAAACAGTTTGGATCCAGATGAGACGCCACATAATGTGGCGTCTCATCAGGATCCAAACTGTTTGAAAACAATCGAAGAAAATGCTAATTTTACAAATTCAGCAGATGACATTTTAGCAGACAACAAATTTCCCAGCATGCAAAGGGTTAATCAAACATTTATTTCAGTTTCTTTACTTGTCTTTATGAGCGGTGTCAGGAGACAGTGGTTCTTATTGCCATATGAAGCTTAGCTCTAGACCTGCCTTCACATAGGGAAGCGGACAACGACAACGAGTGAGGCATGGTATTGTAATGCGCATGGGGAGGTTAGAGTAGGGGTTAAGTGTCGGGTTTGGGTTAGGGTTAGCCTTTACCCAATCCTTAACCCTTACCCGACCCCTAACCTAACCATAACCCAGGGTTATCTCCCGTATACCAGGCCTCGCTCGTTGTCGTTGTCCCCTTCCCCTCTGCACATGCCTATGCTATAAGGCACTACCACACTCGGGTTTAACAAACATTTTTGACAAAGACATTTTGTTAGTACCTTAGGTATTTACATTACATATCAAAGAATCAAATTATCAGTTTAATTTGTTAAATATTTGAACAATATGTATAGTTGTGTTACAGTGCAATTAAATAGGGAATTTTATTTAGAGAGATTTAGTTATATGACTATAAAACTGCTAGATTTAGTTATATGACCAGGGCTTTCCTTACACCTCAAATCTCAAGAGTCAAGGACTCTTGGGACCATATTTTCAAGAGTCAAAATCAAACTTCTGAGAGTCCTAATAATAACGCAGGAGAGTCAATGATTTTTTGCAATTTAAGCAAATTACTGAGATATAATATATAAAAAGCAACAAATTAAAAGATACATTTATGTTAACATTTATTTCTTACATTTTACTGTCACTACAACACTATGCATTTAAACACAATATTTCAATGATTAATAAATACAAAACAGGTATTCTAATACAACATTAACTTCATGTATACAGCAGAGTAATATGTCATATGTTCTTCTTTCGCACGTTTGGGGGTGTTAGGAGCACTGTCATTTAGATCTAAAGTACGCTTTGTCGTTGGCGTCTTACACACACTTTCAGAGTTACTACCGATTCCGAATTCGAAAAGGTTTCTCTGCGACATTATCCGAATGCACAAGCACAATTACACTTTGCACAATTACACTTTATCCAATAACTTTGTTTGACCGTTTCGCGTGGCTATTAAATTAAGAATGAAATACAAAATGTGAAAAAAAAACCATTTCCGCTGGCTATCACAAAAAAAAACAACATACGGGTGGTACCTAAACACAATAGCCTATATAAATTGGTAAACTATAAAAGGAAATTATTTCTACTCGCCGATAAAGGTGCCTCCGTATTTAATCCCATCAAAAATTCCGACGCCCTTTAATTATTTCATGTGCCATCTTCACTGAAGACGTGCGACAAACACGCCGTTTTCTATGCCTTCTCAAACGGTCAATTATTACGCCTACATGTATTTTGTAATCAATTAGCTCATGCAAAAATTGTCACTTTGCCACAAGGTCAGTTATATCGGTTCTATAGTTATTTTTAGCAACTTTGATGCAAAGCGTGTAATTTGACTTTGTAGACGCCAGCATAACTTTCGCGCGTCTTTGAACTGAGCAATCATGAAGTAAAACAGTGATGGGTGCATTCAGCTTTGGAAATACATTCTGCCATACTCTGGAAATATCTCAAAATATGCTTTACAGTGTTCTGTGGATATGGATGTTATTATTTTATATTGAATATTATTATAACGGACGCGGATGAGTCCATTCTGTTTTGGTGGGTTTATAGTTCTTCTTAAATGCTCTGAGCTTTTATGAGTACATACGCACAGCTCAGAGGGTCAATAGCTGGGAGTTGGATTATTGCAACTAGGTGGGTTTATTACACGTCTTTTCCGCAAACAGCTGATAACAAACGCTATGATAAATAATGGAAAGTTAATACACGCGTCATCGAACCAGCAGTGTTTTAATTGGTCAATACCAGATTTCTTAATTAACCAAACTCCGCCTACTGGGTGGACTTGTGCTTTGATGATTGGAAACGGGCGTTAACGATTAGCGTGTACTAAATGAGATACTCCGCCCCGAGCCAATTATCGCTTCATCTTAACAACTTTTGATCTCGTTGACGCAAGTCGGTATATTCCCCTGGGTCAAATGTGACGCATGACGTAATTTTCTCAAGAGTCAACAAGAGTGCCAAACTGTCACAAGATACGCCCGTTCGAAGGTTTTGGACACCATGCTCAATGCTTGAAATGCACTAAGTGACCTCAAGACCTAGTTATTGACTTGGCATGACCCATATTTGAACTTGACCTAGATATCATTTAGATGTAACATCTGACTAAATTTGGTGAAGATCAGATGAAAACTACTTCAATTAGAGAGCGGACACCATGCTAAATGCTTTAAATGCACCATGTGACCTCGTTTTTGACCGGGCATGACCCATATTCGAACTTGACCTACATACACTGCAACTCCAATATATCACGGTCCGTTATATCGCGTTGTCCAATATATCGCGAATCGGCTATGGCTCCCAAATATCTGACGAGCATAATCCTTAAATAAAATGTTTTTATCTGAGAATTTGATGCATTAAAATCCGTTTCAAGCAAGTATTTTTCCCTTTTTTTCACCAACTTTAATCCAATAGTCATAATCCAGTTTTGACCAGATTGTTTGCTTACATTGTACATCACATTAACACCTGTGTACTGCGATAAACAAAAGACCCATTTGTCAAACATGACAGGTCATTTCGGGTGTAACAATTCTCTATTGAATTTGCTTTGAACTGCCGAAACGCACCAGTGCACACATGAAGGTGTACACAATTATAACAGTAAATGTCACAAGTCAATACTGACCTATCTCAACAATCTGTGTGCGTTAGATACAGTATACAATATAGATCAGTTAGTCACAATGCTCTACTATTAAACCCCATGCTGTGCATGCTTTTCATGAGAAATGAATGACGTCATTTTGTACATGGGTCTAATTTGTGCATGCTTTCTTGAACAATAAAACTCGGCAATGTTTTTCGGATTACAAATTTAATTATACCCATTTGAAAATACTCACATGGAATGATGTTTTGTGTTATACCAATTAATGACATATGGATATAACACAAACTTGAATAAGGTTGGTAAAAAGCGTGTTTTGAGATTGCATAATGATGCTAATGTATACATATACATGAATACATAAACTGACAATTTATATCGCGCGCCGGATATATCACGGTCGCGATCTTTGGACCCCTTCAACCGCGATATATTGGAGTTGCAGTGTATCATCTAGACACAACTTGTAACCAAATTAGGTGAAGATCAGATGAAAACTACTTCAATTAGAGAGCGGACACCATGCTAAATGCTTGAAATGCACTAAGTAACCTCGTGACCTAGTTTTTGACCCGGCATGACCCATATTTAAACCTGACCTACATATCATATAGACACAACTTTTGACCAAATTTGGTGAAGATCGGGTGAAAACTACTTCATTTAGAGAGCGGACACCATGAAATCCTTGAAATGCACTAAGTGACCCCATGACCTAGTTTTTGACCCGGCATGACCCATATTCCAACTTGGCCTAGATATTGTCTAGACTCAACTTCTGAGCAAGTTTGGTGAAGATCGGATGAAAACTATTTGAATTAGAGTCCGGACAAAGTGGCGCCGTTGAAAATGCACTAATTGACCCTATGACCTAGTTTTTGACCCGGCATGACCCATATTCGAACTTGGCCTATATATCAACTAGATGCAACTGCTGACCAAGTTTGGTGAAGATCGGATAAATACAATTTGAAATAGAGTCCGGACAAAGTGGCCCCTTTGAAAATGCACTTATTGACCCTATGACCTAGTTTTTGACCCGGCATGACCCATATTCGAACTTGGCCTAGATATCAACTAGATGCAACTGCTGACCAAGTTTGGTGAAGATCGGATGAATACAATTTGAATTAGAATCCGGACAAAGTGATGCCTTCCGCCCGCCGCCCGCCCGCCGCCCGCCCGCCCGCCAAGGGGTTTCACATAATACGTCCCGTATTTTATACGGGCGTATAAAAAGGGGTCGTCTGTAATTTTCAAGCGTCAGAACCCGGGAGCTCGGGTCAAAGGAAAGCCCTGATGACTATAAAACTGCTAGCTTTACTTATATGACTATAAAACTGCTAGATTTAGTTATGACTATAAAACTGCTTGAATCAGTTCTCTAATCTATTCTTACTTTTTCCTGCCTGCCTTCTTTGTGTTTGGTTGGGAAGTGCTGACTTTTCTAGCATGAGGTTTAGCTACAGAAATAATACAGAAATGCCATTCAAACATTTGTTATATTGCTGACAAAACAGAGGTAAACAATACAGTTGTCTATAGGACAGAGATGTACCGAATTCCACAGTTGTCTCCAAAGTATACTATCTACCTAAGACCTTTAAGTGTGACCTTGGCCTTTGAAAGTTGGGAGACGGTTCTTGCACATGGCCAATGTCGTGTGATACTTGATAATATATGCTCAACACATTCAAGTTTGAATTACGTGATAATTAGGGAATAAAAAGAAGTAATTGTTGAGAATATATTGCCTTACAAGAGTTTTTCATTGGTGATGATTTTGCCATCTGCACCATCCAGTCTGGCTGCTTTCACTTCTTCTGCAAGGGTAGGATTATATCTAAACCACCCTCTGGCTTCACTTTACCATTCTACTGAAAAACACGCATTGTTCAACATATGAACCTTCCTATAGGATAAGTGAGCTTAATGCATGTGCGTTAAGTATTGTCCCAAATTAGCCTGTGCAGTCTACACAGGCTTATCGCCTGTGCAGTCTACACAGGCTTATCAGTGATTAAACTTTTTTTTTTTATTAAGAAAAAATATTTTAAACAAAAAAATACCATAAAAGCAGAAAGTGTCATCCCTGATTAGTGTATGTGCGGTCTGCACATGCTAATCTGGGACCACACTTTAGGCACAAACAATAAGCCCAGTTTTCACAGAATAAGGCTCATATGAAAATGTTGTGCCACAGTTGTGTTTTTTTTTTAACAAACAAAGGGTAATAAGTATGCAGTGCCAAATGGGATTTTGCTGGTTATTGTCACAGATGGGTTAGGAAACTTTCATAACGGCGTGAAAGCTCAATATTTTACAACTGGTAACGCAACCTGAACCTTCGAGAAAAGACGTTGTGAATAGTGTACTATCAGATTAAATAGCGCAGGTAGCAGTGATTCATTTTGCCGTGCGTTCCGCGTGCCAGACGCACGTTTTTTTCTGGGGACGCATCATTCTCAAACATGTGCGTTCTCGGGACGCATTGTTTAAAAACTCTGATTTTCAACATCGTCAAAGTTGTACATGATACCGAGTACGATTCGTGGATATAAG
Source organism: Dreissena polymorpha (assembly GCF_020536995.1). Taxonomy (NCBI): domain Eukaryota; kingdom Metazoa; phylum Mollusca; class Bivalvia; order Myida; family Dreissenidae; genus Dreissena; species Dreissena polymorpha. Next base: position 81,680,826 of record NC_068359.1, read on the forward strand.
CAAAATACATGTCAACACCGTTTTGAAAAGTAGAACGGAAGTCACATTACTACATTGGGAATGTAGTACGTGTATTTTGATCGGTTGAAATGTATCAATTATCCAATCAGTTACGGCGTTTTGTTAAAGTTCATTGGACGATTAATTGGCTGTCCCGGATGGTAAACAAAGAAAATGCGACCAAAAAAGGTTTTCGAAATTGATCCTCAACAATTTAAACTCGCTGTGTAGATATGTATCCATAATGCAGCCTCGATGTAAACCATGTAGTTTAAATATGAAGAATAAACGGAGGAAAACACAGATTGCGTTCATAATAATAAACGAGTTGATTATGGTCGTCAACCGGTAGAAGTCTGTTGTGAGCGCAGACAGTTATTATTTATATAGTAAAGCGATGTTATTATACTTTTCTGGATTGATTGAGCAGTGTTGTTTTTTTCTAAAGTGACAATTAAAATTTGTAAGTTCTGAAATAAATAGCATCTTTTATTTTTATATGGTACATACATAATAGTGATACAGATCGTACAGTATTCCGTCCTATGTTACGTAGAATGTAAGAACATATAACAACACATACATCTGCTATTTTTGGTTTGGGTTTTTCTATACAGAATATGGTCTTGACCGAATTCAGGAACAGGTTTACTGTAGGTAAACAAGACAAACTCATGAGAGTGAAGTTGTGCAATTTTGCCCGGAATGAATTTGTGGAAAAAGCTCTCCCTGTTTGGAGAAAAAACAAGGCGAGAAGGTTATACACCTTAAATACAGTATGAGTGTTGTTACACTAAATCTGTATTGAAGGTGTAAACCTTTTGACCAAATGAGAAATTGTATTTTGTCACACTGTTTGAAATGGCTAATTTTGACCAAAAAAAAATAAACACTAGTCATCCAATTTATTAAAAGTCTAGTCAGTCCAAATTGTTAAAGATGTTAAAAGTTCTCTGTTTAAGATGTTATATGTTTCACCCTTTGTTATTAAAAGGAAAACAAATAAAGATTTTACTTGCTATAAACCTATTTCTGTTTTTAGCTGTAAAATTGCATAAAACAGCCCCCGGCTAAGGTGTATCATGTTAAGTAGATTATTTGTAACGAATTTACAAAGACACAATCTGGGGCCCATTGTTTTCAGTTTGGACCCATTGTTTCAAAATATGCGAGTCCCAGGGACTCATTGATGTAGATTTCAAAATGAATCACTGAGGTGATGACAGCTATTCTGGAATATTCGGCTCAAAACACTGTGGCAATTCTGTGTCTGAAAAACTAATAACATTGATGAAGAGGGTTTGGCAATGTTAGTGTGCTCTGACTGAGACTGAAAAGCAGGACTGTTAAACTGGTTGAAACAAAATGACCTATCATCATCCAATAGTCAATATACAATAAATACTTATATTTCCAAACAACCATTGACACTGTAAATTTATAATGACAGAATATGAACAAAACTTAGCATATGCTTGTTTTGTCAAAAATAAATCATGCAGTAATCCAAATCTTGCATAGGGGTAAGATAAAAGTGTTGATGTCACACCTCTGTAATAGAACGTTTCAAGATAGATAAAGATAGAAAAAGATCTCTAGCCTATCTTCAGACATTTGTTTTTGTTTATTCATCTTAAAACAAATTACATTTTATTGTTTTGCGCAGTTACATATTTTTATGTAAAGCATTTAAATGTCTTGTTGAATGCTATAGAGCTTTTCGCCCTTAAATAACAGAGGCCAAAAAAATCGGCTACTTCCCAATTGAAAATAAGGTATTTTTTTCCCAAAATTGATAAGAGTAATTTCCCAAATTATTTTTTTTTTTTTTTCTTAGACATATTGGGCATCTCCCAAATTGAAAGCAATTAGCTCGAATATGATTAAGAATGCACCACAATGTGTCTTTTAATACTTCTGCATAATAAAAAGAACCTGTTTAAAAATCTTTTAAAAACACGGTGTTCCCAAAATCAGCAGTTATCGCTTAGCCTAATGAAATTCCCAATTCGAAAGGCTAGGGCCTTTTCCCCAATTTCCTGATGAAAAGCCCTGTGCTAATGTGCAGACATTTATTACCCATGATATTGTAACCGGACCGTTGGGGGGGGAAATCTGTGCACTTGTTATTAATAGCACAACACAACTCGCTTGCTGTGTTTACTCTTTTATTCATTTAATTAGTTCACATAATTTTTCACAAATTCCATCTTCCTGTATTAACTCTTATTTAAATTTTATCAGATCTTTTTTCCAACTTGTTTCTAACCTTTCCAACTGTCTCTCTTACTTGTAACTGACTTTCTAACTTCTTTTGCTGACTTCTACTTCCTTCCTTTTTTTAACTCACTTCTTACTCTTTTGAAATCCCTAATACCAAGTCATACCCACACATCTCACTGACCAATCATCTTTATCTCTCATCCACTGATCATACAGATCCCCAATATCAAGTCACACCCACACATCTCACTGACCAATCATATCTATCTCTCATCCAACATACAGTACCTTACTTCTATAAGACTGTAATTATTTAGCACCTAGTTTAAGAATCTTTAGATCTTTGGTCGCAGTCATTATTTATAGCTAGAGCGGATAAGAATACAGTCAGCATACAGTCTGCATCTTGAGTGTGAATTCAACATGAGAAGGCTTCCAAGACTGTAACTAACATAAACATGTGGTTCCAAGTAACCTCCTACTGCCATTCAGTAGACAAAGAAATCATATTCAAACATATTCACAGAAATCAAATCAATATCTTTAAAACTGTTACTATGATATTGTATGAATTTATACTGCACTCCATCAAAAATCAAATAAAAATATTTGTAACTCTGTGACAATACCCTAATCAGACATCAAATAAGCTTTTGCCTGTAAATTAGGTAGCACCTATTATCCTACATGTACTACCCCAAAAGTAATAAATTGATAGTTTGTCACGCTTTTAGTTAGTTCTGGCTACCATAACTTTAAATGTCGCTTTTTATGATTTTTGACTGGCGGGACATTAAAGTTATGGACCAACCCCATTAGGAAAGTCAACCAGAGATTCCCGAAAAGTTGACAGTTATCAAAGACCGGTCCAAAACAGCTTTAAAATGTAGTTTTTGGCCAAAATCAACCACTTGATAGGAAAGATTGACGCTTTTCACTATTAACTGACAAAATCTTTCACAAAATACTATCTTCAACATTTCAAAATTATCTTTTCTGCTCTAACATATCGAGAAAAACAGCAATGCAACAGACATTTTTGAAATGCGAATCTCCCATATGACGTTATTTCTATTTTTAGTAACATACCATGTGCTCGAAAGTTTTCAAATTCAGAATGACATTTCCTAATATTTTAAATTATTCTTGCTTGTTTAAAACAAGAGGGCCATGATGGCCCTGTATCGCTCGACTGTTTTTTCTTTGCGAAAAAAACGTGCAATGCGCATGGGTTGAAATGTACTCAAGCATGCGACTTTCTCTTTCTATCCCTCGTCCCACTGGGGGTTTAAAGTTGGAAGGGTGAGCATTTTTATATATGGAAAAAATTACTACCGTGTTAACTAAACAGACTTAAAAGCCCAGGAATTGTTGCACAGGTTCTTTGCTTATAACGTAGGTACATTTATCTCTCCAAAAGATATTGTCGTTCTTTCTATTTCACATATTTTTAGATGCTGAAGATCAAATCTACGCATTTGATTTGAAACAGATTCACAAGACCCATAGGAATCAAAATGCCTTAACCCTTTACCAAACAACACATTTTGGACTTTCCCAATTGGAAAGAGGTTGCAGACGTCAATTAAATTAAAATGGAATATGAAGGAAATGATCAGGTAGGGTAGAAATAATTGTGATAAAAGGAGAAATTGCTCATCAACCCACACATTCCTAAGACCAACAGGCCTGCGAATATTATGATAATCTAAAGACTATTTCTTTATATTTATAAATGTATTTAATTAAGTAATACATTTGACTTCTATAATCAATTCGTAACTTATATTTAGAAAATTATAAAATGGTCAGAAATATATATGGATTGTTGAGCAATTGACAACCATATCCACAATTCATGAGTCACCATTAACAAATGGAACAATGAATCATTAGTTATTAAAAAGCAGCATATACCATAGTTAAGAACTTTGCACTGCATTAATTTCAACACCTTCTCTTGGATGCAAAGTTTGAGTTTACCGTGCAGTATCATATATTGACTTTTCTTGAAATAATTATGTTCATGGAAGTTGTGTTTTTAAAATCAATAATATATTAATAAACTGGTTTAAACACTACAAAAAAAACATGAAATTAACATGTCATCCAAAATATTTTCATCCGGATATATGGTCAATTTCGACATATTTAAATAAAACCCGACTTTTTTCAGTTTGTAAGAAAAACATTCAGAACACATGTTCTTACTTCAATACCTTTGTTAGCAGTCACCATCTGACCTAAAATGGCACTAAATGACAGGGTTTTATCTCATGTTTACAAGATGTTGATGTTGTTGTTGGTCACAGCCAAACGGCCGCAGTAATCTCCACTGGTAAACGTCATATGTTCAGTTTTGTGACCCCCGGGGCCGGGTCAAATTTGAGCCCAGGGGAATAATTTGAACAAATTTGGTAGAGGACTATTAGATATCACTACATACCAAATTTATTAGCCCTAGGCTCTATAATTAAGAACAAGATTTTTAAAGTTTGCACACAATAGGCCTTATTTAAGCATATGTTCATTTTTGTGACCCCTGGGGCAAGGTCAAATTTGTTCCCAGGGGCATAATTTGAACAAACTAAGTAGAGAACTATATGTCACTACCTACCGAATTTGGTAGAAATAGGCCCAATGGTTATGGACAAGAAGATTTTTATAGTTTGCACAAAATGGGCCCAATATAAGCATATGTTCAATTTTGTGACCCCTGGGGAACAGTCAAATTTGATCCCAGGGGCTTAATGTGAACAAACTTGGTAGAGGACTATAAGATGTCATTACATACCAAATTTGGTAGCCCTATGCCATACTGTTATGGACAAGAAGATTTTTAAAGTTTGCTCAAAATAGGCCTTATATAAGCAAATTTTCGATTTTTTGACCCCCCAGGGCAGAGTCAAATTTGACCCCAGGGGCATAATTTGAACAAACTTGGTAGAGGACTATTAGATGTCACTACATACCAAATTTGGTAGCCGTAGTCCCAATGGTTATGGACGTAAAGATTTTTAAAGTTTTCACAAAATAGGCCTTATATAAGCAAATTTTCAATTTTTTGACCCCCCGAGGCAGGGTCAAATTTGACCCCAGGGGCATAATTTGAACAAACTTGGTAGAGGACTATAAGATGTCACTACATACCAAATTTGGTAGCCCTTGGCCCAATGGTTATGGACAGTTAGATTTTTTAAGTTTTCACAAAATAGGCCTTATATAAGCAAATGTTCAATTGTTTGACCCCCCGGGCAGGGTCAAATTTGACCCCAGGGGCATAATTTGAACAAACTTGGTAGAGGACTATAAGAAGTCACTACATAGCAAATTTGGTTGCCCTAGGCCCAATGGTTATGGACAAGTAGATTTTTCAAGTTTGCACAAAATAGACCTTATATAAGCAAATTTTCAATTTTTTAACCCCCGGGGCAGGATCAAATTTGACCCCAGGGGAATAATTTGAACAAACTTGGTAGAGGACTATAAGATGTCATTACATACCAAATTTGGTAGCCCTAGGCCCAATGGTTATGGACAAGTAGATTTTTCAAGTTTGCACAAAATATGCCTTATATAAGCAAATTTTCAATTTTTTAACCCCCCTGGGCAGGGTCAAATTTGACCCCAGGGGCATAATTTGAACAAACTTGGTAGAGGACTATAAGATGTCACTACATAGCAAATTTGGTAGCCCAAGGCTCAATGGTTATGGACAAGAAGATTTTTAAAGTTTGCACAAAATAGGCCTTATATAAGCAAATTTTCAATTTTTTAACCCCCGGGGCAGGGTCAATTTTGACCCCAGGGGCATAATTTGAACAAACTTGGTAGAGGACTATAAGATGTCACTACATAGCAAATTTGGTAGCCCTTTATGGTTATGGACAAGTAGATTATTCAAGTTTGCACAAAATAGGCCTTATATAAGCAAATTTTCAATTTTTTAACCCCCCGGGGCAGGGTCAAATTTGACCCCAGGGGCATAATTTGAACAAACTTGGTAGAGGACTATAAGATGTCACTACATAGCAAATTTGGTAGCCCAAGGCCCAATGGTTATGGACAAGAAGATTTTTAAAGTTTGCACAAAATAGGCCTTATATAAGCAAATTTTCAATTTTTTAACCCCCGGGGCAGGGTCAATTTTGACCCCAGGGGCATAATTTGAACAAACTTGGTAGAGGACTATAAGATGTCACTACATAGCAAATTTGGTAGCCCTTAATGGTTATGGACAAGTAGATTATTCAAGTTTGCACAAAATAGGCCTTATATAAGCAAATTTTCAATTTTTTAACCCCCCGGGGCAGGGTCAAATTTGACCCAAGGGGCATAATTTGAACAAACTTGGTAGAGAACTATTAGATGTCACTACATAGCAAATTCGGTAGCCCTAGGCCCAATGGTTATGGACAAGTAGATTTTTCAAGTTTGCACAAAATACGCCTTATATAAGCAAATTTTCAATTTTTTAACCCCCCCGGGCAGTGTCAAATTTGACCCCAGGGGCATAATTTGAACAAACTTGGTAGAGGACTATAAGATGTCACTACATACTAAATTTGGTAGCCCTACGCCCAATGGTTATGGACAAGAAGATTTTTCAAGTTTGCACAAAATAGGCCTTATATAAGCAAATTTTCAATTTTTTTACACCCGGGGCAGTGTCAAATTTGACCCCAGGGGCATAATTTGAACAAACTTGGTAGAGGACTATAAGATGTCACTTCATACTAAATTTGGTAGCCCTACGCCCAATGGTTATGGACAAGAAGATTTTTAAAGTTTGCACAAAAAAGGGCTTATATAAGCAAAGTTTCAATTTTTTGACCCCCGGGGCAGGGTCAAATTTGACCCCAGGGGCATAATTTGAACAAACTTGGTAGAGGACTATAAGATGTCACTACATAGCAAATTTGGTAGCCCTAGGCCCAATGGTTATGGACAAGAAGATTTTTAAAGTTTGCACAAAATAGGCGTTATATAAGCAAATTTTCAATTTTTTTACCCCCCGGGGCAGGGTCAAATTTGACCCCAGGGGCATAATTTGAACAAACTTGGTAGAGGACTATAAGATGTCACTACATACTTAATTTGGTAGCCCTAGGCCCAATGGTTATGGACAAGAAGATTTATAAAGTTTGCACAAAATAGGCCTTCTTTAAGCAAATTTTCAATTTTTTGACCCCCCGGGGCAGGGTCAAATTTGACCCCAGGGGCATAATGTGAACAAATTTGAAAGAGGTTCACCACATGAACATTCCTGAGAAATTTCATCAGAATTGGACCAGTAGTTTAGGAGAAGAAGTTTAAAGAAAAAGTTAACGCACGCACGCACCCACGCATTGACGCACACACGACGGACACAGGACCATGACATAAAAAAATGTAGTGCATAACAAACTCAAAGTAAAAATTATTTAAAATTACCAAATTCACATTGAAATCAGTCTTTTAAATCACCAGACGTTAGTTGTTAAATCACTAATAATAGATTACAGAAAACGAAAGTGATGTTTACAATTTCAGCAAAAAATATCCAGGTCGATCCGAAAGTATCCAAATGAAAACTCATCACGTGACAAAGCGACAATGGCGTGAAAATTGTGAATTTCAGGCTGATGAAAGTTATTTTCCTCTTTGTTAGATGCATTTAAAGCATTTGAACCTTAAAATATGCCCGATGAAGTAATTTATATTTATTCACCAATATATGAAGAAATGTATCCAAGAAAATGAGATGCCTTTAATTAAAAGCGTGACATAAATATGTTGCCGAGGTACTACTCTGGTTGACTTTCAATATGGGGCTCGCTTCAGCATACAGGTCTGTCAATACTATATAAGCTGTAAGCTGAAGTTTCTTTAGCTAGCTTTAAGTCTGTGGTGTATAATTTATAATAATTGGCATTAATTATGCAACAAAGAATAGTTAGTAATATCTGGTAGTTGGAGATATTTGGTCATAGCTGGTGATTGATGTATTGTTTTGGTTTAGCAAAAAGATGTGTCTGTTATTGCTTTTATTTAAATTTGAATAAGTGTTATAATAAAATAATTTTGGCAAGTATGAAATTAATTGAAACCCTTGTGAAAAATGAAAAGCCTGTTGTCTTTTTTGCCGATCAGTGCATTTCTCATTTTGGAGTCTTTTTTGTGATCAGTATTTAAACAGAAATGAATAGAGTGCGACCAAGATTCAAAGTTTACACATCTTACTAAGGACAGATGAAGTGTTAGTGGAAGTTAACCTGATGTTTTCGAGTAACCTCCCTTTTAATAGCATTTGCCAATCCAATCTTGCACATGTGTTGATATATTGTTGTCATTATGGTTATTATTAGGGTTGCATAAAAATAAAATATTGTATAATTATATATTCATGAATATGCAAGACAAAGTATATAATTTCGATTACTCAATTACGTAAACCGATGTTACACGTCGTCCGAACTTTCATGGATTTTCTCTAATTTTATGACTTAAATCTGGTAAAATTACTATGGTTACGAAGCAGAAGTATTTCAAACTGATAGCGTTTTAATAAATTTTCGATATAATTACTAAAATCTACAAACAAACAACAATTAGCGAATTTTGGCGGGACCTTTCACTCTGCATGCTTCGCGAAAGACAGCTTCCGGTAGGTCACAATCCACTTACACATTAATGTACGGAAATACCAAAATATACAGGAAAGAAGATGGACCGATTATATTACGAAACTATCAGATATTCAATCCATAACGCTATGAGGAAAAATTAATCTACTGCAACTTTGATAATGTTGAGAAAAAAATATTTAGGTAAAAATTAACCTCACTTAAAGAATTTGCCGCAGCACATGGCCACTGAAATTGTACATATTCGAGTGCGGAACAACCGGAATAAATGGTACTTATCATTTGTATCGACTCTCGCGTTTTTCATGGGTTATGGAAGACTGTCCACATGAATCAGCGTGGACGCATTTAACTGTATAAAATAATTAAATTGATATACTTTATCTCTTACATTGACCTTTGTTATGTGTTTAAGCGTGTGTGGTTAGCAAAATTCGTTTCAGTAAATCATATCTGTTTTTGCAGGATTCAAATGCTGAAATATTTGGAAAGGCCCTTAAAGGGGCCTTTTCACAGATTTTGGCATATTTTGAAGTTTGTCATTAAATGCTTTATATTGATAAATGTAAATATTGGATCTTAAATGCTCCAGTAAAAAATCAAGAATAAAATTAAAAAAGGAAAAAAAAGTTGCCGGTAGCAGGGCACGAACCAGTAACCCCCGGAGTCCTGGAGTAAGTCTGAAGTAAAAACGCATTAGCCCTCTCGGCTTTTCGACCGGGTATACACAGTTTAAGTAGTTTATACGTTATATAAGCAATCTTCGTAGTTTCGTAAATTTAAACGTCAGCAACAGAACTCTGCAAATTATTCAATCGTTTCGCGTTGCAACGCTTTACAATTTTTAGGTTTTCAAATCTTAAAAGATACATATTATGTCTATATTGGACTAAAGTAAATGTTAAGTAATACTGTTTCCTCACATATATCATAACTTAAACGAAAATTTGCGAATCTGAAACAACTTTTTTCAATTTTGTCAATTTACCAAACCGTGAAAAGATCCCTTTATAATGTTGTACCACAATCCACTCTAACTAAACTTGATATGCGTGCTGTTACCTTAGACAGTTAGGGATAATGGAATGAAAATAGTTCTGAAGAAATCAGAAATCTTGCTGGTTGTTATGAGACCTCGATCATGATTTTAAAATAGTTCCGAATAATGCAGACAACTTGCTGGTTGTTATAAGACCTTATCATGCAATACAGAAACCAAAAAACACACAAAATAACACGATTTAAACACGCCACAACCTTACAACCATAAAATTTAAATACAATATTTCAAAATAATACAACCTTACAACCATAAAATTTAAATACAATATTTCAAAATAATTACATTCATTGTACACGAGACATAAACACATATATAGTAACATTGACTAATTCTACATATTGTTACGTTTTCACCGGAATACATGTAATGTGACCATTGTTTGGGCGTTATGCGATTCCAACAGTTCTCTGCAGATTCCACGAAAACTTGGAAGGGCCTGTCAGACACATTATCCTGTTTGATTACATCTGACATCTGGTCCATCTGTCAGATATTAACCCATTTATGCCTAGTGGACTCTCCCGTCAATCTAAATTGGTCAATTTATTTCCAAAATTAGGGATGTCTAGTATATTTATTTCTATATTTAGAATATTTCTTACATAAATTCCTTTAAGCAAACAGCGCAGACCCTGATGAGACGCCGCATCATGCGGCGTCTCATCTGGGTCTACGCTGTTTGCCAAGACCTTTTTTTCTAGACGCTTGGCATAAATGGGTTAATGCTTATGAACTATGCATATCTCGTTGTATTTATATATATTGTAATTTTTGTCAAACATTTCTCGGGTAGGTATAATGCGGAGCTCTCAGCGCAGCCAATAGAGATATAAGGAAACCGCATCCTTTAGCGCAGCCAAAATACAGGTAGATTAAAATGAAGACGGATTTGGCTACGGTTGTACGATATTTGATGCTTATTTTTTAAATCATAAAATAAAACAAGCATTGTTTGGCGTTCAACTAAATAAAGAATTGAAATGTTGGTTACACATATTTACTTGAATTAAGGAAAGTAATACATTCTGATGTGAATCTTTTTGCTGCGTGGTTTATTTTTTATACTTATAAAATGTACACTCAATTCATATTTTCAAATCACTAATGAACTACTAAAATCATATTATTAATAAGTAAGTTTCAATATGGGGTGCTTAAAAATTCTATTAAATTGTTTCTGAATTTGGCATCCCTAAATGTCATGGTAAAACAATTATAAAAATGTATTTTTTAAAAGGTATCATCCTAGAATGTTCATTTAAACAAGCTGTTTCTGTATAAAGATTTTCAATTTGAACAAAGTTACACGGCTTACTTGTTTAATACCTATGAGATGGAAAAATTATATCATAGCATGCTAGTTTGGAAAATAATGTCGAATATGTGAAACACAACTGTAGCTTATATGATTCATTTATAAAATCGATTAACAGCATAATATAAAATGCTTACGACCTTTCTTGTTTCAAACATGCCGATAAAACGTTTATTAGAAGTTAACTAAACTTAATTAAATACGTTGAAAATGACATTTAATGAATTGTATAAATACAATCATATTTTGTTCCCACTTTAGATGTATTCAAGTTCAAGTGGAGTCAGTAAAATTACTGACAACTATATATGTTTTAAAGACCGGTTATTATCGAGAGAAAATTAGACGACAGCAAGTAATTGTTTGTGCGCATAAAAATTCACACTCTTCCTATAAAACGGTAACAGAAAAAACACATTTTCCGCTGCCTTTGGGATACACATCCGGCCATGTTTCACCCACGAAGTAACAGGCAATATCAGACGGCCCTTTTCACTCTCCCCTGGATGGGTATAAGGTTTGCTCAAACTGGAATATGCATATGAGAGAGGCTTATCAGCAGCGTATCATTAACACGTAATAAAATTGACACCAAAGTATGCCACCTGGCTAATTAATAGAATTCTGCTCTGGGAACATAGGAAACAGAACTCCTAAGTTCTGATAACAGTTGCAGATAAAATATCATAATTAAGTTCATACAACACTGGGCAAGACAATGTGAATGCACACACATTTTAGTATCTAACAATAAATATGTGATTTTCGTTTTGTTTTTCATTTTGTGTGCATAGTGTACATGTTTTAAACATGCACGCAAATGCACGTTAGACTCATTGCAAGGATGTGGTAGCTCTTTTCATGATGACAGGCAGTTAGAGGGTACTAAATAACATATGGATTCCCCAGTTTGCTGGATTAACAAGTACTTTAGCTGACGAATGCTATAATACTAGTAAACACTTTGCATGCTGGGAAATTTGACGTCTGCTTAAATGTCGGCTGCTGAATTTCAAAAATGAGCATTTTTCTTCTTTTTTTCAAAGAATAATATCAGAATAGCAAACAGTTTGGATCCTGATGAGACGCCACGTTCTGTGTTTGCAAAGGCCTTCAAAATTCGGTTCCAGCACTGAAAGAATTAACATCTCGCCTGGAGGACGATCGCTCCAACCTGGACAAGATAACATCAAAGTGGCGTCTATAATTATAGATAACGCTACATTCTGCATGATTTTGATGAACATGTTTTTATTCCGTTTAGAACTGGTAAAATTATTTTGTATCATTTCTTTATTTGCAAATGCACACATATAAGTTTTTAGCTATCCAGAATGTGTACTTCGGTAAATTTAAACACACTCAGAAGCTTTCGGACGCGTTTGTAACTACGTGTAATGGTGGTATTAGTTGTAAGTTACACTTCAACAATTGTATTTACCGATGTTAATCAGTAAAATATTAACAAAACATTGTTTTTACAAGTATCTGACACGAAATGGCGTTTTATAATTGGGGTTTCGGTAAGTTAAACACGATTTCCGACGCCAAGCGAGTACTGTAATCTTCCATGTAACTACGTATAAACGAGTTATGAATAATATAAAACAAATCAGTCATTGGTCATTTTTTTAAATACATTATCACTCTATAAAGAGGATTTCGGTAAGCCTACATTTTGAAGCTGCCAATAGCACACGCTCGCGCGGATACCGACATCCCCGTAGTTACAACGTGTGATGGTGGTATTCGTTATAAATAATACTTCAAAGATTACATTTATCGATGCAATTAACACAACATTGTTTTCACTTGTTTATAACCCAAAATAGCGATTTATTACGTTTATTTCGGTAAGTAATGGTGAGCGAGTAGCGAAATCCCCCATGTACTTCAATATAAACGTGATATAAATCATATTTACCAATGCTTTTATTTATATATTATTGGCGTCGCACTGAAGTGCGGCGACTTGTATGTAATACGTTGTTTTCACTTATTGGAGAAGTTATTTTACGGATCAATGTATATATATTTGTTGTCAGAATATCTTGCATAGTGGTATTTTTTTTGGTGTAAATTAGTGTAAATAAGTACTGCATTTGTGCCTTTTACATTTACTACAACATTTATTGCCAATTGCACAGCTAATTCTTTTTATTAATAACTGATCACAGGGACTTGGCAATAATAAAAGATTACAGGGACTGGGCAAATACGCGAACCGGTGAAACTTTCTTGTTTTGTATAAAAACAAAACATAATCAAAATATATTTATTTTGTGATTTTTCTAATAATAGGGCAGACTTTTGCTGTTCGAGTTTTGGTTAACGTATATTTTCTTCAATTTTACAAAACGACAGCGATTACACGGTTTATTGCTTTATTGATAACCGTTACAGTACAGTCAATTATTAATATCTTAGTTAGAAGGTGATTTTCCAAGCGGTTCCGTAGTGTAGTGGTTACACGCTCGCTTCACATGTGAGAGGTCCAAGATTTGAGCCCTAGTAGAATCAAATTATTTTATTTGTGTTTTATTTTAACTTTTTGTTTTGATGTAGACATTTTAGTTTAAATAAATATGCTGTTTTATTGTAACCATTTTTTATACGCCCGTATAAAATACGGGACGTATTATGTGAAACCCCTTGGCGGCGGGCGGGCGGCGGGCGGCGGGCGGGCGGCGGGCGGCGGGCGGAAGGCATCACTTTGTCCGGACTCTAATTCAAATTGTATTCATCCGATCTTCACCAAACTTGGTCAGCAGTTGCATCTAGTTGATATCTAGGCCAAGTTCGAATATGGGTCATGCCAGGTCAAAAACTAGGTCATAGGGTCAATAAGTGCATTTTCAAAGGGGCCACTTTGTCCGGACTCTATTTCAAATTGTATTCATCCGATCTTCACCAAACTTGGTCAGCAGTTGCATCTAGTTGATATCTAGGCCAAGTTCGAATATGGGTCATGCCGGGTCAAAAACTAGGTCATAGGGTCAATAAGTGCATTTTCAAAGGGGCCACTTTGTCCGGACTCTATTTCAAATTGTATTCATCCGATCTTCACCAAACTTGGTCAGCAGTTGCATCTAGTTGATATATAGGCCAAGTTCGAATATGGGTCATGCCGGGTCAAAAACTAGGTCATAGGGTCAATTAGTGCATTTTCAACGGCGCCACTTTGTCCGGACTCTAATTCAAATTGTATTCATCCGATCTTCACCAAATTTGGTCAGAAGTTGTGTCTAGATGATATGTATGTCAAGTTCAAATATGGGTCATGCCGGGTCAAAAACTAGGTCACGAGGTTACTTAGTGCATTTCAAGCATTTAGCATGGTGTCCGCTCTCTAATTGAAGTAGTTTTCATCTGATCTTCACCTAATTTGGTCAGAAGTTGTGTCTAGATGATATGTAGGTCAAGTTCGAACATGGGTCATGCCGGGTCAAAAACGAGGTCACATAGTGCATTTCAAGCATTAAGCATGTTGTCCGCTCTTTAATTGAAGTAGTTTTCATCTGATCTTCACCAAATTTAGTCAGATGTTACATCTAAGTGATATCTAGGTCAAGTTCAAATATGGGTCATGCCGGGTCAATAACTAGGTCTTGAGGACACTTTCAAGCATTGAGCATGGTGTCCAAAACCTTCGAACGGGCGTACCTTGTGACAGTTTGGCACTCTTGTTGTTTTTATTATGCCCATGAAATATACGTGTTAGAGGGTGGGGTGGGGAGGGTTCGTTAACACATTAAAACTTTTACAGTGTTTTCATATCAATGAGTACTCAACCCCTATCGTAAATGAGCAACGTAAGAATAAGTTCAGAATCATCTCCCCTTGAAGTTGAGAAAAATATGAAAATAAGCTTACAAGATGAAGCAGATTTTTTAAAACCTACACAGTTCTGTTCCATTAATGAAAACTGCACACGGATGCCAGTAAAAAAAGGAAACCAATGTAAATAAAATGAACTATGAAATATTTGGGGGTTACAACACAAAATCATAGATAATGGTTATTTAGGGGTTATAACACAACATCATAGATCATGGTTATTTGGGGTGTTATTACACAATCATAGATAATGGTTATACCAGTATCTTTTTTCTATTTTGTTTAAAATAATCGGCCAATAAATTAATATTTACAGTAGAAAAAAATCGTTCCATGCAACTTCATTGAGTGCCTTTTACACTGAAATTCCCGACGCCCTTTGATGCTTTGCATCAATACTTATCTTATTTATTATGTAATGTGCTACACATAAATAAGTTGGGTAATTTTCTTAAATAAATTAACGTTCTATACTGGTGATTTTGGTAATTCTACATATTGAAGCTGCCATTCGCGCTTCGGCTTTAAATAATTGTAATAGTTCAATGCCCCCAACTAATTTTTCTGAATACCGACTTTCCGAGTAACATAAACCTACATTAAAAACGTCTAACTATATTTCATTAACGGTTTGTTGTTCTTTTCGAAGAAAATATACTAAATTCGTTGAAAAATGTGAACCTAAACATTCGTGGCAGTAGTAACAATAGCAACATTATCAGAAGTGCAACAATAACAAAAACATAAATGAAAACCCATAGCCATGACTTTGATATTGTTGCTGATGCTGGTTTTCTGCTATTAATGATAGATTAATAAATTAGTGTAAATGCAAGCAGGAACACTTTTACTCTATAAATCGTTGTTTGTGTACTGATAAAGTCGAAAGTCGGTCAATAAAATGCCAGTTTATCTTTACAATATGCAATTAGCGCGATTCTCTGTAAAAATTTCATACCAGCCTAATGTGTTTATAATCGGAGCATCGTCTCCATTTTTCAATGCTGATGTTAAGCTAATCAAACGGACGATACGGTTAATTAATTAACATTCTTTTAGTTCAAAGTGAAATGGTTATCTAATAATATCATTACAATAACAAAATGTAAACAAACGCAGCATTGCGACTGTGGGGGTTATTTAAACAGGCTCTTGTTTTCGACTTTTTAGGGTGAATTTTTATCTTTTATTTACAACGGATTATCATAATTCCTACGTAGACTCTAATAAAAAAAATGTTAAGATTATAATTATAATTTATGTTTATAATTTTATTCAAAATCGATACTATATATTTAAAATATTATATTTTAAAAATTGAAATATAACATATATTACAGTTTATATAATAAATATAAGGTATTATATTGAAACATTTTTAAATATGTAAAATATAAAAATAGAGACACTATCACAAATAACATTAATAACTTTTTAACGATTTATTTTGACTAACTATTTAATGATATTATTCCAAATTATTATTAGTATATACATATTTGTTTTACAAATGTTCACGTATTTATGAATTGTATACATACACAATATATTAAATATTATAGTTTAATAGTTGTATTACATATATTATATAGTTTAAGGGAGTCCGGACAGGGCAATCAAAAATATAAACACTTTCCGCTTTAATGACATTTTGCGTTTAAAGGCAGTCTCTGTTTTGCGAAAAGGAAGTTCTTTCTGATCTTTATAAATAATTAAAAAAAATACATGTATATGCATGCAGAATAACATGTACTCGTGTTTTATGCAGTTTATAGAATTATTTAACTAGTGCGCATGGGCGTCCGCACATAGGGGAAAATGGGGTCAGCTGACCCCCCCCCCCCCCTGGAAAATCGATGTGCGAAAAAGATAGTTGAATATGGAAAAATCTATACGCGTACAATTATTGATTCCTGAATTGAACAATTTGGGTCAGAATGACCCTTGGTTAGTTTCGCACGAACATAAACTCCCATTTACACGTAAACAAGTCATGGATGCGGTTATTGCACAATTTATTAACTCTCAAAACATTGTTTTAAACATGATTCATTCGTGCAGAGAAGTCAATTTATTAACAATTAATATTTATTTAGTCCCTAAATAGGAAGTGAAGGCGATGTGGGTCTCTGCCGAATTTCTCTATGATTTTCTGAATAAAAATATTCCTGTCGGTGTTCATCCGATCCCTGTGAACCTCATCATGCATAATCCTGAGAGCCTGTCGTCGGACAGGGTTGTTCTTAGCCATGTCTTGACTCGTCTCAGCGTGCTCAATGATCGTTCAACCGTACAAGTAGTGGGGGCAGGGTTAATAAAATGATCATCACCTAACGCACGACCGGAAACAAATCCGTTTTTTTACAAAGTCAACAAAATCTTACTCATTCTGTTTGATGGATTCCTTCTTATTCCTGTTTTACCATGACGTTGCGTCTTGTTCAAAATTATCGATTTGATAAAATTGGTCAATGGTTAGGACTGTATCTTTATAGTCTGATCGATTGAAATTTTGATGTGGTTCGGATGGAGTTGATATAACATGAACGCAGGCATATTAGATTATGAAATTTGGCGTGAGTCAATGTACGGAATATTAATCGTGCGTCGATAGTATTCTTCACTAGTTCCAACAACATTTGCTCGGTGTACTTGACGGCCACATTGCCGTGGTATTCTGATTGTAACACCAATATCTTTGGCTGTTTTTAATGCCGGACTGAATATATCCTCCGCGAAAATCGAATCCTCATTTTCTAGATGATCGGTGAAAAACGATGTCAGTTTATCAACGTGTTTTTGACACCGATTATGTCTAATTGAACAGCATGAAGTGCTTGCGTGTTGGGCTTTAAAATAGACGAATATTTGGCTATTATGTGGAGCGTTATCACAAATGTCGCCGTTCCACTTGCCGTCCATAGCTGTTGTGCAGTCTGTCGTCTTCTCGTATTCTGTTTGTTTTGCGCTATATATTTTAACTGATGGCATATTTCGATGAAATGGTTAGCAAAGATTTGTATGCTTTTTTACTTTGCAGTCCACCTTGTTTCGCTTTACAATGGTGTGTTCGGAACTAGCCGTCTTCTCTTAGGGCTCTCTCTGAAATACACAATGTTTGCTTTCACAGTCCCTATTTGCGTCAGAAATTGCATTTAGATTTAATATGAGAAAAGTCACTATGATCAAAGGAGAGAAAAATAGGTATAACCTACTCCAATACAGTCAATTTAGCAATTCTAAATCCTAACTCGTAACCTTCCAGATATACTTCATGATGCACCATTATCTGGCCTTATTCTCAAAATTGTCTACGCCTCCGGCGGCAAAGGGGTAAAAGCCCCCCTTGACCCCCCAGGAAAATTCCTGCGGACGCCCATGCTAGTGCGTATGATCTTCGGAATAAATGGATCTTCAGAATAAAGGAAACAGAGAAACATGTGTCGGCAAATTCCATGCAATGAACAATCGCGGTGGTTGTGAAAATGATCAAATTGATACGGTCAATAAACCTCACACGATACAAATCTCGCCGCAATCCGGTGCGAAATGCTAAAGAGGTGAGAATTGTTTTTTGATGACCTTAACTGTCTGATGTCCAAGTCAAGTCAAGTCAAGTCAATTTTATTGGCAAATACATTTGTACATAGCCAACTAACATACATAATACATGTAATGACGGTGTGAATATATGCATATACAACAATTGTGACGAAAAGTATGGTGTATATGATGGACATGAAATAATGATTAATGGTTGTGCGAATGTTGACAGAAACACAAAACAACAATAAGCAATATACATTTATACAAACATAATACTAATTGTGACTCGATCTTAAATTAAATGCCATTCTAGTAAATTTAGCCAAGTTAATAAATGTTTTTTTATTCGAAGTAGACATCAGTTGCTTAAATTTTGTAATAGAAGACCAGCGTAGATAATATTTAGGTAACAATAGTTTTCTTAAATCTCTATACAATGGACAAATTAACAAAAAATGGTATTCATTCTCAATTACACCCATATTACATCTTGTACATACTCGTTCATTTCTTGGAATATTTCTATATCTACCTTCTTCAATGAGTAGTGAATGTGCAGAACAGCGAAGTCTAGTTAAACAAATTCTATCCCTATCGTTTACCACAATATCTAAATAGTTTCAAAATCAAAATTTGATTTGAATAAACGATACGTATCAAGTTTTGGCAAGTCATCAATATCACTAACCCATGTTTGTAAACTGATATCCTTTATACGCTGACAAATACAATTAACATCACTAGTGGTTATATCAGATTTATAATACAAAAAAAGGCAATCCTAAATCCTGGAGCAATATCTTGAGTTTATTACCCCAGTTAGTAATATGCGAATTAACATCATCGAAATCTAGCAACAATTTATTAAGTAAGGAATCTGGTTTCTGCTTTATTTTGAACCAAAATTTAATGATTCGCATCTTTTTTATACACTCTAAGGGAAAACGACCCAGCTCGCCATACACTGCCGCAGACGTAGTTTGTGGTCGAATAGACAATGTCTGTTTAAGGAATTTTAGATGGACTTTCTCTATGTCCGGGCTGGGATGAAATCCCCAGATCTCAGTACCGTAGGTCAATATTGGCAATATCATAGCATCAAATAGACGTATTTTGTCAGCAATACTGAATGAGATTTTAGAAAAAAGTTTATTTAAGGAAAACAATGCTCTAGATGCTTGTTTCGATAAGGCTTCCTGCGCTTTTAAAAAATTGCCGTTTGAGGACAATGTTACACCGAGATAAGTAAACTTATTTACTACCTCGAGCTTAATATCATTATATTTAACATCAATATTTTTAATTTTATTGCCTTTATTAAAAACCATAGCAACAGTCTTGCTTGTGTTTAAAGATATACCCCATTCGCTGCAATATTTATGCAACCTATCTAAAAGACGCTGGAGTCCAGTTGCTGAGTAAGAAAATAGAGCGGTATCGTCAGCAAATAGCAACGAGAATAATTTTATGTTGTCGACATTTACATATTCAGTAGAATCATTATACAAATAGTCATATATATCATTTAAGAACAATATAAATAATAATGGTGATAAAGGCTCACCCTGTTTTACACCAGAATAACTATCAAAGAATTCTGAAAGAGAATAGCCAGTTTTAAATGTGTGATTACATTGATTTTCTATACGTGTGCTACTACACAGTGTACACGAACCACTACTTACATTACTTGTCTTAACGCATGATTTAACACAACCATATATTGATTTAATCATTTTAACAAATTTAGATGATATGTTATGCTGCAGCAGTTTGTAAAAAATTCCGTTTCTATAAACGAGATCGAAAGCTTTTTTAAAATCAACAAAGGCACAATACATCTGCCGGTTTTCTCGATAAACTACTCTATTTATCACTGCATTTAGCACAAAAATACAATCTATAGTACTCTTATCGTTTCTAAAACCAAATTGAAAATCACTAAGTTTATTATTGTTTTCAAGCTATTTACGTACTCTTCTGTCTAGCAATATAGAAAATATTTTAGAAAATATACTAGTAAGAGTTATCCCCCTGTAGTTATTGACATCGTTCTTATCTCCTTTCTTAGGCACGGGAACAATAACGCCTAAAGACCATGAATATGGATATGAACTTGTACTGTAAATATAACTGTAAATATAATTAAACAATTTACATAGGACAGGAGATATAATCTCTTTACAATCAATAAAAATCTCAGGAATAAGTTGGTCAAAACCACCGCTTTTCCCCCGTTTAAGATCCCCTATTGCATTCATTACTTCTTCAATTGTGAAGTCGCTATCAAGGAATTCCACGGAAACAATGACACTATCTAATAAGTTTGATAAATCTTCAACTGTGACATTAGAAAAAACATCATCGCTTGAAAATAAATTCTTAAATTTGTCCGGATGTGGAGTGAATCTGTAGTCTTGGTAAATTAGCCAGGCTATCAGACTTTTGATATTACGAGGAAAATTAGTATTATATTAAACAGTTTTATTTCGAATAGAACTATTTTAATTACTATATTATATCTTTATATATAATTAAATTATATTATTATCAATTCAATATACTTTATTTATTTATAGAAATAAAAAGGGTTTTCTATTCGTTTTTTTATATTTAACCCATTAATGCCTAGCGTCTAGAAAAAAGGCCTTGGCAAACAGCGTAGACCCAGATGAGACGCCGAATGATGCGGCGTCTCATCAGGGTCTGCGCTGTTTGCTTAAAGGAATTTCTGTAAGAAATATTCTAAATATAGAAATAAATATACTAGACATCCCTAAATTTTTAAATAAATTGATCCAATTTAGAAGAATGTGAGAGTTCACTAGGCATAAATGGGTTAACATTCCCCAAAATTGATGTCTATCTCTGTGTTTGTCCTGTTTGTTTCGGACTACTACTCCTGCTGCTGCTGCAGCTGTTACTACTACTACTACTGCTAATACTTCTTCTACAACTACGACTTATAGTACCACTGCTACTAATACTGATACTACTTCTAGTACGACTTCTAGAATAAATTTTACTATAAGGTAGTGCTAAGCATAAACGTTTGTCATAGAAAATGATGTTTCATTTAGCTTAGTCAACACATGCATGAGTTTAGTTATTTTAAAGCCCAAAACACGTGTAAAAATGAAATAACAAGTAAAAAAAAACGCCCATACCTCAAAGCGCTCATCAATGAGTCCACGATACGTTTTACTTACTGAAACACATGAGCCGAGCTCGGTGAAAAGGGGGTTTAATGCATGTGCGTAAAGTGTCGTTTCAAATTAGCCTGTGCAGTCCACACAAGCTCATCAGGGAAGATACTTTCAGCCTTAAGTGGATTTTTGCTACGAAGTGATCATAGAAAAAATATTTTTTTCACTCGAGGCTGCGCCAGTCGTGAAAATAGTATATTCTTTGATCATTCATGAATTAAAATAGAAAGTCCACACAATCCAACAATATCGTCTCTATCATTGGAATCAAACGACTCTGAATTAGGTCCAATTGACTTTCTAAGACCTTAGCCAAGCAAGAAAGTGCAAACGGTAAAGTACCCCGGTAGTTGGTCCAAACTAAAGTCGAGTTTTGAATATTTTACAAAATATTGTGTCGGTAGAGCTATATATTTTCAACAAAAATCTCGCTAATTGACTTATTAAAGGGGCCGTCCAACAGATAAAGCGTCGTATCGATGCGATTCGATACTTTTGGAAACTACGAGGATTGCTTATAAAGCTAAACAATACATCCGCTTAGTGAGCGTGGATGGTTGAGTGGCCTAGGCGGGAGGCTTTTTACTTCAGGACTCCAGGGGTCAGTGGTTCGAATCCTGTTGATGGTTACTTTTTTTCCTTCTTTTAAATTGTATTCTTGTTTTTTTTTTTTACTGGGGATTTATAGTTCAAATGTTTAAATTTATCAATATAAAGCTGCACCAGTCGTGAAAATAGTATATTCTTTGATCACTTATGAATTAAAATCGACAGTCCACCCAATCCAACAAATATCTTCTCTATCATGGGGATCAATCGATCGACTCTGAATTAGGTCCAATTGACTTTCAAGATCTAAGCCAAGAAAGTGCAAACGGTAAAGAACCCCGGGAGTTGGTCCAAAGTCGAGTTTTCAATATTTTACAAAATATTGTGTCGGTAGAGATATATATTTTCAACAAAATATATCGCTAATTGACATATTAAGAGTCATACATCCACGGTGCCTATACCACGTGACTTTTTAAGATCTGCGTGGGGAGTTAAATGTCAACAAAAGCACGACAAAGGTAAGATTTTTAAAGATAACTTTTTTAATATGTCATCATTTTCAATGGGATAAAGTGGAGAGCCCGCTCATTCATGAGAGTTTTCTATAGGTATCGTGATTTTGTAAAACAAATGAATATTTTTTCAGTAAAGTGCAACCGCGCGTTTGAACGGTTAGAAAAAGGTAGGATCAGTGTGGGGACATTATTTTATTATGACACAGAAACATCACCTCTCGTGAAATAAAGCAATACAATTTATGGGCGGAGCTTACACTATATCATTTTGCATTCTTTTTTCAGGTTTCTTTCATAAATTTATGAAAACAAAATCAAGAAAAATATTCTAACAGTAATATGATCTGTGTGGTATACGTGTTTAGAAGGATCTGTGTGGTATCCGTGTTTCTACAATTTACGGATACATTGAGATAATAACGACAATATATATATATATTTTAATTAATTTCAATTATTTCAATACAACAATTACTACTACTACTACTACTACTACTACTACTACTACTACTACTACTACTACTACTACTACTACTACTACTACTACTACTACTACTACTACTACTTTTACTACTCTTTCTGCTACTACTACTACTAATACTGCTACTACTACTACTACTACTACTACTACTACTACTACTACTACTACTACTACTACTACTACTACTACTACTACTACTACTACTACAACTACTACTACTACTAGTAGTAGTAGTAATAGTAGTAGTAGTAGATCTATTATTATAATTTAAAAATTCATTTATTTCAGTAATCCCCTATTTGGCACTAGTGAGCGGACAATGGTTAAGGGAAGAAAAAATAGAGGAAACAGTTTCACGAGACAGGAATGCCATACAGAAGGGGACACTAGGAGTAAGGTGGGAGCGGGCGAGACGAAACGATAGCAAACTGTTGCCAACAATAAGAATGCGGATAGACGAGTACAATGGACATTTTAATTCTGACACAAATTCTGCCATAGAAATTGTGTCAAATATTACACAGGTTGACAAAAAGCAAAGGTATGTTTTTCCTGAGTAATACGTATGTTTTAAAATCAAATTTGGAATGCAAACTGATAAAACAGAATCCACCAGACGTATTGGCTTGTCATTTTGTTGTTATTTAAAGTTTAAGGTAAACGGTATGTTTATTAAAAACAAAATACTGGTCATAGTAGAAACATATATATATGTGTGTGTTTGTGCGTTTTATTTCATATATGGAATTCATATTGTTGCATTAGTTTATTACATAGTATAGATATTGACAATCATTCGCCATGTGTTGGTGATAATGTCATGTTATAAATTATGTCGTTGTATTCAGTGTAACAAGTGTATGCTTATCTTTAGCGTTAATTATTTTGAAGAGAATATAAAAAGTAAATGAATAAATATTATATTATATGATTATATATGTAAGATTCTGTGTTGTGGATGGATGCAGCTCTGAAGAATGTCAAGACGTATTTCGAATTAAGGAGTATTGTATTGTATACACAACCACATTGCATACATTGTTTACTGTCAATTACCACGGCCTAGAGTAATTATAAGCAGGCAGTTAATTATGTAAAGCAATCGTGTAAAACCCTAGTATTAGAAAACCTGGCTGCTTATGATTATCGAACTAGCTCGTGACAGCGGTATTTAAAATTGAAACCAACGAAAAAACATCGCAAAACTTTAATCAAGTTATAATTAAAAAAGAATCACAGATTCGATAATACAAATCACAGATGCGATATATTAATGAATAACGTAAATCCAAATTATTGCACAATTATTTGAGAATGATTTCAAACACACATACGAACTAAACGAAACCTAAAAATTAATCAAATTCGGATAACTTTAGAATCATTTTGAAAAGTAAAGTAAAAGTAAAACAACGAATAAAATAACGTAAATCGATAATGAAGTTACACAGACAAACTGTAAACCATTATGATTTTTAATCAGTATTCACGGATTTATGTGAAGTCCTCGCGTATCGAGAAAGGTTTGTTTTGCGTGTGTACGTTTTGAAACACTCCTCACTACTGTAACACTTGTCATGCATGTGGGTATTGACGTGCTCTCTGAGGTCATTCTCACTCCTAACTGCATTCCCACACTGGTAACATTTCACCAATCCCTCTTTTTTGCACTTTTCTCTCTAGCCACGAGTAGGTACTTGTCCGCAAATCTCCTGCCGCACTGTACACACACGTGACATTGGGGTCCTTTGTTCGTTGAAGCCTTCTAAGATTGTAGGCATCCTGAGAAAAAAAACAACATATTTTATTCACGTGACATTTCAATGCGTAGACACGCTATTTAAAAAATGTTAGTATCTGAGGACACGCGTTCGTTATTTTTAAATTACAAACGATTTGACGATTATTGAGTTATTTAAAAATATATGATAATCTGAGAGATGAGATATATTGTATATTTGTGTTGTTTCAAGAAAATCCGTTCATCTGGTTAGCATAACTGTATAAAAATGTAACTATTTTTATGGTATTTAATCTTACCTGAAATGCTTTCCCACAGCAGTTATAGTTTCCAGAGTTAGCGTGTCCCCTAATGTGGCGCAATAATCCAGCTCTGGTCTTCGACATTTTTTCCGCATTCGGAGCATTGAGCCATACCTTAAAGCAAATATAATATCAAAAATAATATACGATACATTACTTCACCTGACAGTAGTGTTTGGCGCCAAAATAAACATGGAATTTGATACAATAACATAAAGTATACACTTATTTAAGGTTAGCATGGACTTGTCATCGATTTAAGATGCTCCAGCGTAAGATTTTAATATTATAATGGGGATTGTATAGCATGCCTGTTTATCATAATTATGTATTAGTTCAACAAGCGGTGCAAGCGTATTGTATAGCCATTATGTGTTTTACATGCTAGCGCATTTAAAAATCCCGTTTCAAATACATTGTTGACAATCATTTTTTAAACAACTAAATAGAACTGAAAAACTTAAAAACAGTATACCACACAGATCCGCTGAAAAACGTATACCACACAGATCATATTACTGTAAGAATAGTTTTCTTGAATTTTGTTTCGTAAATAAATAACAGAAACATGAAAATGGATGCAAAAGGATATAGTGTAAGCTCCGCCCATAAAATTTATTTCTTAATTTCACCAGAGGTGATGTTTTTGTGTAAAAATAAATGTCCCCACACTGATCCTACCCTTTTCTAACCGTTCAAACGCGCGGTTGCACTTTACTGAAAAAATACTTATTTGTTTTATAAAATCATGATAGAAAACTCTCATGAATGAGCGGGCTCTCCACTTTATCCCATTAAAATTGGTGACATATTAAAAAAGTTATCCTTAAAAATCTTACCTTCGTCGCGCTTTTGTTGATATTTTACTCCCCACACAGATCTTAAAAAGTCACGTGGTATAGGCACCGTGACATCGTTAGAGATTAACCATTAGCACATTCACATAATCATGTCTTAGTCAATAATGTCTTCCCTTGCGATTAAGTGACCGAGTACAATTCTTCGAGATGTTTTTTAACGCATAATTTTAACAGGTCACAATTTGTGTCGGTTGAACATGCAGAGAATAGTCCGGAATTCCTTACACGGATCGCGGATCAGTGTTACATCCTTTACGCTGTGCACAGACGCAGTGATGTGGCCAACAGTCAAGGTGTTTCTCTCGAATCAGCCAATGAAATATTTGAATATATAACTATATTTATTATGAGTCTCATCATGGTTTCACATACATACAACAATTATTATTTACTAACAAGGTTTGTCTTGCGGAAACATAACGGCATCGTTGCGGCCGTTACAGTCGAACTCTTATGTATTCGTAAATCAAGTTCTACAATTGCGAACAAGTTTATTTCTTCTGAAATTGTTACCACGTTCGACAAAGAACTATTCTGTGATCTTCAAGTTGGAAAAAGTCAAATGCTTGTCGGTTATTCCATTTTCAAGAAAAAAAGTCGAGTATTGTGCGTTATTCGTTTTATAAAGGATATTGAATTCAAACGTGCCCGTGCGTGTATATAACGGCAGTGTCAATTTCCAAATGGAACGTTTTCAGCTGAAATTGGAACTGTTTATTATAGTAAAATATGGTGTTTAAGGCTATATAAAGTGTGTTTATGGTGCGAATTGTGCCTCACTGTGCCAACGACAAGTGAAGTGTTGTTATTCCGAGGATGAAACGCTAACATTCTTGGAGAAATTCAAGTCGATTTATGTCGGTTTGACATATTTCACCTGTTGCAAGACGACGAAAGGCAGACACCAAGCGTGTATTCAGACAAGACAGGCGCTACCGCATGCTCTGCGGTGTGCTGACACGTTTATCACATCCATAGGATTTGTGGATAACAATGCGTTTGACATTAGTGTAAAATCAGACGACGATTAGTTATTAGGAGTTTCAAATTGTTTAGGCCAAGCAATTTTGTGCTTTGTTTATTTTCGGCCTATTATAAATACACATTGGTGTGACTAAAGTGGAACTGTATAGGATCTTCAAAAACCGTTATATCTAATAATAGTATAATAGTAATAATTTGTAATTGTTAGGGCAACCGTATGTCTGACCAGTCTTTTATAAGTATTTTTTGGCTTGTTAATTTTACCTTTACTTATTTTGTTGTTTCTTTTTGTTTGATCTGAATGTGTGATGTTAATTATTCTCATATTCTATGCATTTATCTACACCATAATGACCGCTGTGTATGATATTGAGCATTTCACGCCTCAGTTCAGTCGGAATTATGATTTTTTGACCTTTTATTATCAAACCATCAATATAACAAAGTTCATCTGTCATATTCCAATAGTCTAAAATGATCGGTGGACAATCTTTTCTGACCTTAGGCCAACCGTCAAGTATTGTCTGCCTGAGTATTTGTAATACTGGGTCTTCAGAGGTGTGTTTTCGAACATCTTCAAGTTTCGTCAGTCTACGGAAAGGTCGCAATGACCATATGAACGTGAACATTTGTGGCCTCAGATAATTCAGGGTATGTATCACTCATATAATGTCTACTCAGCGTGTCAGCTAATGGTATCTGTGTACCTGCTTTGTGTTCTAATGTCATGTCGTAACCTTGGACATGCAACATCATGCGTTGCAACCTTATTGGAGCTGCATTAATGGTTTTTTTCATGATTGCTATCAATGGCAAATGATCAGTTTCGACACTGACCTTTCTAACATAAATATATTGTCTGTATCGATTGAGTCCGAATGTAATAGCGAACATTTCCTTCTCAATTTGTGCCCAATTAACCTCTGCTTTAGTAAGCGAACATTTCCTTCTCAATTTGTGCCCAATTAACCTCTGCTTTAGTAAGAGTTTTCCTTGCATATGCAATAATGTTGGTCATTAAAATTATGTGTTCATTAATCATAACTCAATAAGTTTGTATATACTTTTATTGCGTGTTTGACACCATGTCATAATGTTGGTCATTAAAATTATTTGTTCATTAATCATAACTCAATAAATGTGTATATACTTTTATTGCGTGTTTGACACCATGTCATAATGTTGGTCGTTTAAATTTGGTGTTCATTAATCATAACTCAATAAGTTTGTATATACTTTTATTTCGTGTTTGACACCATGCCATAATGTTGGTCATTATAATTATGTGCTCATCAATCATAAGAACTGCATAATTTTGTATATACTTTTATTGCGTGTTACTGGTTCGATGGCTACATGTGAAGTGAAGCAAACATACATTAGTACAATCAGTATCAAATAAATCAAGGGAAGTAAATACTACATGGTAGATATATATAACATCAGCAAATGGATCAAGAGTTAATCATCTTAATATCATGACAGATGAAGACTAGTTTTTGAAATTAAATATACATAATAGTCAATACATATATTAGACGTTACATAGAAATTTATATCTTTTGCTGATATAAAAGTTTAGAAGACAAAAGCCATGAAAACAGTTTATTTTCTTAGAGGCATCCCTTTAAGCCTTGCGATCTAACTTGACCCCTAATATTCCAAGCCCCCTGAATTGCACATAATCAGGTATACTTTTTTCTACCGCCCGCAATCAACTATATACACGTATTTATAACCACTATGCTTAAAAGAAGTTTAATGAACAAAAAATAGGGTAAAAAAACAACAACACAGTTATCATGTTTTTCGGTCATATCTCGAATACCATACAACATTTCCTGATGAGTATTTCGAATTTCTGCCTTATACTATCTTTGTAATGAAATATATGGTTTATAAGTACGTTAATTGGCATTATAATACTTTTTGGTGGTATTTTTAAACTAATGTAACCGCAAATTCCTGTCTTGGACGACATCTTCGCTTTTTAGATTTTCCACAATGTAACACATTTTTACAAAAAAAACTAATAATTAAACAGGAAAATTAATTGTGAATATGAATATATAACTTTAGAGTTAGCGAAAAGGGTCATAACATCTTCATGGGTTGTCCGGTTCAAAAAATATTTTTGCATATTGAAGAACAAAGTCAGACCTTTCCAAAGGTATCCGTAATGTTGGAGTCACGTGACCCTACTGAAGATTATTTTTAATTTACTTTTTCTGATTGTGCATGTCAAGAAGCACTGTGATTCCAGGAGACCCCTTAAAATCGAAATTTTCATTTCAAGCGATCATCTTTTGACCCCGATATTAGTTGTAGGATATGATGCCTCTGAACATTTGCGACCCTCGGAGGGATTGAAACCGCCCACGCTCTAAAATTTATTACCTTGATGACCTTTACCCAACAGGTTAAAATCGGGCAGCTTTGGTGAGTGAATCCCAGACTTACATTCCTACCAAGTTTCATTAAAATCGGTCGTTTTTTCTGTCAGTAAAACGACCACATGTAGACTAATTGGACGACAACCGATTGGCATAGGTCATTATACTTGTAGTTTCTATGTCAGGGTCAATAACGGCTTCATTGACATTATGTCCTGGAATACTTTGGGCATTGGACGAGGAAGAGTTAGTAAAGGTCATAATGTATGTAAATATTTCTTAAGCTGCTAAGTTCTTAAGACTGTTGTGACATGAATACAGGACGACATGGACGGCAATCAGTTGATGTAGGTCACAATCTAGTTTTTATGTAAGGGTTCCCAATGGCTATAGTTACATAATTCAATGGGCGACAGCTAGTTGATATAGGTCGTGATCTAGTCTGGATGTCAATTTTCCTAAGAACCATGGTGACATGAGTACTAGACTTACTGGACGACAAGCAGTTGGCATAGGTCCTTATCTTTTCCGAAAGTCAATAATTGCCTAATGTTCCAAAGTCATAATAACATAATGTACTGGGCTATTTGGACCAAAACAGTTTTCGTACGTCATGATCTAGTCTTTGTCAAAATTCTAGAGGGCTGTAGCGACATAATAAGGTACTGGGCTGCTTGGACGACAACCCGTTAGGGAGGTCAGCAGTCATTGTTAAACTTATAACACACTGAATTTACATAAAATGTATATGTTTATTGGTTTTCGTTATAAACCATCAGTACATGCGTTGGTCTACATGTACACTACCTTTGTTTAAATGATTTTTGTGTGTGTACTAATCAACAAATATAATTTATAATTATAACAATGTTGTTTTGGTTCTAAATATAGTGCATCAGTACATTATCTGGGCTGATATAACCTATCCATTAATTCAGAGGACATGCTTCGGCCTACATATTACACCACCGATACAGATATGGTCATTATTGGCAACGATAAGTCGATAAGCCAATATACATGCATCACTTTTTTAGTTAGTCAATTTGCCTACATGGAACACACTAGCTTGATATTATGATAATATTCTGCATCGATCAGCCTATATAAGTACACTAGCTGGGATGCATATAACACACGGTGTTGGTTACTGTTGTCAAAATTATTCATGGAATATATATATATATATATATATATATATATATATATATATATATATATATATATATATCTGATATGGTAAAATGGCACTTTGGTGATATAAACAAAGAAAAATACGTGTACACCGTTTATTAATTAATACTATTATTTCTTATTGCAAATCACACATAAGACGAGCTCCATTTTCTAGCATACAAAATGGCATTTCAACCCACATGATTTTTCGCAAACCAATTTTGCACAAACAAGAGGCCAAGAGTGCTCTGGGTTGCTCACCTGAATACCTTGCAATCTTAAAATATAGTCTCACTGGCAGGCATCATTGACTACTAGGAAAATATTTTTTTTACATGTAGACCTTGTGGTTTAAGAGCAAACATATTTTTGAGCATAGGATTAATAAATTGAACAATCTTGGTGGGGTCCACTGGATTATAGTTTATGCCATATATCTTTGCTGCAAGTCTTGTGGTTTCAGAGAAAAAAATATTTGAAATTTTTACTATATATAAATTATTAAAAAAACATTTTCCCCGTGAACAGGGTAAAATTTTGACCCCAGGTGCAAAATTTGCACATTCTTCAAAGAGGTCCACTTGATCATATTCCATGGACGACAACCAGTTTCCGTAGGTCAAGAACTAGTCTCAACGTCAGGTTTACTAAGGGCTATAGAGACATAAGTAAAGGATAACTCAGACGACAACCAGTTGCCGTAGGTCTTGATCTAGTCTCAACTTCAGGTGTACTAAAGGCTATAGTGACATAAGTAAAGGATTACTTGGACGACAACCAGTAGCCAAAGGTCATGATCTAGTCTTACGTCAGGTGTACAAAAGGCTATAGTGACATAAGTAAAGAATAACTAAGACGACAACCAGTAGCCATAGGTCATAATCTAGTCTCAACGTCAGGTTTACTAACGGCTATGCCATAAGTAAAGCATAACTCAGACGACAACCAGTTGCGGTAGTTCATGATCTAGTCTCAACGTCAGGTGTACAAAGGGCTATGACATAAGTAAAGGATAACTCAGATGACAACCAGTTGCCGTAGGTCATGATCTAGTCTCAACGTCAGTTGTACTAATGGCTATAGTGACATAAGTAAAGGATATTTGGACTACAACCAGTTGCCGTAGGTCATGATGTAGTCTTAACGTCAGGTGTACTCAAGGCTATCGTGACATAAGTAAAGGATATCTTAGATGACAACCAGTTGCCGTAGGTCATGATCTAGTCTCAACGTCAGGTGTATTAAAGGCTATAGTGACATAAGAAAAGGATTACTTGGATGACAACCAGTAGCTGTAGGTTTATATGATCTAGTCTCAATGTCAGGTGTACTAAAGGCTATAGTGACAAAGGTAAAGGATAACTCAGACGACAACCAGTTACCATAGGTCATGATCTAGTCTTAACGTCAGGTGAACTAAGGGTTATAGCGACATAAGTTAAGGATTACTTAGAGGACAGCCAGTTGCCGTAGGTCATGATCTAGTCTCAACGTCAGGTGTACTAGTGCTATAATGACATAAGTAAAGGATTACTAAGTTGACAACCAGTTGCAATAGGTCATGATCTAGTCTCAACGTCAGGTGTCCTAAGGGCTATAGTGACATAAGTAAAGGATAACTCAGACGACAACCAGTTGACATAGGTCATGATCTAGTCTCAACGTCAGGTGTACTAAGGGCTATAGTGAAATAAGAAAAGGATAACTTAGATGACAACCAGTTGCTGTAGGTCATGATCTAGTCTCTACCTCTACGATCAAGAGTGCTCAGGTGAGCTAAAATAGTTATTTTGAATTTGATTAAAATAAAAAATTATATAAAATCAACACAGTCTTTTCATATCAAAATGTTCATTACTGATTTGAAAATGAGCTAACATATTGTTAACAATTTCCCCCAAAAATATTAACCTCAACACATAAATGAAGATTGGCAGTGGAATTAAACACAATTATCAATAGATGCAAAAAAAATATTCATATGATGTACATTTTACAATTTATTTTTAATGTGTAACTTTGTTATAGACTGTCATTTAATGTTTAGTAGGCCACTTTTATCCGAACGTTAAAAGTCTATTAAACAGAAGACCTGTTCAGATAAAATTTTACTTTAGACTTAATACTTCATTGACAGTGTTCGAGTTTGTATGACACATTAATAAATAATGAAATGAATAGAAATCCTCCCTTTTACACCTTTATCTAGACTACTTATTTGCAAAGGAAACAACAGATTGTCCTAAGCAGAGGCAATGATATAAATATAAACGAAACATAAAAGAAATTAAAGCAAATTAATTAAAAAATACATGTGTAAAAAGAAATGCTCGACATTATGCATTAATCTAGACTACCTTTCCGAAACGGAACAAAAGTTTCAATAATGTTAATATAAAAGCGAATATTACACAAATCACAATGCTTGATTTATAAACACAATTATAAAACGAAAAAACAATCAATAAACAAGAGGGCCATGGTGGTCCTATATGGCTCAACTGACCAATGATTTTTCTACAGACTGGAACTATTTTGCAATTAACAGAAGTACCATCAGAACACGAGTCAAGCCAAAAAGCTGATCTCAAGGCATAGTGACTTTGGAGAAATTTTTTCAAGGTATCCTTATTCAAAACCCCCAGAAAGTGACCAGTTTTGACCTGAAGTTTTTATCAAATGTTAAAAATCTGGCCATGCTCTTTAAGACGACATGTTATTTTGCTATTTAAGTCTAAAAATAAACGATGTGTTTGTCAGAAACACAATGCCGCCTACAGCGCCACTTTGGACCTTTGACCTTGAAGGATGACCTTGACCTTTCACCACTCAAAATGTGAAGCTCTATGAGATGCACATGCATGCCAAATATCAAGTTGCTATCTTCAAGATTGCAAAAGTTATTGCAAAACTTAAACCAAGTATGGAAAGTTTGGTCCTTAGCCGGAGAAGATTTTAACCTATTTTGTAGACGACCGCTATTTTAGAAAATTTGACCACAGGGGTATAAATTGAAAAATCTTGGTATAGGTACACTGGACCATGTTCTATATCTAATATGCAGAAAGGCTCGAGAGATCACAGAACATTTCTTAATTTTCCTTTACAGGATCCAGAAAAGTGTGACAGTATGACACACAGAGCGCAAACCATAGGTCCCCTCAGGTTTCACTAGAAGGGGACTAATAAAACAAGTCATTTTTGAAGACATCAAAATGTTCTTAAACGTACACATTTATACATACTTACACATCACTAAAAAAACAACATAGGTTCACTAAGAAAACAGCATATTTTAACAAGCATAAGGACATAAGGACATCTATAATTATGCCAAAGATCTTTAAATTTCTGGGTGGGTTCCCAGCTTTTTGTATGAACAAAATTCCCTGACTTTTCCTCTGAAGGAAATTAAAAATTCCAGGATCATTATTTCAACCTATTTCTTGTTTTAGACACCCTCAATTAATAGCAGTTGAAGACACTTACATGAATTATATTTATGTAATTTTGAAGCAATGGCCTCCCATCTCCCCTCACAGGAATCCTTTCCTCGCCTTAACATTTATTTTCATTTAATGTTTGTTTTGCAACAATAATTGGAACATATTGTTACCGGTAAGTAATTAAACATTTTCAAACAGTAACAGATCATAAGTTCTAAGAGAATGTTAATAAAGTATTACATGTAACTTATCATAATGATGTTTGAACAGTACCTCGAACATCAGTATTACAAGATTCAATGTAATTCAAACTCAGAAAGTTCCGAGACCTTTTGCAGAGAAGCAGATAGCTTACTAATGCTCCTAGACCCTTTGCAGAGAAGCAGATAGCTTACTAACAACACATTTCTGCTTCTTAATGTTGTCTTCCACTTCATTGGCTTTCTGCCTCAAGACACAAGTCGGAAAAGTCTGACGAAACAAAATTCCCTGATTTTTCCCTGATTTCCGAAACATTTCCCCTATTCCCTGACTTTTCCCTGACTGGAAAAAGTAAAAGTCTTTTTACAGGTTTTCACTGATTTCCACCTTAATCCTTTGACTCATGTTTTAAAATTGTTCTTAGTGTTGGATAGTTACATGAAAGTCCTTCATTTGTAGGTTAACCTGCACGTATAAAATTGACTTGCGACAGCAAATTCACGCCAATATTTTGCTTTGGGTTGTTCTTGGCCATATTATGCGAGATCAGCGTAGAAACAAACAATGCCTGTTGCAACACAAGGCTAAAATTAAAATGCATGTCTGTCGCAAACAATACAGGATATTAATTGATTGACTTTTGAAATATTAGTTTTCTGTATCAGATGGTCAAAAACAAATGTAAGCAATAACACAGTAGAGGTATTCAACACAAACATTCAAGCCCAACTTGTTGTCTGGAGTTCCTTCCCCTTTCACTACGTAACTTCTTTTTCCGAAGTAAAAGAAGCAGGGTACCAGAATAGCCCCACTTGTTTTTTTTTTTTCTTAATGGTCAGAAGCCTTTTTTTAATAGATCTTTCTGTACTTTTACATTCAAAATCAACATTTTCATAGGATGTGTTCAATGACAATGAAACCCACATTGCAATGGCCACCTTCTCCAGAACATGCAGCAGATAATTAAGAAGCATCCTGAAAAAAAACATTAACATATTAACAAGCAAATTGGAACAATGAACATACCAAGCAAAATATAATACATAATTATTTTAAATTTTAAGGAAATTTAATACCTTTGATTCTTTTAACCTGCTTGTGGCGGACAAAATTCCGTAATTTCAATAAATTAAGGGTGGAGGTATTCACCAAACATTTCTTAGACTTAAGTCTAAGAATATTCAAAAATTCTTCAATTTAGAATATTCAAAAATTTCTTTAATTTTGAGTCAAACTCTGCAGTAAACATCTCTATCTATATTATTCTTCATATAGAACATTTTCTTGATGACATAATCACCAGTGGAGGCCTGAATATATTCAAACACTGAACACATTTTTCTTGGTTCCAAGTCTATTCTCTATTCTTAAGTCTAAGAATGGGTTGGTGAATACGGGCCCAGCAGGTCAATTTACAACAAAGATATAGACCCAACACACACTTGTGGACAGGTGTACAGATCGACAAACGTTAATAAGCTGTTTGCCTCCCTTCGGGGTATAAAAAGAATACAAGAAGATCATCATCAGATGTCTTTTGAAACATTATGATATAACAGTAAAGAACTTACATGCACACTTGCATGGCTTTTCAACATGGATGGATGCACCTCTGCACACTTGATTATTTTTTTCCCTTTCTGTTGTCGGAAAAGCTTGAGATTTTCACTTGGAAGAAACAATTTCTTTCCACTGATGTAATTTTCTGCAAACTGCATTAACATGGAATTGTATGTACATGTATGATAGAAATTAGGTATAAATACTGGAATTAGGGTCCAATAACTAGACAGCAGACTCCAAAACTCTTCTCTGTGACAATAACTCCTTTTTTTTCTTTCCAAAAGGTAATGCTAAAAATGGTCATAGATTTTCAGGTAGGTGTTGTTCAGAAGTGTGGTAATGTGTTTTCAATTATGATAGCACAACAAGAGCACCGCCTTGCGGGTGCAAACCGCTCGGCTATTTTTCATTTTAATGGTGAAGGGACCTATCTCAATACTTCAATCAAAAAGGGTGAAGGGTGAACAGAGAAAAAAATGTAGAGCATTACATTGTGAGTGAAGACTAATCACTCATCTGTTTAACTATTATTTGTTATAAAAATTAGCTATATTCTATGTATGTCAAAACATAAAGACACAAGCATGATATCAATATGAGTAAATTTTACAGTTTCCTCTTGTATTTCGAGAAGTTTCACACCTCACATTGTGTTCTGTAAATGGCTTTTTTTTTGGGGGGGGGGGTGGGTTGGTGGTGGAGAGGAGGTATAGTGTGAAGCTGGTCATTTTTAGCTGATCTTTGAAAAATAAATGAATTTTTTACGGGGGGGGGGGATCTTGGGGGGGGGGGTTCTGGGGGGGAGTCCATTGTGGTATGACCTTGAGAGTCAATGTCATTCAAAGGTAAAGGTCAAAATCAACTTGCCAGGTACAGTACCCTCATGATAATTTGACTGCTAAAGCCTTGATACTTTAGAAGTAAAGTGGATCTAAACACAAAATTTAACCAAATATTGAAAGTTACTAAGCCATTAAAGGGTCATAATTCTGTCACAATGCAACCAGAGTTATACCACTTGTCCTGTGCAGTCCCCTTATGATAGGTAACGAGTGTTCTGAATCTGAAAGCACTTGCTATGATTCTTAAGGAGTAAATTGGACCAAAACACAAAACTTACACACATTTTCAATTTCTCAGTGTTAAAGTGGCCATAATTCTGTCAAAATGCCAGTCAGAGTTACAAAATTTTGCCTGCACAGTCCCTTTATGATAGTAAGTAAGTGTTGCAAGTATGAAAGCAATCGCTTTGATACTTTAAGAATAAAGTGGACCTAAACACAAAACTTAGCCCAAATTTGCAGTGTTCGAAGTATAAAAAGGGAACATAATTCTGTCAAAATACCAGCCAGAGTTATCTAACTTTGCATGCCTAGTTCCCTCATGATAGTAAGTAAGTGTAGCAAGTTTGAATGCAATAGCTTTGATAATTTATGAGAAAAGTTTACCTAAACACAAAACTTAACCGTACGCAGACGCTCAGGTGATGACATAAGCTCATAATTTTCTTTAACAAAAATAGATGAGCTTAAAACGGGTTAGAGTGAATGAAATAGTGTTAATCAGTGTTAAACAGGCTAAGTAAGGACAGCAGTTAAAGCTTAAAACAATGTGTATATTTTAATAACTTTTAATTCAAATTCCTTTTTCTTTACCATTAAAGTAAACACTCCACAAGATGTGTTGTCAACCTGCGTTGTATGCTCTTTGGTTGTTATACGCCAGCCTGAAGGTGGCTCAATGTCTGTGCCATTAGCATGACGCATTTGAAGGAACTGACTAAAATGCAAAACAGTATAAAACTTACGACACAAACATCATTATATATGTGATCAGAACTTATAGCAAAATTTAAAAACTAACTCGTAATAAGAATGTAAAAAAAAATCTAAATACAATGAACATGCAACTTGTGTGTTGTTATTGTTTGCTTTAAACAATTGCCAAAATGTTAATCTACAGCATAACAACATTTTTATATTAAAGTCACTAAAGAGCACATTCAATAAATAATTTTTAAAACACATGTTGTAACAGGTTTACCGTTATTGAATTGCTGCTATTTTTAAATGATTAATACGTTTTATCAAGTAAAGGAATATTACTAACTTCCAAAAATGTAAGTATCGTTCTTGCTTTTCTTTCAGCTCTTCGATTGAATTTATGTAAATAAGTTCCTTCTCTTTTGGCAAAATTATCTAAAACAAATACAAACTTAACAAATACAACTAAATATGTATAAGGATTTACTTTAAACTCTTAAGATGTTTTGACCACAAGAAATACCGTTAAAATGTATTTTGACCAATACAATTCTATTGGAGATTACATTTATACAGTTGTCTAATACTGTTTTGCTTTCATACCATCAAGACCCAGTGGTAACCTTCATTTATGGTTGCAAGGCAGCACTTGTACCTGAAGATTTTACACTGAAAAAAGAAGAAATTCAAATTGTGCGAGGTGGCTCATCATTTAACCAAATGCCTTGGCAACAGTTAATAATGGTGTAATATTATGTTTGTAAAGGCAATTTCTATTAAAAATAAAAAACAAAGAATTTTTCGCTCTAAAATTGACTAATAATGGCCAACAAAATTTAGTGTTGGCACAAAAATAGGGTTGGTTGGGTTAGAAAATGCATGAAGAGCAATCTGTATGATATATTTTTTTGTTTTCACAATAAATTTAGCAATTTATATTTGGTAAAAAACTAAATGTTACATATTCAGTTGTGATATCGAGCACAAATTCCGGAAATTAATAGCATCCCTTCATCACTTAGTGATTATGTGGTCTAAAATTAATGACCTCAAACTTAAAGACATGATGGTGATTGAAGTTATGATAAAAATGCAAACATGTCTGTTTGTTAATTATTATTTTATTTACTTTCATCTGAAAAGCTTCATATAACAAGTTTGCGTAAGTTATAAATACCTTCAACACATTTAATGCCTTTTCAGGTCTGCCTTCAAAAATGTCCCTTCCATTGACAGAGTCAATGTATAATAGTTCATCTCGACCTTTTAGCAACAATGCCATGTATGCATCAATGATCTGAAAGAAAATTTGTCCATATAAAAATATAATAATTAGCAGCACTATTTAATTAAAAAAACAAGAGCTTCGATTATCAGAGGTTGTAGGAACAGAGATACCAGCTTACACTTAACAAGAAACCGTTGGAGACGGGTGATGCTCCCCAAAGTTTTTTTTTGTCACAATATTGCTAGAAGTGGCAATTTTACCAGACTGTGTCAACTATGGTTGACAGCGGTCAATTAAAGACATAGAAAGATATGATGAACTATTCAATTGTTATCGATCAGTGTACTTTCATTGACAGGTACAAGTATAGTGAAAAAAATGGTACATGTAACTGAAACAGAAAATGATGTTTTGTAAAGATAAAACATTAATTATTTAAATATTTTATAAGTTTCATGCTATATTTCGATATTGACGTGATTTGTGGTTTTATAGAAAATGTTTTTATTTATTCATGTTCAAATAAGAAACAAGCAACTACAAATACAGCATAAAAACAATGGTCGCTCATCACGTGAATAAAAAAAAAATCTGACCTACCTTCTCTATTTTTTTGGGCATGTCACAGGAAACAGACATATTTTTTATTTTTGCCTTA
This sequence comes from Dreissena polymorpha, assembly GCF_020536995.1. NCBI lineage: Eukaryota > Metazoa > Mollusca > Bivalvia > Myida > Dreissenidae > Dreissena > Dreissena polymorpha. The sequence goes on from NC_068359.1 coordinate 81,720,505, forward strand.
GTCCAGAGTATCTTGAAAATGTTTGAAGCATGGCTCGCGCACAATTAAGGGATGATTCTGATCCGGTAAGAAGTAGAGATACATCATCAGCGAATTGAGATCTGTTATATTCCATGTTTTTGATAATTAAATATTTTATTTCACAACTTTCCCTTATTTAAATACAACAGTATTGCTGCATATATAATTATGTATTAAAGCGCTAATTGAACCTCCTTGCCCCTCCTTTGACAGAAAGTGTTTGAAAAAAACATTTTGTTGTATGAAGGACATAGTATTATGCAAGAACATGGATATTCATTTTTGAAAAATAAATGGTCCGAAAAGAACCAGACCAATGTCTTCTTCAATAAACTATAACGGAAAAGTATCGAACGTTTTTTCGAAATCAATTGTCATAATCAACCTAAGTAAATATTTATCTTCAGCAATTTTCGAGTTATCGTAAAGTTATCGAGTGTTTTCACCAATAAAACGTCGTAAATTCTTCATTGTGTCAATACATTACTGTGTATATAATTATTCTTACTGGCTAACGACAATACATAAATTAATTTATTTAATGCAATTTAGTTTGAAGAAACATGATCTATCATATAATTATAATCAACGAGATTCATTTAAATAATTATCTATGAATGTGCGATTTTTCAAAGCAGTAGACATGCATGGGCTTTCATCTCAATTTTAATATACAGTTTTAGTGCTTAGTCAGAGTTTTTATCGCAGTATTTTTTAAAACTGTTTGCACTCCCATTACACCTTATCAAACCTTAAAGCTGAAACTGGACAGATTTAAAAAAATATGCTTTTTATCAGGTCAGAGGCAAAAAAGCAAAAAAAGCATCAACACACCGTATTTTTTAAAATATAAAGCGCAAGTGCTACTGAAGTCATAATCAGCCCGAAGCCCGTCAAACGTCATACTGTAATGGAATTCGTCGGAATGGCAAGTTGTGTTAACTTGTTTGTTCCGTGTAGAGATGATTCAATAATCACTTAAGGTTGTCAACGGTTGCGGAATGTTTTATATTACCGAATTTAAAGTTTAAGAAATCACCAGGCAAAACAACAATTAACATATAAATAGATATCAGGCTCAACCTTTCTGTTAGTTGTGTTATGGTTACTTTGTTCTTATTATGTTAAGTTTCAGTTGACTATTGTATGATGATCTTATTTTTTTTCAATAGATGTTGTCGGTTCAGAGTTGGAAATTTGAATGAACCCGCCTTCATTTTAAAGAGAGTATCAGCCAATCGGGTCGCATGTTACATACTGACCAATGAAAGCAATGGTTACAAAATGACTTTGGCGTTCTTAAATGAATATTTCAGCAAAAATTTAGGTTCTGATACAAAAAAAAACGCACAATAAATTACAATTAATAATGTGACGTTTACTTGATAGTTAGACAGAACAATGCTTCATAAATAAAATGACACAACATATGGGTTCCTCATAAACCAAATGGTATCAAACGCCGGTTTTGAAAATAGGCACTGTAAGGCTTCCAGACATGATGTCGAATAGGAATGACATTTGACAAATAACTAATGAGAACGCTGCAAAACATTAAGTTACATACAATTACATTAACAATCTTATTTAGCCATTAGGCTATACGAAAAACATATTAAATATATAAAGGATAGCCTTTTCAGAATCATGCTTATCTAAAGCATAAGCAAAACTTCAACATCACATAAATTAATACAGTTTCAACAGTTCCCCAGTATATTATTGGTGAAACAAGTTACACGTTTACCATTATATTGCATAGGCTATTGTAAGCCTAAGATTGACACTTGAGGAAAGGCCAAGTAAACATACAATCCACTAGTTGAGTCACAATAATATTGCATTTGCAAGTTAAACATAACCTATTATTATTTTTCATTTAACAACTACTAAGTTAATATACAAAATTAGATATTTATTATAATACATTAGATGTTTAAATTTATGGCCAGAGTTATGTAACAACTAATTTGTTTAAATACGACCTATTCTTTCCCGCTAAAAATACAAAGTCATAGCGATTGTATTTTATTATTTCTTAACAAATAGGGGCATGAAGGTTTGTCGCTGCCCTATCGTTATATAAGATATAATGCTCGGCATCAATAAAAAAAACAGTCAAATTAAGCCTAACGATAGGAAAGTAACCCGTTAATCACTATAAATCAACGATGTTAGAAAAGAGCAGTTTCGTTCCATAGTCGCCATATTTTCCATAAATAATTATCAAATATCGCAATTTTTTACGATTTTGTTTTTCCGTAGTTGACAAAACCATATTCTCCAATTTTCGGAACAAACTCAAATCTGATCTAAAATAGCGTTAGTATAAAGCCCAAGTTTATTATATTTTTATTGTTTTCATTCATGTATTAAAAATGTTTAGAAAACACACAGTTTTATATTTGGCCAAATCAGCTGTTCTGGATTAATGACCTCACATGTGTTATCCACGAACTTACATGAAATCAAAATGGCGGTTCATACTGATGGATGGTGTTTGTTAAGATGTTAATTTGGAAGACAAGATTACAATTGAAATTGATTACCTTTGATTGTTCAAACAGGTTAGGATTTAATTTATGCTTAATTACATTAAATTGATCAAAATAATATATATATAATTGCTTATAGAACTGTTCTATTGATTAAATCCACGAACTTATTAAGTAGCCTCAGGGTACCAATTCTCGAACGTTTTTTTTTTGTCGATTTTATTTAATTTGTCAAACTGTTTCAAGTTATTAAAAATAATTTAAGCTGATATTTCAGGTAAAAGACTACTCTTTCTGAAACTATAAAATGTAAAGAAAACAAGCGTTAATAACTCGATCTTACCGTTGGTTAAATGAAGTTGGTTCTGTTTACAGTTTGCAACCGGTTGGGAACCAATTATCGAACGTTCACTCAAGCAAGCCATCAGACATTTGCAACATGCACATAAACTGGTAAAATAAATTTATTTACATTGCAACTGACGTGGATAAGTATAACTAATATTAATGTTCATTTAATGAAAATACAATGCATTATATTAACAATTACGTTACTGTTTTACTCACATTGATTTAATCATGTAATTTCTTCTACAGTCTTTCAAAGTTTATGTATGATTATCAATGTGTAAATACTTTAATTTCTATTCTTCATTGCAGAACCCACATGACCACTGATCCCCTGTGACAGTACTCAAGTCCACAAGGGTCTGGTTCTTCGAGTTCAGGCATTCATAATGGAATCAGTTGAGGCATTTGTCATTTGTGTTCCATTCGTAGATTGGTCATGCACCCAGAAGAATAGATATCTTCTGCATCATCAACTGAAGACGGTTGGTTTGCAGTGATGTGTCGCACCCCGCTAATCCTTTGCCTTGTACCTGAGGTACCTGGTACTGGTACAAGGATGTCAGCAAGCCCAGCTGGAATAATTCCAAAAGTTCAACCAGACTTTCATTTGCAGAGGAGTTTCTTGGCCCATCATTAAATGACTGCTTGAATGTTTTGCTGACTGATGGATTAACTGTTATGATGCCTGTTATACGAATGGACTCAGTAATGTCAAACTGTGACAGCATGCTCAAGGCATACTTGATGAGCAGGGGTAGCTGACCTCTGGAGACTTTGGAAGCAAAGTCTCTGTGACACCTTGGCAAGATTACCCTTAAGAAGGTGCAAAATCCTCACATCCAAGAGTTTCAGCAAGTGTGTGGAATGGGGTGAAAGACAAAATAGTTCAACCTGGTTTGTTCTGGCGACATCAGTAGCCTCAGGAGTGAGATGCGCTTTAAGATTGTCCATGATAAGGAGGTCTGGTCTTGACCGGCCACAGTTGGGAATAAAAGATTCATTAAGCCACTTCACAAACAAAGAAGAGTCCATATAGCCTTTGGGGGATTTAACTGCAGACCAAGATTCAGGAACAGGTTGAAGATCTCTGGGAAGATTTTTAGCAAATATGATCATTGGTGGCAGATACCTTCCATCGCCTGAAATTGCAAGGTGGAGTGGATGTTGTGGATGTTAACATTTGCTTTTTGTATGGGTGTTGATTACCAACAACAATCACCTTTCCTTCGTCATTAGTTTCCCATTAAAACCAGTTTCATCACAATTGAAAATCTGATCAGGGTGATTCTGAAGACCGAGATACTCGATTGTATTTGACAGTAATTAAAAATAGTCAGCAACTGCTTCGGCGCTTAAAATCATCCTGCCTGAATCAGCACGGTCTGGCCTTCTTTTCTTCAATTGTGGTTTGCGAGCAAAGAACTTGCAACACCATTTCTTACTGGGTCCATGTACAAGATTTATACGGGTTGGTCGGCCGCTACGTTTGACAATTGCACGTGCAAAAATTTTCATGAGAGACAGGGTGATAGGCAATCCGTGAGAGGCCATGTACTTCATATAGTTAATAAGGCCCTGCTTTTCGGCTTCATTTAAAGAAGGATCAATCCCTGGCTTTTTTATTACCCCTTCTAACTTTCCCCGACTGTGATCATGCAATGTGGACTTTGGTATTCCAATACTTCTTGAAACTTTGGACTGGCATTTTCCTTTTTTAACTTCTCTAACTGCTGCCTGTAGAGCACAGACTGGGTATTTATTAGATTTTTTACGTTTCATTTGTCTTAAAGAAAGAAAAAGTACATTTAAATAGATGTATTATATTTATGAATAAAATAATTCTCAATTAATGTGGTTGAATGTTATAGAGTTACGAGTTGGCTTTAGTACGAATTTACCATAAGATAACTTAGTTGTTTGCAACCTAATCGATTTAAATAATAGAAAACAGTGCAAGGTCAATGATGTAATCGCTTATTTGACAGTTGTAAACAAAGTGAAAGGTAGTAAAAAGCCTTAAAGGTGAATGAAAACATCGTTTATATTGTTAGAATCATATAAAACAAAACATGTTGATGACTTATAATGATTTAACTCAATTAACCACACATTTACCAGGTCAAATATTACAATTTTACGTGGTTCAACGAATCTTCGTCTGCAGTTTCGTTTACGAAGACGAGGCTGTCAAGTTGGAAGTGTGCCTATAGAATGTATTCATATTAGGTTTACTTAAAATAGCACCCGATTTCAAATTCAACGATTCCACCGTGAGTAAATTTTATAGTTTAAAAAAAAAACCGTTCGAGAATTAGTTCCGTTCGAGAATTGGTACCCTGAGTAGCATTAACCAATGATTTCTTCAAACATACATAATTAATTGATGTTAAATGCTTGCAGGAATAATATTTAAGGTTAAGGAAGACATTTTCTTTTTGTTTTAATGGATTTCTTTGAAAATTATATTTTTTATGAACTTTTTGGCATCAATGGGTTACGCATTTAAAAAAAAAATGTAATTAATTTTCTGTCAAAAAACTGGAACCTTGAGTAGCATGAAACAATTATCTTTTTAAACATTAGTAATTGATAACAACTGAATGCAGATATAATATCTAGGGTCTAATAAAGCATTTTATGTTTGTTTTAATAGGTTACTCTGAAAATTCTATTTTTTCATGATTTTTTTTTTATTTTATTTTTTTGTATTTTTTTAGCAATAAGGGGTTATGAACTTTAAACATTGTAATTATTTTTTAGACCGAAACTGTTGCTAATAATAATACTGGATGATATGCACTTCACCAAAACAGTTATAATTATATATATATATAATGTTTATTCTTGAAAATGTATCTCACCTACTCACTAAAAATACCACATATGATCAGAAAATTAAAAAATAATGATATGTTAACATTTTTTCAACAAGCATATAGCCTTTTTTCTTTTTATTCAGCCACAAGTTCTTATCAGCCACTTAAGGGTTATGTTGCCTTTCTTTTTAAAATTACTGAATGAAAACAAATCTACACTTTGAGACATTTCATTAAATATTTAATGTCTTTTCAACACCCAGAGGCCAATAAATTTAGCTAACATGACCATTTTAGGCGGGCAAGGCAACCTAGCAACCTTGATTTGTTCATAATTCTTCCTATCAATCTGTTATATGTGTCGTGAATCATTTGATCGGAAAACATTTTAATGCTTGTTACAACTTTTAAATAATTTAATGAAGTTATATTGTTATTTTCAGATAAACCAACATACTGATTGAAAAGGAATATTTTCTAAATTATTTGCATTTTATATATTTAAAGGAATATTTTCTAAATTATTTGCATTTTATATATTAAATGCGTAATCTTTGCCAAAATGTATTTCAAACTATAGATACATCTATATAAAATTAACGATTTTTTATAAAAAGACAAAAAACATTTATGCTATAGAAGTTTCAAGATAAAAATAAATAAAACAAGTTTTATCAGATATTGGTAATAATTTCCAAAATAACTGAGTAACTGAGCAATGGGAATTAATGAAACTATCAGATGGAACGAAAAACTGAAATATCTTTTTTTTTCCCAATATTTTACGCACTTTAGTTGAGCCATAATGGGTATTTATAAGAATTTATAAACAGTGTTCCTCACCAAAATCAAGGAAATATTACTTGCAATTCATTTGTGTAATGGTGTACAATAATTTCGTGGTAGAATATTTGAGAAAAACATTACAGAATGAAACTTTTCAGCTGAAATTTTCAATATGGTTACGGAAAGTACCGATCGTCGGTTTCCGGAAAACAATGTGTCGCGGATTCCGCAAAATACGATGGTTGCACCCAAAGATATTGGTATTTCTGACCATTACTGATTGATAAGTTAATAATTTTTATTCTCATTAGTTCCATTTGTGATTTCAAGGCTATTAAACTTGAAATATGCAAGCTATTCTGTCGTTTTGCGCACGTCTGTCGATACATCTGTACAATTGGTAATTTCCGTAAACACCCGTTAAATTGTAGCAGACAAAAGTTTAAATCAAAATTCTTATGTTTTGAACACATATTCTACCATTTTCTTGCTAAATACTAATACATGAATGATTTAAAAATAATATTCCGTTGTTTTCAGCCAGGAACAGTGTCTATGACCGCGAAAAAAAGATTAAACTTTTTGGTTTACGATTTTTACTTTCTTAGTAGCTTGCATGCGGCATAGCATTGAATGTTCCGATTAATATATCGACTTTATTTATTGGATGATTTCGGACTGTTTCATCCAATCAGAAAAGAGCTTTTAAACGTAATTTAGACCCATGTTAAGCGAGATAATTAAGTACCACTTTTTGTACACTGCCAATTTGTGACATCACGAGTTGCCTCCCTTGTTGATTCATGCTACCCTGAGGCTAAATGCCGGATTTTTCTCACTCTTTACATCAATCGTTTCGGTCAATAAAGTGTTTACAATAAACAGCGTAACATCTCACTGGAATGTAAACGTTGTATGAATTTAAAATACCAGAATGTCTTGCCACAAAATGTAGCACCAAATTTTCCATACGAACCATTCAAATTTGGCCATTCTTTCAAGTTATACTCTGCAGTTGTTTAAGCAATATTCAATTTTCCTGAAAATGTTTCAACACTTTTGTAAACGGTAAACGAAGGAGTGGTTTTTTTTTCGCACAGAACGTTTTTGGCGCTATACATTTATATATTCATTCATAAAAAATATCATATTTTGAATCCAGAACGTATAAGGTATTGGTAGTAGTAGTAGTAGTAGTAGTAGTAGTAGTAGTAGTAGAAGTAGTAGTAGTAGTAGTAGTAGTAGTAGTAGTAGTAGTACTTGTAATATTAGTAGTAATTGAAGTAGTAGTAGGTCGTAACAGGAATAGACATGAAATTAGTAATCGTTATATTCTTAGACAAAAAGTAGTAGTAGATACATAACAGCTTGTAGTTATGCTAGTTATGGTAAAAGTAGTAGTACAATATGCACTCTGGATCCAACTGGCTTTTTATTCCTTAAACCAGCCTCTGGTATAACGTGGGCGCCATTTTAGCGCCATTTTGTTTTCGTACTTCTTTCGTGCAAAATGGCCTCGCCATTGGATAGTTGTTATTTGAAGGAACTCAAAGTGAAAATCATGTCCGATACTTAGGATAGCGATAAATAAAGTATTCAGTTCAGTAAGACTATAGATTGCCTCGATTTTTGACCAAAATTATGAACTCTCGGTCCCGGGCATTCGAGAGGAACAAGAAAAATTCGGATATCTAAGTTATGTAGTACAACTTTATTTTTAAACTCCTCCCAATGGTTCGAGTTGTCGTCAGAAGTATTTCTATGAAACTAACAGTACATATTTTTGTTTCATAGCTTTAGTACTTTAGACATAAAACATAATCATCTTCGAAATCAAGTTTCTTAGAGCAAGTTTGAGGTAAGCTTTTATTCATCATTGTTTATACTTTTTATGTCAACACAGATACACATAAACTTTGGGGCCGTCCATAAAGTATGTCACGCTACTGGTGGGGGGAGGGGGTGTTAGAAATATTGACAGTTTGTGACATGGGGGAGGAGGGTGGGGGGGTCAAGCCATTTGTGATGTTACACATTTATTTAAGAAAAAATATTTCTAATTTATTTATTAATTCCTTTGTAGAATTTAAAAATAATTTTCAAAAAAAGTGAAACATATGAATAAGTTTTATGTCAAAATAAGACAAATTGCGTATCTCCTAAATGTGTTATTCGAATTTTTAATAGGCACATTGGCTGGGCCGGCTTATTCAATAGGAGCAGCCTTCACGCAGATTTCCTTAGTAAATGATGAAATAATTTATTGGACTTTTCCAATTGTTTAGTAATTAAATGGTGGAAAGAAACTCTAAATTATAGTTTCTTTTTTATTAGAGGTTAACTCATGGATAAATATTCAAAGTGCCCACCGTAACAACCCTACAGTCATAAAAGCCTGAGGCCAAAGGCTCGCGAGTTGTTATGTGTGTTGGAAATGCGAGTAAATGCCAGCACTCATGGTGTTGTTAAACTTTGGTTAATTGCCTCTATTAATTAGTTCAAATAAGTATATGTTTATATTCCCAAGTTCTCTCTGTTTATCAGAGGAAATAAATCTCCTTGAAATAATACAGACACTAGATTCTTTATAAATTCTCATAATAGGGATTTAAGGGAAAATTGCATTTTGACCATCATTAAGGAAGGAACACAAAATTATGTGTTAAAGGTAATATTGCTTTTATTTGTATTGTTTCGCCCAAACAAAGCACCCTAGGGTAGCGTGGTATGGTGCCCGAGAGGCAACGGACTGATTTCATTATGATGATTACTAAGGGATCGACGAAAGCGATGATGGGGAAAGATTGATGTCAGTCGTAACTATGGACGAACACTTAACTTCACCATGGATGGTGTCCACAGTGAACGTTTTTGAATTAAACATGCTATTCAATTAAATAATGTGACAACTGTTGACAATTAACTAGTCAAGTATTAAAGTCATTTTAATAATGTGAACATTCTTTAAGTTAAATTTTCATACGGTTTAATAGTGAATTGTGTTTTAGATTAAATTTATTAAAAAATATGTTCGAAAGTGTACGTTTATGGGGGCGGGGTCCAAGATTTTGTGACATATTGTGACAGGGGGAAGGGGGGGGGGGTAAACATAACCATTTAAGGACTGACATACTTTATGGACGGCCCCTTTCCTTGATCAGAGTTCAAGACTTGCCATTCCAACTATCTCAAGTATTCTAATTGCCTGGTCAAATTTACAAGTCCGTGGCTATCGTATGTTGTAAAATTAACATATATCATGTATTTGAACTTTGTTTTTGTTTTTTAGTATTCATACAATTTTCATAAAGGAAAAATGTCAAACACTTACATTTTAAAATAGTGTGGGCAATTATTTTTTGTTATTTTTGTAAGCTTCTAAAACAACCCTATGGCCCAGCTGGATGACCCAACAGTTGAAATTTAATGTCCCTGTCCAACCAGATTGGTTTAACCTGAAAGTAAATTAGTAAAGGTACTGTAATTCAGTACATCTCTACCTATTGATGAAAATAAGCAAAGAATTTAGGGTATTTTTACTGGACTTATTCTTTCTAACCAAACATTGCCCATTCAAAAATCAGCTTAATTTCCCAGTGGGTATGAAACGTGTTACGAACGTTGCTGAAACGTAATAATTGGGTCTTAACGTCGGCAACCATTACCGAACGTTGCCATAACGTTGCATACAATACATTACCCGGACGTTTCATAAAAACGTTGCTATGACTTTTCAGAAACGTTGCATTCTGGTAACCACTTCCGAACGTGTCTGCAACGTTGCACCCGAAAATTCGGTCGAATGTTTGAGAAGGATGTTGTAACCGAAAATTCGGTCGAACTTTTGAGAAGGATGTTGTAACAACGTTGCTTCTAGGTAATTGTGCACTCTTTAAGCAGTTTTTTTTTTCTGCAGTTCTCTCCTTTGAATTCAGTTTTTCCGCTAGTTTTTCGGCGTAGCTGTTTAACGTCACTTTTTACCTAAGGTGACCTTTAATCATGACCAGTAAAATTCATATAAAAATTCCCGCAAATAGGCGGTGAATAAATCTGAATTGTACATTGGCTAATAATACAAAAATCAGTGTAAACATCGGATGCATATCATTGGAACAGAAATATGAATATATTATATATTACACGTAAATTACAATAAATTAAAAACTGTCATGATACAAAACATCATCTAAACATAACATCGAAACGTGTTCCCTTTGTTTACGAAGCATTATAGCATTACTCACATGTCTCTTAAATTTAACGAGGCTATTATTTACATGCCATAAGGGTTACACTTAGCACTACAAAAACACCCTAGGTGACGCAAAATCCAATAAACCCACGGTAACTCTTGGAATTCCTTTTGTTTAACTTGCATGAATTAACTTATTCAAGTCCTAAACTATTAATGTCTGGATTGCACTTTCGAATCCCTGTTCAGCCATAAACATTATGTAAATATGTGCAGGAATATGTATTTATTTTCATTCATATATTTCTATTTGGCAACATCATTGTTTCAATTCCACGATTTTCACTTTTTTCTGTCCTAATCTGTCTTTGATTTATTCTAATTCATATTAGCGTCTATTAGTGTAAATATTTTTCTTTGTACTTTGTTTTTTTTATTTTTTTTTATATAAGGTTCCGTCTAATAGCACAAAATTCATATCACTATGATGCTTGTAATACTGAGTCTTTTATGTTTACATTCTACTAACATCTTAACACATTATCACACATTATCTTTTATTTCATTCCAACATTATGTTCATAGTATTTCAGTGGCAAATACGTTTTTTTCCTATTAAAACTAATGTATTACTCATTCAATTATGAAATAATGTATAACTCATTCAATTATGAAAACCTAATAACTACAATACTTATTGACAATAAACCACACAAATTCATATCTTCTTGTTCTTATATTTTCTTATTTGTAAATACAGTAAAATATAGTATCTTATTACTACTCACTACCTTCATTAAAATACATGGTCGCTTCATTCCGTCTCCCTTCACTGGTCGCAAACATTACAACATCAACGCCGTATATCTTTTTAATGATATTTCTTGTTTCCCTTCCCATCGCCGCCAGGTAGAATGTATACTTAATTATTTTTTTCTTATTTTGCTTGAAGGATAACATTACACATATTAAAGTCTCGCTTCAAACTTAAAGATGCTTTTTACTCAAAATCGCTGGATTAAATGAATTATTTAAGTTTAAGTTAACAAAATTTGCTTTTGGGAACTATACGTCACGAAGACAAACTCGTATAGTTATTTAATGACAATTTAATTACATACATAAAGCCATATCCACAACATAAACACAATCCCCGAGTAACCGTATCTATACGACCTATAAAAGCTATTACATTCACTAATTCCCATTTTCATTTGTCACGTTGGTGAAGTGGATGAGGTGTCCGCCTAGCCATCGGGAGGTGGTGGGTTCGATTCCTACTCGGGGAGCATTCTCATTATCTTCAAAGACACTAGGTACTGAGTTAATACTTGAAAGAGCGGATGGCAGTAAACTGAGTAAGAAAAAAATGTGTTTTGTTTTTACATACTTGATAGTCATTATATAAATTATTATGAATTAATTAAAAATACTGCATTTTAAATGCAACATAAACACAACGTTGCAGCAACGTTGGGAAAAAAACGTCAAAAAAAAACGTTCGTATACACTATTGTGACAACCAAACTGCAAAGTGTGAATGCAACCTAAATACAACGTTGCAGCAACGTTGGGTGCCCACTGGGTTGGTGCAGTGTCAAACAGTGTCCAATAAAACAACCCAAACGAAGATACTGTTTAATTAAATTTAATATAAAAATAGCGTACATGTACAATTAGCTCCAATGACATACCATTTTAATATTTCTGAGTACTCCTCAGAGCAAAATTTGTCGAAAAGAAATTTGCAGCACAAATAAAAATAATAAACACACTTGATTTACACGTATTTTATTTCGATACAAATGCATTCTTACTAGTAAGTGTAACTGACATGAGATATTTGCACTGATCTGAGAATTAAAATGTCAACACGTGCAAAATAATATAAGTAAACTTTGAAAAAAACAGTTGCTATTTTTTCTTTTAGTTTTTTCTTTAAATCTTTGAATTAATAATCGTTGCACCGAGTGACTAAATTAGTTTAAAAGGTATTTTGAAATTACCTAAGTTATATTATTAATGCAACATTTTGTGAGCTATGTTTAAAACTTTAAAGAAAGCAGCCCATGCAATTTAAAAGCAATACTATTACCAAACGCAGCTTGTTTTATAATACATATGTAATATTCTCTAAAGTCTAATGATAAATTTACACAGGGTATTTAATTTACTACTATTAATTTTGTTATGACATTTGGTTTTCTAATAACAAATTAATCTGTCCACTATTGTTTATTGGAAAAGCCAGACATAATGTAAGAACCCCAGAATGAGACTCAAAGCATGTAATCAACAGTTACATTGACCCTGAATAGACTAAATTAGTTTTGTTAAACTAGGTTGTGAGAGTATTAATTCAAAAATAAAAATAATAAATAAACCAATAAATATTTTTTCAAAACAAAACAACAACTGCATTTACACAGTCATTTCTTAGTTCTTTACACAATTTATTTCACCCTCTTGTAAATTTTAGTTTAAATAAATGGTTATTTTAAGTAACTGTAACTTAAGTGATATACATTTTTAATTAAAAAGTGAATTACATGTAGGCGTTTCCCTGTATCAATATAGTCTTACTATTGGCATAAGTGATCACACTGTGACTCATGGTAAAAAACTTAAGTAATTAAAGTCTTTCAATCTAGGTAAGTGACCCGGTAACACAATTATGTTTGACAGTTGTTATTTACTTAATTTAATACACACTTTTTCTTTAAATATATAATTATTTTGGTTGGTAAAGCAGATTCTTGATTTTCCAGCACTGAGCAGGGGTTCTTAATAGAGGTCACACAAGACTTGTACAAAAAATGTGTTGATGTTGAATCTGTACACATGTAAGAAAACAACAAAAGATACAAGTAATATTTGTATTACTTTAAATAACAATAATAAGAAATAAGAGTATACTCCATAGAAAAGTTCATATATTTAACTAAAATTTGAAATATAACAAACATAATTTATTTGAATTATAATGCTTATCAAGCTTTAACACACTGTGTATCTACATTTATGGACAATGTAGCCATTTCTGATTTGAGTAAACCAACATCGTATATAAAATTAATTGCAAGAGAAAAGTATTTATGAAATTCATAATTGTATTTACATGTATACAGTACAATACGCTGTTGTTAAGTGGCAAACCATATAAGACATTTTATTGTAATAAAGTAAATAAAGACGTGTATGAGTATCTTTGATGAATAGATTAAGTGTTTGCATATGGTTTTACATTTCTATACATTTGGGTGAAAGTATATTTCATTCACAAGACTACAGCAACTAGAATTGCTCATAACACCAGATTTTGGTCATATAAAAGAAAAAATTAGTTGTTATTGTCAATGACGGATTATAAATTATATTATTATTTTTATTATTTTTATTATTAAATCGATGTTATATCGTGAATATTACAGCACTGCACATATAATCTTGTTTCACTTTCAGTTTCACCTATTTGTAAACACAGCATATTAATTTGTCATTTATAAGAATAATTGTAATATTTGTTGCTTCAAAGACAGTGATGTTCTATGATAGTTCAATATATTCATTTAAATGAAATTTATAACCCTAGTTTTACGATTATTTCAGATAAAGTATTGTGCTACTTCAGTCTGCGTCGTGAATAGCCTTATAACGCAGGCGGATTACGCGTTGGGTGTATCAAGGCCAAGATGGTGGGCAGAAGGTACGAGTCCACTCTTTACGGAGACTCCGGAGATGGACGAAGTGTTACGATTGGTACAACACGGTTCTCTTATTTACATTGCTTGTCGCATCGCGCTAGTTTTCCAGGATTTTATCAATGTGAGCACTTCGACGTAATCTTTAAGATACCGCTGAGTTCTATAAACAGCGCGTTATCTTGAGTCTTCAAATGATAGCGTGCAACCGACAGTCGGTATTTGTACTGTTTCAATTGTGCAATGGTTAGGGAAAAAAGATGTGGACATTAAGTTTTATATTACTTATTTGGACAATTATTGACTATGTTGGTAAGTGTCTATAAAATGAATGGATGCTATATGTTATTTGGTTACTGTTTACAAATTGGCAAAAAATAAGTTTATTTCATTAAAAATATGTAAGTTTTGAGTCCCTGTACGCTGTTTCTCTGTGGGCCAATATAAGTTTGGTATCTCTCGCACCGTCCAAATGTCCGTCTGTCCGTCGGTCCGTTCGACCTCAAATCTGGCTCATTGGAGTTCTCAAAAAGTAATGACCAATGCATTGATTAATTCCATTGATGTACGTCCTTTTCACAAACGGTTAAACGAATATAATTATTTCTTAAATTAGAACAAATAAATACTTTTATATTAGTCTTTGTGGTCTGTTTATTCGGGATAAGATCATGTTTACTTTACTAGTTTTTATTATTACTGATTTTTAACATGCATGTTAATTACAACTTAATTGTACAGATGACGAAATTTAATGGTATTTGTCAGTTATGTATATACAGTTTTGTATGACATACGGTAACTGTTAATGTGCATACAAGTTATTTTGGTATATACCAACAATAATTTGTTTTTTCAAATGGAGATCATAGGAATAATGATATGGCAATTTTCCTTCCTATGCAAATACACACTTCCAATATTTATTTCATACCGTTTAAAAAATAAACGGACATTTTTCACAAACACGATCTATATACAGTATCAGTTTAGTTTATACATGTGAATATTGTCAGATTGTTCCGCTCAGATAGTTTTGAAGAGATTTATAACTTTTTATTATAAATACGACAGTTTCTGTGGAATTGTGTAGATGATCTCGGGAACCAATGATCCGATTGGAGGAAACATACTATGAATACCATCCCTGTGATCTCTCCGTTCTTTTGAATTATCAGAAAGTGAATGTGCTACGAATGTAAAATGGGTTATTTCGGATCCCTTTTTTATGGTCAGCACATGTTTATAAAAGGCAAAGTGTTGGAAAATAATCCATCATTTTATTTATATTATTGTTACATTTCAGGTACATTACATTATAGTAAGCTACGATTAGCTGGTAGTAATCTAGGCAATCAAGGTCGCGTGGAGGTCCTGTACAACAACACATGGGGAACCGTGTGCGATATTGGATGGGACCGGTCAGATGCGGCCGTTGTCTGTAGGGAGCTGGGGTTGCCATTGTAAGCATGCGACTTATGCGTCAATATTTTTGGGTTATTTTATTGAGTTATGAAACACACGTGCACGCACAGACACACTCACACAAATAACCATGAGAAATGTGTGTGTTTAATGTATTTATGTTTATGTGATGCAAGTCTGATCTGTTTGTTCCGTTTTTGGGGATCGCCTTGTGTTCGTCGTTCTTTGAGTGTCTTGTGGAAACGTTTTATTCAAACATTTCCAGGAAATTTCCTTTGTTGTTTCTCCTGTAAAGTTAATTTGTGGTCCGCAGAATGGGTCGGTCATAAGAGCTAAAATAGATAATACACATTTATTTGAAACCTTCTTCTTTGACACAGCAAGGGTCAGGTGTTCAAGTTGTATACCATGTGGTCGTCTACTTAGTGTGCTTAAATCATACCTAAAACTGTTAACGTATAATTTTCATTAAATATACTTCATATACGTTGAAAAACTTTTACATTAGTGCGTACATGTGTATGTTTAGTATAAAGCATTTCTTTTATGATTAACCTCGCATATAAAATAACGCTAGTTTGTATTCGAACAGTTGTTCGTATAAGCCCTATATTTATATATATATATATATATATATAAATATAGGGCTTATACGGCAGAGTTTATAAAAGAAAATCAAAATTGGCCTTGCTCTGTGGTATCTGGTTTTTTGTACATCAATATAGTGATAACATTAAAACAATCTAGGATCGAGGGAACCAAAAGGTTCGATATTTTGCATGTGGTGATCCTCTTCCAAGTGTGTTCTTATTCAGCGACTGAGTTGAAAAGTTGTTACACCCGGGTGTCACTTATTTTTAATTACCAATATGTGTATAGTGAAGAATAAACAGATATATGTCTCCAAAAATGCAAGGTACAAATGTTAGTCGTTTGGCTTGTCACATAAAATAGTAGTTCTCTACCAAATTTATTCGAATCATTCCCCTGGGATTACCGTGGTTTACGTGCTATGTGCAGAATTATAAAGCAAATTAACGTTAATATTTTCGTCTCGTAAGCCACAAGGCACACAACTTTAATATTTGGTTTTGGGAACCTAGATAGTGGTGTTCGACACATATTGTTTAAATCATACCAATGGGATCGAAACTGTTCATATTTTTTATTTACTTAAAAAATAATCTTTACTGAAACCACAAGTATTAACGGTGAACTATTTGATTTTTAAAATGTTATCGTGTTTCTCTACACTTGTTATCTTCAAATCATGCTCTTTAGCTCATAACTCGCCACGCCCCACCGATAACTTGAATTCTGTACACGTATGTAGTAAATAAGATGAATAAACCATCTTGTGCTCTGAAATTGCAAGAATCATTTGGTGCAGAACTGTGTATAGTAGTCCCCTACTAGTTGTATTCAAATCATGTTGCCATTATTGACTTCCCACAAGGTAACATTATGTGTATTGAACTATATACTGAAACACGCGTTAAACCTTATTCTCTTACACCACAGGTCGCAAAGCTTTGATTTTTTGCATGTAAAAAGGCAAGTGATGCATCATGGAAAAAAATGGGAGTTGCATGATATATGCAGATTTCGATTGTTAACTATTGAAAAAAAAATCATTTTGAAACCACATGAGTAATAATTAATATTTGGTGTGTAACATCGTAAAACTGCCCTCTACAAAGATTGCTGAAATAAATCCTCTGGGTAAAAACTTAAAACGCCCCAAATTATATAGATCTGAATTTAATAGTGAAATAACTTAACAAATCTTTATCTTTGAAATAACACGGCCAAGAGGTCTTTGAATTGCAACATCATATTGTGATTAGTCATCAACTAAGCTTGTTCCAATTATACTTCTGAGGTCACAATGAGACCTGATTGAGGTGCGGGGTTATATGTTTTACACTGAATTATGTAGAATAATAACGTGTCTGATATTTGGTATGTGTCAAAAGAGTGTTGTCGTTAACAATTATTGGTCAAATTTTGTACCTTGATTCTAAACTAACCGCACCCATCACACATGTGTGCGACTAAAGGCGATCTTTACCCTCTTGTGTCAATTTGTATAATGAGTAACTTGAGTGTTGCTTCAATTGTGAGGCAGTGGTCACTCAACATTATATACCCATACAATGCTTTTTGTATGGCAGTTCTGGAGCCGTGCCTAGTACTTATAGTTTGTTCGGTGAAGGGACCGGTGAAATTCATCTTTCAAATGTGAACTGCGATGGGACGGAAACCACGCTCGCGAATTGTACATGGAGGAAGGAAGACTGCAATCATTCCATGGATGCGGGAGTAATTTGTCAACAAAGTATGTCAGTGACTTGTTCACTTTTTTAATAAACGCATTCTTATATGTTTCGCATCTTTAGAGCCCGATTTTTTTATAAGCTTTCCTTAATTAAAAATCATGCACAATTTTAAATGTAGTGCTCGATGCTCAACCACATTATTCTAGGTATGCCAGATTTATTAACCATGATTTGTTTCAGCATATGTAAAACAAATTTAATCTTATTCTTACCAAAAGTAAAAATAAATCTACACTGGTTTTAACCAGTACTCATCAAGCTACGGAATACCGTTAGGGACATCGTGGTTACACATTACAATCCAGAGGGCGATAGTGCGACAGTACGATGGCACAATGCGATAGTGCGATGGCGACAATGCGATAGTACGATGGCGACAACGCGATAGTGCGATGGCGACAATACGATAGTACGATGACGACAATGCGACAGCGCGATAGTACCATGGCGACAATGCGATAGTCAAATCGTACTATTGCCATCGAATCATCCTATTGTCGCCATCGTACTATCGCATTGTTGCAATCGTACTATCGCGTTGTCGTACTGTCGCCATCGTACTATGACACTGTCGTCATCGTATTGTCGACCTGTCTTCATCGTATTATCGCACTATCGCATTGTCGCCATCGTACAATCGCACTGTCGCCATCGTATTGTCGCACTGTCGCCATCGTACTAACATATTGTCGCCATCGTACTATCGTGTTGTCGCATTGTCGCCATCGTTCTATCGCATTATCGCCATCGTACTTTCGCATTGTCGCCATCATACTATCGCATTGTCGCCATCTGGATTTTGATGTGTAACCACGATGACACTAACGGTTTTCCGTATCATGCAGATATTGTTTCTTGTTAAGAGTGTTTAAGTTATATAATTGTACAAGTTAATAAAAATGGTGCGCGCCTTGGTTACTGTTTAGACGCAGGTATTACACCGATACGACTTGTCGGAGGTCGGACTAACAACGAAGGCCGTGTGGAGATTCTTTACAACAACACATGGGGTACGATCTGTGATGGCAGTTTTGACGTCAATGATGCTGCCGTATTGTGTGGAATGCTGGGATATTCAAGGTAATTTTAAAGAGCGATTATAAGTAAAGGATTAATTGAAACAATGGATTGACACTACTTCTTGCAGTTATCATTGTGCAGGTTAACGTAAGATGATGTGCAGCTTTTATAATGGTTTGAAAAAGAGCCACATGGAGCATAATTAAATTTATTCAGAGTATTTACGTAAACACGCTCTTTGTTGTTCTACATTCTATTGGTCTAACAATTCATTATGCTAACAATACTATTGACATACCGTTCTTTCGGAAACCAGACTTTATGAAGACGATATTTTACGAATATTCTCATAACCTTACAATACACAATGAAAAAACCCAAAGAACAACTGTAAACGTTTAAGATTCGTGAAATTGTTGCATCTCCAGTTACATTTTTTATTAGCTCTTAAGAAGCTCATATGTTCCTTTTTTGATTAAATTATATTTGAACAAGTATTTTTGTAATGCTTATGTAACAAATGGGTATTGTTTCCTTCCACTTTCATCTAAGGGGACTGTACTTATACCATCCGTCCATCCTATATGTTTGTCCGGCTTAAAAACTGGATCCTAAGAGGTTTTAAAACGTACACATGGTACTTGAATAAAACGTACAGTTGTATCAGATAACGTGAAGAGTATGACCGATTCTTCATTTTTTTGTTTTGTAATCAAAGGTATGAGGAACGTGAGGATTCTGTACGACCTTTATTCAATAGAGGTTAAAGGCCATGCCACTTAAACAAAAAACTACAAAAAAAAACTAAATAATCTCTTCCAGTGTGTATCTGATAATCTGTCGGTCCATCCCCAAAATCTTAAATAACTCGGACAAACGCATTAGATACAACTAAAACTAAGATTTCTCAAATAGTGCTGAAGATAATTAGATCAAACCCATTTGTGATAAATATGCCTTGTTATTTATTTGGTTTTCATATTATGCATTTTATTTTTCACTTTATTTTGTTGATCAGTGCATTTAAGTACCATTGATTCTGGTAAAGAAATACAAGTTGTGTTGTGGGACACAGGCGCCATGTTTGAGATTGTTTTGGCAAAAGAGTTTACCTCACAAACTAAGAAACCGGGAATAAATACTTAATTACCTGTATAGTATACAATATCTTTAACTAACTGGATACAAACGGTTGAAGTGGTGGCAGCTCACACTGGAATAGTATTCTTGCG
Organism: Dreissena polymorpha; assembly: GCF_020536995.1. NCBI lineage: Eukaryota > Metazoa > Mollusca > Bivalvia > Myida > Dreissenidae > Dreissena > Dreissena polymorpha. The sequence continues at coordinate 81,740,883 of NC_068359.1, forward strand.
AATGTTACTCAAAGAACTTTACTCCGACCATTTCTATTTGTAATAGATAAAAAAGATATTGTAGCAAACAATGTTGGAAACATGACACTTATGGTCGATAACACAACATCTGTCGTATATCTAGTAACTTTCGATCTAGAAAACATATGTGAATGTGCGAGTAAATGGCTTGTTAAATGAAATGCAAACAACAAATGAAGGTGCTTCTTATATCTAAAACAAGCATCTGTAATCCCATCACTCCCTCCTTTGTAAGGAAAATGTAACAATATAAGATGCCCAACAATACATGCATTTAGATATTATAATTGTTTTACATTCTAACGGTCTATGTTGGTCAATCCAAATTTAGTTCCTTTTAAAGACGCATATTGGGCCAGAATTACCATCATATTAAATTGAAATCTATTCTTAACATACGTGCTCTTACAAACTCCTCGCAGTGTTACCTCTTTTGGCTATACGGTAGACACCGAATTCATAAGTTTAAACTATATAGATTTGGAACGAATTTCGAATTGTAATGTTGTTTTGTAATTAAATGAATATCGATGCAGTTTTCTTCAAAAAGAATTATCAGTGAAAGATATCATAAAGGAAAAGTAACGATAGAAAATGATATATAACAATAATCATATTTTAATATTTGGCAGGTAGTGTCGGCATGTATATGATACGAGCTAATCTCTGAACCAGTCCAATCAGTCCTCCGAGTCCTTTTAGAGTTAAATACTTTTAATTCAAAAGACGCATTCTCGAATACAATGGCGTTATTTTCGATGAGTTTACTTAATAACGAATAATAGAACATATAGTTATAAGCAACTCGTATAATGTTACCGGAACGGCACAATTAATTCAAGTAAATCGAATTATGAAGATACAATATCAATTTACACATTTGAAATTAAAGATCAACATGAAAACTTCAGAATGAACATGTGTCGCAGCTTTTATCAAACACAACTCCTTACTCAGTGATGAAAAGTGATAATTTTCTACTTGTGCCCGCAAGAATATATGCTCACTTTAATGCATTTTAACAATCACCTGTCAGGGCAAACACATTCGTATCTTTTGAAACACGCTCCGCAAATGCGGTTATGTAGTTGAAACATGTAAAAAGGCCATTTATATTAGTCGCTTTATACACTCGTCGAGATAAAACTTTCGCAACGCAAAGAAATACCTTGTGTGTGTTTCCTTTTTTTATAAGAAGATGGACATAAATAATGATTGTTTAGTCTTTTTGAAACGCAAGTAGGCTTTTGTAATACCGCATTTCCAAATCACAGGGGAAACGGTTGTCCTTTTCCAAGCCTTCCCTGATTTGGGGCAGACGAAATAGATATTTAATATAATATTTCGTAATTCTAACAATTTTTCATTTACAAACCTTTTTCTAACATTTTCTTCCAAGAACATTGCTTACACGATTTTAAGGTAAAAAAAGGTAAAATTTAGTCCATGATCAGCGAACAAAAACCTGCAGATTTTTAGTAAATTATTCTAAGCAATTGGTTTATTTACTAATAACAACGATCGCTTTGGTAAGCGCGTTTTATCAAAATTTGATAACCGTTCTGTACTGTTATTAGACAATCATTATTTTGTTCAGTCCGATGAAATAAACATTTAAGTTAATTTTTCACCTCGCCTTTTTATTATCCCCGCCGAAAAACATTTCGGAGGGGATATAGTAATGGTCTCCGTCCGTCTGTGCGTCCGTCTGTGCGTCCGTCTTTCCGCCCTTCCGTCCGAAACTTTGTCCAGAGCAAAACTCTATTTACCTTAGTTTTTTAATAATCATCCTTTATATAATTTCAAAGCAATTTTTGTCCGGAGCATAACTCTAGATCTAAATAAGGGATTTACTTGAAACTTTAAATACAAACAGATGGCAAGTAGGAGAAGTGCAGTGACTCAAAACCATAACTATATCTACCTTAGTTTTTGAAATATCTCTTTTTATTTAATTTCACAATATTTTTTTGTTGGGAGCATAACTCTAAATCTACAGAAGGGATTTACTGGAAACTAGAAATATCAACAGTTGGCACTTAGGAGAAGTGCAGTAAACCATAACTCTGTCGATTGTAGTTTTTGAATTATCTCCTTTTATTTTTGATTTTTTTGTTTTTATTTATGTTTCATTTATATATAATTTTAAATTATATTTAATTTAATTTCATAGTAAATATATTATTTTTTCAATTTAAATATCACCCTTTATCTAATTTTACAATAATATTTTAATTTGAACACTGAAGTATTCACTGTAAAATTAATAAATGAGTATAAGGAAAAATACAGTAATGAAGAACAGTAACTGTTTATAGTCTTCTTTTTTAATTACCTGCCTTTCTTTCATTTCCATATATTTTATTCTCTACAGCATAACTCCAACACTATATAACTAATTGATCCCTGAAATATAAATAGATGACACAGGTGCAATGTTTTACAAATATTCTTCTACTCTCTAAAACAAATGTTGTCACACAAGCAAACACATTTCGGCGGGGATTTGGCACTACTGTGACAAGCTCTTGTTAAAATTTGTTTAAGGCTTTAGTTTCACAGATTTTCTGGAAAATGTTGTGTCCATTGTCAAATATGGTTACTTTGAAATTGATGCAAGATGGTTATTTTAATTCTAGATGTGGTGACGTTACTGATTGTATTATAAATGCTGATAATATTCCAGCAAGGTCGGAATGAACAAGTAATTAATGAAGCTGGTAAAAATGTAATGACATTAAAACATAGTATTTGTGTGCTCTAGATAGACGGTATCTAGGTATGATGGTTCTTCTGAGTCTTTTATTCTAAGAGGTGTTTCTTTTTGTTATTTGAATCTAAAATTGGGGGCCATGAAAATAATAAATAGATAGAAAATGTACAAATGTATGCATGCACGCCATTCATGAAAGTACACCAACAAGCTGCTTTTCATGCAATTTTAGGCGACACGGGTCGGTTTCCTTTAACTAAAGCTTTAGCTCATTGTTATATTAGATATTGTGTAAAATTACTTAAAAGACGTTGTGTCTGCTACATCCGTATATGTTCTGTAAAGGTCGTTTATAACCATAGTATTCGGCATAAAAATTTGAAGCGATAATCGAGCGATCTCTATGTTCTAGTTAGTTGGTTATATTTAGGATACATGTAATCACAAGGTCAATATTCCAAACAGCTTCGTATGTACATGTCCATTGATTATCTGAGAAGTATAACACTTGTGGGGTTTCATAACAATTAAAACAACTGTCGTGATACGTTAACTTAAATAACTCCTTTGAACGAGAACAAATATTTTATTGAAATTGACAACATAAAGCATATGAGTTGCCGGTCGTCTTTTGGAAGACCTTTGAAACAGATACTATAACAGTATGCCTAGAAAATTTAGAACATGTATACATAGTGAAACATTTGTTGAAGACAAATTCTACTTTGTGATGTGTGCTTTGTGCAATATATTTCTAGAAGTTATTTAATTTATAATAGTTGAAATGATTTATATAAACTTATGTCATCGAAAGATCCGTATGTAGTTCGAAATGTTAGCAAATCATTTGAACGTACAATTCGAACAAAAATATGCATTAATCGAGCGAAATTCGTTAATTTGTACGAAGTCGCGTATGTTTGCATCGATACGAATATGCTGTTTTCTGCTCACTGATAGTTACTTTTGTATTTGTTTATTATTAGAAGTATTGTGTTAAAAACGATTGTTTTATGGATATTAACAGTTTGTGCTTGCATTGTACATATTTTCCTAAGTGTTGTTTTTCTTTGAATCCATTTTTTTCGGTATCACAAAAAGGCGCTTTTATTACGAGGAAATAAAAATTATGTGTCATTAAGTCTTTATTTATTCCTCTACAACATATCTTATGTTGTTCACTATGTACGTTGAAGTTTGTCTGTTCTCTTATGGCTTCATTTTCCCGAAATATTTGCTATCCATAGGGAATAATATGTAATTGTACTAATTTATCATTGTATAATTAATTATACCACTTTAACATAGCTTTCTGTATACGCGATGTTCTTTTTAGTATTGCTTTACACACTTTTTTTCGTTTTCTAAAAGATAAGCTATTCTGAAGGGGCAGGGTCCGTGTATATTCTGTCTTTTTGTATTTCGTTTTGCATTTGACTAAACTAAACCCGAAAAGCAAGGCATATTATATCATATTCAGATTTCATAATATCCGAAACAAACACAAAATTTGAAAACCAACTTGACTTTTTATATCTTTTTATGTTGTTGTACAAATTATTTAAAAAAACGTACTTCTCTAATTATTTTCGTTTCAATTTTACGAAAATCAATATTTGAAAATTGAAACGAAGTATTTGGTTCCGTTTACCGCTCTTGGTTTGGTTAAACGAAAAACGAGTGGCGCTGCGCTGCTATATTCGGGGGGAAATCATGATTGATATTCCTGCGCAGTTTTCTCATTTGATATTATTTTGTGTATACATAAAATATACACTATTATAGAAGAAGAATAGTCGAGTATTGGGACAGCTAATGTTGGCTAGTATAATGGGAGAATGAATAGATCTACGTTAACGTTAAATTATGATACCAACGTAGATTTTTGTTTTTGTTTAAAGTTATTAAATTTGATTACATATATAACATCCATTTCAATAGTCATCGCACAATAACATATCTTTGTTCAGGCCCCGTGTTATCAACACATTTTTTGCAATCGAAAATCGATTTTGCTTGTCATTGAAAATGGATTTCCATTGTAGTTGAAAGGCAAAAATGAAAATTGATGTCAGTTAAAATCGATTTCCGATTGCAAAATCGTTTTGTGATCACGGGGCCAGCTTTGCCTTTCTCTTCAAGTAATTCAAACAATGGAATTATTTTCTACGTTTTATTCATGTCAGTTTAACAAATTGTCGTAGAGTAAATTAACAAATCCTTATTTCTTTGCACAATCTCATCATACGAAATCAATATCTATCTATTTTACTATTAATCTTAATTCTTTCCAAACAGTAAGTACAGTTCAGCTAACAACCTAGCCAGTTGTTATTACCTAAACCAATAATACGCATGACTGGTTCGCGGCAAGCGCAAGTAAGCGCGCATTTGCCACTTGACCGCCAGAACATAAACATTGTATATCTTTGATATATATTGTTGTGCGTTGTTAATACAGGTAAGTGATAATTCAATTTAAACACTTTGCCTTTGTATTGCTATAATCTCTTTTCTAATTAAATGCAGCGTGAGTTATTTAGTGTACATATTGTATTAAAATAGTGCCATGTGTTTATGCCCCCGGTAGGGTGGCATAGAGCAGTTGAACTGTCCGTCAGTCAGTGTGTCTGTCCGTCCGTCCGAAAAAAAAACTTTAACGTTGGCCATAACTTTTGAATTATTGAAGATAGAAACTTGATATTTGGCATGCGTGTGCATCTCACGGAGCTGCACATTTTGAGTGGTGAAAAGTGAAGGTCAAGGTCATCCTTTAAGGTCAAATGTCTAATATATGGCGTCTGTCCGTCCGTCCAAAAACTTTAACATTGGCCATAGCTTTTTCACTTTTGAAGATAGCAACTTGATATTTGGCATGCATGTGTATCTCATGAGGCTGAACATTTTGAGTTGTGAAAGGTGTAGGTCAATGTCATCCTTCAAGGTCAAATGTCAAATATATGGCGTCTGTCCATCCGAAAACTTTAACATTAACCATAACTTTTTCAATAATGAAGATAGCAACTTGATATTTGGAATGCATGTGCATCTCACGGAGCTGCACATTTTGAATGGTAAAAAATGAAGGTCAAGGTCATCCTTATATTCCGTCCGTCCGAAAACTTTAACATTGGCCATAAATTGTTCAATATCGAAGATAACAACTTGATATTTGGCATGCATGTGTATCTCATGAATCTGCACATTTTGAGTGGTGGAAGTTCAAGGTCAATGTAATCCTTCAAGGTCAAGATCATCCTTCAAGGTCAAAGGTAAACAAAAATTAAAGCGGCGTTCTCATGAAACTGCACATTGTGAGTGGTGGAAGTTCAAGGTCATCCTTTAAGGTCAAGGTCATCCTTTAAGGTCAAAGGTAATGAAAAAATTATTTCAAAGCGGCATTTTCATGAAGCTGCACATTGTGAGTGGTGGAAGTTCAAGGTCAAGGTCATCCTTCAAGGTCAAAGGTTAAAAAAAATATTCAAAGTGGCGTTCTCATGAAGCTGCACATTTTGAGTGGTGGAATGTCAAGGTCAAGGTCATCCGTAAAGGTCAAAGGTCAAAAACATTTTTTTTTATTTCAAAGTGGCGCAATAGGGGGCATTGTGTTTCTGACGAACACATCTCTTGTTATAAATTTTATTACTGTTATTGTTGTGTAATACTGGTGATTAATGTAGGCGTTTGCCACTTGACCGCCAGAACATAAACTTCGTATATCTTTGATATATTGTTCTGCGTTGTTATTACAGTCCCTTCACAGGAACCATAAATATATTTGCCGAGAGCTACGTCGACCATATGACAAAAAGTTCCAAATTAATGCTTAACATATAAAATTCAAGTATAATGAACAATGCCCCTGAGTGCACGCACTGCCGCATGAAGCTCTTTGACGGCACGTGGTGTGCCGTCCTGGCTCCTACACTTCGGGCATCTGGCTTCCGGCGGACTCTAGTACCAGATGTCCACAAAGGTCTTGCATCCATACAATGATTTGCAACAAGTTGCAAATAAAGGATGCGACACTGGTCCTGAATTTCACACTCTAAGTTGTTATAAAGTTAAGAGCAAAGGTTTTAATGATTAAGCTATGGATTCAAGTACCGTTTTTTAATTGTTTGAGCATGATTGTGTTTGGTGCTTCCTTTATAGGATAAAGAAAATTTGCTTATAACAATTATAAAATTATTTGAAACTCGTTATAAGACCATAACATAAATAACAGAAACCTCAACGCCTATTAGAGTCTTTTATTTAAGGTACCGTATAAGTAACAACTGTTACCATCACCTGTTTCATTAAACTCATGTATATCATTAACTTATTAAATCATACACGTATAGCTACCGATGTATAATCTATTTGATAAGGATATTAGAGTTTTCATTTAAGGAAACAACCAGTGTCTTAAACGGAACATTTCAACGCGTGCACGTAGTATTTATAGGAAATATTATTCGTCGTCATAATGTAACGTAACATTAAGAGGCATTATAATATCATTGTAAGATAAATATTTTGTTAGCATTGACCTTATCTTGAGCGCTTTTTTTCCGGAACATTAAATATGATGTTTAAATAGTTATTAAATACGCACATTTATTAATATTATTTAAGTTAATTTTATTTTCTTCAAGCGCAAAACAGTTTCATTTAAGGTGATTTGTTATAACTCTTGCTTAAGATGCTAAAATCGCTTGACCGTGCGTTTGTTGTACTACTACTACTACTACTACGACAACAACTACAACTACTACTACTACTGCTACTTATAATAATGATAATCATAATCATAATCATAATAATAATAATAATAATAATAATACTTATAATAATGATAATAATATTTTTATTATTACTACCATTATTTTTATTGTTATTAACATTATTATTATAGTCCAATTGAATCGGATTTATTATTCTTACTTGTATTTTGTTTAAGTGTTTGAATGACGTACTTTTCAGACAAGGTGCACTCGCCTTACGTAATGCGTCATACGGGCAAGGAGCAAGTCATGTTTGGTTGGACGATCTTAACTGTTCCGGAAATGAGACAGATGTTGCGTTATGTGGTCATAATGGTTGGGGAAATTCAAACTGCAATCACACCGAGAATGCTAGTATCCGCTGCTTCTGTAAGTCGAAAAGGGGTTCCGATGGTGGTGTTTGTTGGCTGTGGTCGTGTTTGTGGCTGTGATGTCTGTGGAATATTGAAAACAGTATTAATTATGTGTTATCTTAAATTTCTTGAATAAAACGTGTATAAATATATATATATATATATATATATATATATATATATATATATATATATATATATATATATATATATATATATATATATATAACGTGACTCATTTCGGAGGAAAAACCTTTGATGTTCCCAATTAAATCGGCTATCTGTCTGTACATGGTCTGAGTTCAAAGTTCATCATGTGCAGAACGCGTTTATTATGGTAAGAGATAAGAGTGTGTACATTAAGTTCGGCGTTACTGCGTTTGAATAGCCAAGCCTGCCCAGACTGCAATTTTATAATTTATCTTGACATTTTTCAGTTCACTGTTCACCATGTAAAGACCTTCACAATGTAAAGATTCTATTTTTAAGCTCATAGGCAAATATTGAATGTTTACGTCCTACGATAAATTTAATACAGCTTATTCAGATTATAACTTTAATTATGCTTACTTATATTCAAACATAACTTTCCACAAACTTTCACCATGTAAAGACATGTGTTTATTTAAAACCTATGTATATGACTCAAAAGACCAGACTCATTTAGATTTCAAACTTTGAATGCAATTGTCAGTAGAGTGAGTAGATTGTAATCATAGTGACATGTGTTTATAAAACATTTCATATACATTAGAACGAACTACACTGTTATATCCCCCTTTTAAGTAACCTGAATATCAAAAGAAATTAAAGTATTAATATAACATCGTTTAAAACGTTTGTTAGAGTGCACTTGTTTATATACATTAATAGAAGGAAGAAAGCATTGACAGAGATTCGTTATGTTATTATCAAATCGTTGGCATGAATATATCTTTACTTAGAATACCATACTTTACATATTCAAATATTATGTCGAAATATTTGAAGTTTGTCACAGTTCCTCTTGTATTAAGTGCTTTAACAATAAATTTGGCTAATTGTTTTGTGCACTCAATTATATGAAGTAACAAACTTTTCCATATCAGATTAATATACATAATAATTTCATAAAAACATGTCAGTTTCGAAACGTACCGGCAGTATACCGTTTCTGTCTTGAACTAGTTAAGAACGTTATTTTGGCCTTTATCGATGTTTGAGTATTTTAGCTATTTTTCGTATTACATTTCTCGTTTTAATTTAGGTTATGGTCTCAGTTAAGGCTTAAATTGACATTTGGCGACCTCATTGTAATGCATTTTTTCTTGACATGTCGTAAGTTGTTGAAGTCCATCGTTCATTTTGAATTGTAAGCGTCTACTAAGCCAAAATTGACCATTATATCTTTCAACATTGTCACCAGTTTGTGTCAAACTTCCAAATTCCAAATACCCGTGAACAAAGTCGGTTAGGGTCCATCAGCTCTTATCTATTCCAGAGGCGTGTTATGTTGGTTCATTTGCAGTAGGCTTGAGTAGGCATCCGGTGTAACTTGTCAATGCGGAAGTTTGGGCAAACCAAAGGCGTATTTGATAGATCTGGTTTGAATAGTATCTGGACGACAATGAATAATCATTCGAAGCCGCAAGTGTCCGTAACGGTCCGCTCCTTTGCTTGAAAGCGATTGTTTCGTTGTGTAGTCATAAAATTAGGCAATAAAAACTGCAATCACAACGAGGTCGCTGGTGTCGTTTGCCTACGTGAGTCGAATAAGGACGATGATGATGATGTTGTTGGATGGTAATGGAGGTGTTTGTGATAATGATGTAATTACTCAAACAAACATAATTAATTGTTAGTTATTATTTGTAAGGAACGTGTTTTTTTACCTGAAGCAACAGAAAGTGTGCGTCTGGCAGGGGGTCCATCGCCAAATGAAGGCCGGGTCGAAATATTGAGGCAGGGGATCTGGGGTACCGTGTGCGATGATCATTTTGACGATAAAAGCGCAGCTGTTATCTGCAACATGCTCAACATGACAGGGTGAGAAAATTGGTGGTAGTTAATAATTATTATTTGTGTAGTCCAAAAACCTTTTTGAGTAGTCGTCGATAAATTTCTGAGTCTATTTCCATATGGCTTCTTTGAAATTAAGTATTCAAAAAGGTATGCATTTGTCGTTTGGATGTTGAAGAATTAGGACAATTTTTTAATAAAGAAAACTCGTCTGCCGGTCAAGCCGAATTCTGCACAATAAAGTATAGAGACATAGACATAAAATATGTTATTTTTGCCATTACAAAATCTACATATGATCTTTATGTTTGCTGAATGAACAACTCACAGAAATTTCGCTTTACCACTGTCATCTTACAAATTTCGCGAAATCAAGTACCTGTTTTATGACGCTACTGAAGTTGATATGTTTGAAATAAAGTGTGTCTCTGACAATGGGGTTTTCTAATGATTTGTTTGCCAGATAAAAACTTATCTAATTTGAAATAGCAGGTGCTACACTGTATTCCATGTTTTATCATTCTGTTGCTCCTCCATGGCGTTCTGAATAAGACAAGTTTTAGAATTATCATTTATTTAATTAAACTTGATGTTGAGTAATATCATGTTTAAAAATCTAAATTGAGCAGAATACAATTAAATTTTGGATATAAAAAAGTTAAAAAAAAATAAAACAACAGATCGATTCACCAATCCACCCTAAGTTTTCGGATGTGTGTTAGCATTATGCAACCTATTTAAACCTAGATCGTACCTTACGAAATTTTGATTGTACATTTACTATTGAATTACATTTGAATTAAAATTATCAAGTGTTTAATATGAATCCTGTGTAAGCATTCTTATTTGCTAATTATTTAATTCTGTGATTTCACTTTTAACCCTAAATTTGTCTATTAGATCCGGAGCCCAGTCTAGAGCGTATTTTAGATCCGGAGGCTACTATGGTCTTGGTACCGGCACAATTTGGCTGGATGACGTGCAATGCATTGGTAACGAGAGACATATCTACCAATGTAAACACAACGCTTGGGGAGTTAACGACTGTACTCATTCCGAAGATGTGGGAGTCGTGTGCGTTCCGGGTAGGTTAATGTCAAGTTGTATATGTTGACCATTGCTTGGTATTCTCTTGATAGGTATGGTGTTGTTATGAGCACATGAATATAGAGAATATATGGTTGGTGCCGAGATGGAGAAAGTTTATCCGGTGAAGCTTAGAAAAATAAAATAGGAGGAGCTTTAGCGAGCCTTATTTTTCTGTTTCGGACCGAACCGGATAAACTTTCTCCATCTCGGCACCAACCATGTATTCTGTTTATCCTGCTTCATGCCGTTATCAAAGACAAATGATAAATTGACATAACAATATAATTATTCTTGTCGAACATCCTACATGTACACAACATTCCAGACGACCGAATAACTACCGACTGTGTCACGTAAAAAATAGTTCCTGTTTATACTGTTTTAATACTTTCCTATTGGAAAAATTAGAAGAAATAAAAAGCGAATCGAGAATGTGATATTTTTCTTGGTAAAAAATAAATAAAAAATGCAGCAGCAAAACAAAAACTAAATTTGATTTACCTTAATGACAACTTTGATCCATTGCTTATAACAATAATTTTACAACGCTATACACATCCATTGTTTGTTCTCCCATCCCTTTATCGAAATCCATTTTCTGTTTTTCTATCCCTATTATCAACATGAATTTAAACCACACACTTTATGATAGCGTTTGTATCGAATGCTTACCACTCTGACCCAAAAGGCAAAATCCGATTTACGAAATCGTTATCCTGCCGTAGCGATTTATTTTATTCCTATCGAAGTTAACAATTATGACTGACAAACACACAATCCGAAATACGTTTATTATTCGTTCGATGCTTTAAAAATATTTGAAAAAAATACTGTTTAAAACACAATGTCAAAATTGTTTTCCCTAAAGTAAACTCCTTAGAGAAACTCGATTTATGTTTCGCCTGATAAATGACGTCACACTAGAAACGTCATGAATTGCGTAATCGAGTTATCAAGAATGAAAATGATAAATACGGAAAGCTGGTTCGGTAATATATTTTAATGAAGAAAAAATAGGATGAGACATAATATAACGATAACGTTCATGATTCGTCACAATAAATTTCAAAGGTCAAATATTATAACATGTTAATCGTCACAGCGTGCGTAGGAATACACTACTTCCTGTTGACCGGAGATAGGAATAAAATGTATTCGACCCTGCTTTATTTGGTCAATGTTAGCAACAGAGGCAGGATAAAAAAATGTATAATGTTCGGAGTATTGTCTTTATTTTTTATTTTACGTTAAGGAGTGCTAAACGGGTATAGCGATAACTGAGGCGGTATTATTATTTAAAACTAATAATACATTTCAATAAGTATATATTATATATTTGTTAAAAATACTAGGGCTGCAACGGGTACCCGAAATATCCGATGATATCGGATCCAACTTCAGATTCGCGGGTACGGATCCACCTTTGGAAATTTCGGTTCCGAATATTTCTTTTCATAGTTGTATGTATTGTTTTTATACAGACTGGTTCTGTTTTAAAGATAAAATGTACGTATAATAGTCGATATTTATTGAGGTGTGGCAGTCAAATAGTAGATCATTCGAGATCTTTCGGCTTTTATTGTCTAAGAGTATCATTGGACATTTCGTAATTAGCGCCGAAAGCAAATCGAATTCAAAATCATGGAGGATTTACACATAACAAATTCAATGTATAATGGCAATAAATAAGTTTTCATTCCTTATTGTCTTTCTGAGTTGTATTAAAAACAACGGTAGGTGTATCCAGTGTGGCTGGAATGTTATTCAGGTAAATTTTGCATAATTTCGCGACCTGTCAAATTGTGTTACTATCATGTATTGTCTTGCAAGCATCTTTCGTCATATACTTAGTTTAAATGCTATCTTGTGATGCAAGGAGCCTTAATTCCAAGTGAGAGAATCTTTTCCACAGCAGGAAACCTCGTCAGTGCTCATAGGGCTTGCCAGTACCGGAACAATGTTGATATGTTAATTTTTGTGAAAACAAACATCAAACTGCATGCACAGTGAGAAGTGTATGTTAAAGAGCAAGCTATTGAGTGAAATAAGTGTTGAGGTTTCCGTTTTATTCTGACATTGCTACAATATTAAATGACAAAATTTGCTTTGTTTTTCAGGGCTTCCCCTGGCTCAAAAAAATCTTTAGCCTAATTCGCCTTGTTTTCGCAAAATTCTTCTATGTTTTGGATATTTTTGAGTTTAATGAAGAAAAAGTTGTAGACAAATTGAATTTTCTGTAGCCAAATAGTTCAATTTGTATCCATTGGCTAATTTTGCGAATGGCAGAGTAAGTCAAATCATACTTATAATACATTCATTTCTATAATTTAGACAGAATTTCTAATTTTCTCTTATCTGAGGGATCCGGATTCGAAAAAATCCGAAGAAACCTTTTTTGGATTCGGATTCGGATCCGAACAAATATTTTGGATTCGTTGCAGCCCTAAAAATACAGACTTCCTAGGTAAAAGTGCTTAGTTTAATATATGTTATTATAGTCATAAAGAGCTTTCACAGAGACTCTATCCATCGATGTTGGACAATAATTAGGAATGCAATGTTATTGCAATACCGTTATCCGCATGAGCACTATAGATAAAAATACGGAATGTTTGTAAAACTATCATTGAAATGAGTGACCTTTCAACCACTTTGGAAGGCGTGAGTAGACAAAAAAGCGTGCTTGGACTGTAACTTAATAATTCATCTTGAATACAGTACAAGTTTACTATGAGAAGATCGCACATTTAAGCTCAAAGGCCATGATCGTACTTAGAGATAAAAGGTCAAATGAAATAAGCTTTTAAAGTCTATACCTTTTTTCAATCATAATGATATTTGAAAACAAAGTAACTACACAATTTCACCTTGTGAAGAATGTGTGTTGCGTGGGACACCCATGAATCTTACTCAAAGTACAAGGTCACAATTAGATGTCAAATTTTTCATAATATTGTAAGTAAATTAAGTAATTATTTTTTTACAGTGACTTTATAAATGTAACACTATATATACATAAGAACATATTAGACGGTTACACCATCTAATTAAGCCGATAAGACACTTACATATCAAGATATTCAAAGTAATTATAAATTAGCATTAAAATAATGTTTCATTACAGTAATTTGTATCAAATAATGGGCGGAGTACACAATTATAAAATCGTGCGTGTGAATTTTCGTTAAAATAAATTAAGTACATTTTTAAAATCTATTGTTACTATTTTTCGTATTACATTTCTCGTTTTAGTAAAGGCTTTGGTCTCAGTTAGGGCTTTAATTTGACATTTGGCGACCTCATTGTAATGCATTTTTTCTTGACATGTCGTAAGTTGTTGAAGTCCATCGTTCATTTTGAATTGTAAGCGTCTACTAAGCCAAAATTGACCATTATATCTTTCAACACTTTCACCAGTTTGTGTCAAACTTCCAAATCACAAATACCCGTGAACAAAGTCGGTTAGGGTCCATCAGCTCTAATCTATTCCAGAGGCGTATTATGTTGGTCCATCTGCAGTATACTTAGGTAGGCATCCGGTGTAACATGTCAATGGGAAGTTTGGGCAAACCAAAGGCGTATTTGATAGATCGGATTTGAATAGTATCTGGACGAATAATCATTCTAGCCGCAAGTGTCCGTAACGGAAATGACACATGCGTTATAAAAGTTTTTAAACGGTTTGAAGCACAAGTATTTTATACGGTGCACCTAACTACCGAGTTCTCTTCCCGCTCCTTTGCTTGAAAGCGATTATTGCGTTGTGTAGTCATAAAATTAGGCAAAAAATGAGTCGAAAAGGACGATGATGATGATGTTGTTGGAGGGTGATGGAGGTGTTTGTGATAATGATGTAATGGTGCATTTATAAAGTATTTATTAGGATGTTTTATCTTCATTTTATTGAAAACATACTTATAAATGTTTATAACAAAGAAAACACAAATACTGAAAATGTAAAGTAACTGTCAGTTAATAACTCAATCAAACATAATTAATTGTTAGTTGTTATTTGAAAAGGAACGTGTTTTTTTACCTTAAGCATCAGAAAGTGTGCGTCTGGTAGGGGGTCCATCGCCAAATGAAGGCCGGGTCGAAATATTGAGGCAGGGGATCTGGGGTACCGTGTGCGATGATCATTTTGACGATAAAAGCGCAGCTGTTATCTGCAACATGCTCAACATGACAGGGTGAGACAATTAGTGGTAGTTCATAATTATTATTTGATGAGTCTATTTCCATATGGCTTCTTTGAAATTAAGTATTCAAAAAGGTATGCATGTTTCGTTTGGATGTTGAAGAATTAAGACCATTTTATAATAAAAAATCTCGTCTGCCGAATTCTGCACAATAAATTATAGAGATATTGACATAAAATATGTTATTTTTTGTCATTACAAAATATACATATGATCTTTAGATTTGCTGAATGAACAACTCACAGAAATTTGCTTTACCATTGTCATCTTACAAATTTCGCGGAATCAAGTACCGATTTAAAGACGCTACTGAAGTTGATATGTTTGAAATAAAGTGTGTTTCTGGCAACGGGGTTTTCTAATGATTTGTTTGCCAGTTAAATCATACTATATTTGAATTTGATTTAGATAAAAACTAATCTAATTTGAAATAGTAGGTGCTACACTGTATTCCATATTTGATCGTTATGTTGTTCGTCCCTGGCATTTTGAAGAAGAAAAGTTGTAGAATTATCATTTATTTAAATAAACTTGATGTTGAGTAATATCATATTTAAAAATCTAAATTGAGCAGAATAGAATTAAATGTTGGATATAAAAAGTTGGAAAGAAATAAAACAACAGATCACTTCACCAATCCACCCGAAGTTTTCGGATGTGTGTTAGCATTTTGCAACCTATTTAAACCTAGATCGTAAATTACGAAGTTTTAATTGTACATTATTGATTAACTATTGAATTACATTTGAATTAAAATTATCAAGTGTGTAGTATGAATCCTGTGTAAGCATTCTGCTTTGATAATTATTTGATTCTATGATTTCACTTTTAACCCTTAATTTGTATATTAGATCCGGAGCCCAGTCTAGAGCGTATTTTAGATCCGGAGGCTACTATGGCCTTGGTACCGGCAGAATTTGGCTGGATGACGTGCAATGCATTGGCAACGAGAGACATATTGATCAATGTAAACACCACGCTTGGGGAGTTAACGACTGTACTCATTCCGAAGATGTGGGAGTCGTGTGCGTTCCGGGTAGGTTAATGTCAAGTTGTATATGTTGACCATTGCGTGTTATTCCCTTGATAGGTATGGTGGTGTTATGAGCACATGAATAAAATGTATCATGTTCGGAGTATTGTCTTTATTTTTTTTCTTACGTTAAGGAGTGCTAAACGGGCAAAGCGAGGCAGTATGATAATTTAAAATCAATAATATATTTCAATTAGTATATATTAAATGTTTGTTTAAAATGCAAGCTTCCTAAGTAAAATTGCTTTGTTTGATATATATTATTATAATCATAATGAGCGTTCACAGAGACGCTGTTCATCGATGTTGGACATTAATTAGGAATGAAATGATATTGCAGTACCGTTATCCACAGGGGCACTATAAATAAAAATACTGAATTTTGTAAACTTATCATTGAAATGAGTGGCCTTTCAACCACTCTTGAAGGCGTGAGTAGACTAAAAAGCTTGTCCGGACTGTAACTTAATAATTTATCTTGAAACACCGTACCCGTTTACTATGAGAAGACCGTACATTTAAGCTCAAAGGCCAAGATCGTACTTTGAAATCAACGGTCAAATGAAATAAGCTTTTGCAGTCTATACCTTTTTTAATTATGTTATTTGAAAACAAAATTAGCACACAATTTCACCTTGTGAAGAAATTGTGTTGCGTGGAAGACCCATGAATCTGACTCAAAGGACTAGGTCAGAATTAGAGGTCAAACTTTTCATAATATTGTAAGTAAATAAAGCAATTACTTTCTTTCAGTGACATAATAAATGTAACACTTTATATACATAAGAATATATAAGACGGTAACACCATCTCATTAAGCCTTTTAGTCACTTAAATATCAAGATATTCATTAAAAATTAGCAGTAAAAAGGAATGATTCATTACATTAACTTGTATAACTTAATGTGTGGAGTACACAATTATAAAATCGTGCGTGTGAAGTTTTATTAAATTAAATTTAGTACATTTAAATATTTTAATGATTTGTTCATGTTTGAGAAGTATATTTTCCCTTTTTATAAATACTTTGATAATAAATGCAGCTAATTGTGTAAACAATATTATTGTTTATTTGATTTTTTAATCGATTTAAGATATATTTAGATAATCATGCATCATTTATTTCGATCTCGCTTTCTTCTATATGGAATACGAAGTTCATCTTTTGAGATCGCCCATTCACGGCCGTTAATCACGGGCGCCACCTCTTTTTGCGATGCATTTATAAATGAGCTAATCCTATTTCAGAGGTGGCACTAACGACTGTATGTTTTGAAATTTCACGGTAAATTCTTCAGAGTGAGTAGGTTTTAGATGTTCTTCCAACATATTTCGAAAAAAAAATCTGGCAATGTAGTGCGATTTAGCGAATATTTATTCATCCTAAAATGTACATAAACATACAACCAAAACCCATTTGGAAACTTTAAGACCTTTATAAGTTGCGACATGGTGGAGTTTTTTTTCTAAATCAAATCAATGTATTGTGCTAGTGTGACGAGCAAATTTCCACCCGATTCATTCGCGAACGACATGCACGAGTTGCTGAATGCACAGACACATTGACATCTTGCAGATCTATTAGATAATTTTGTATTTTTCCAAAAGAGATGAAGCCAATGCAAAGGAGGTGGATCTAAGGACATGAGGTGGTTTCATTGCACGACTTATGAATCATCTCATGATTTTCATTTGATAGATAATGGTCCTTTTTCATATTTATTTGTATTTTTCAACGTAAAATCTTAAAACGAAATCTATACAGAACAAATTCTATATAAAAACAAACTGATGTAAATATGTAAATATATGAAACAAAAACAATTAAGAAGTCAATAACCTGAAAAAAAACATAGTGCACGATATAAATCAAAAATATGTAATATTCAATAAATCCAATAGCTTAATTCTCAACACTCTCAAAATATGTTCTCCACAGCAAATGTGTTAATACAAAAAAAAACGAAATTCAAGAAGTTATAAAAAGATATTGCTTCTCATTGAAACGATTAAATTTATCCCCTATTGCAATTGCTTAATTTACTAAAATTTACAAATTTGATTCGTATAAGGGGTCACTTCTTGCTTTCGCGTAGAACTTTGTAGATTTAAGCAAGCGCTCAGTATCAACATTTGCAGTTTCTTGACAGTTATACAGTGTCTTAAATTATGTTTGACATATTGCTTGAACAAAGGGTTTTAGTCATCGTAGATTGTCCCGTTTTTTTTGCGGAAAAGGTACTTATCAAGGTTTCGCTTTGCACAAATGATTTTATTAGCTCGGCAGTTTTCGGAGAAAACCCGAGGTATTGTCATAGCAAGCTCGTCGTGTCGTGTCGTGTCAAAGCTGGCAGAAACTGTAAAACACTGAAATGCACCACAAAGAAAAGAAATTCCATAACATGAATGGATAATATCTAGATTAAAGTTTTGGTGATGTTTAGATTATTTCAGTTGTTAAAATGTTTCAATTAATATATATTTAGTCGCATAATGTCACCAGTATGATCAACTTCACAGTAAAAAAAGTAAGTGCTACTGTCCCACCTGGGGTTAATCAATATACACACGTAAGGCATAGTTTTATGGCACGATCGAATGCATCCCAAGTAATCCGTTGCACGATTGATTGACTTAGGAAGGGGTTGACACCCGAAGTCGATTAAGGGGCATTTCCTTGAATGTCTGACCTGTTCTAGCCAAACTACGAGTAACCGTCCACCTTTAACACGCATTGGGAACACAACTTAGTTACGGATATCAACCGCTGTTATCAATCTAACACAACGAAGTCGTTGTGTTTTCAAACACATACATTAGTATACCCGGACGGCTGGTCTCAGTGTTTCCCGAAAAGTGCAGTTTTGGCCTGGGATACCTGTTAGCGTCAACCTTAAGATTAGCTCCGTGTGGTAGTTCAAAGACAACACTTGTGTTCACTTCTATAAATCGTTCTTTATGAGATTCACAGCTTTGAATTTACACATCGCGGTAAATATGTGTTTTTGCCCGTTGCATCTGTTTCGTGAAAAAATATTTTCTCACTTGATTCATTTAAATGTTCTTCGTACGGTAATTGCTCCTTCCATCGTTACTTTGTCTTTGATGTTTTAGCCAAAAGCGTGATTGAGACATTTTCAGGAAGTTTTTGCCGTGCTGTTTTTATATTCATTAAGCGATGGTACATAAATCATGCAATGTTAACCCAATGATAGGGAGACCCAGAGGCATTGGTCATCTATGATGTCTATGCCATAAAACCCAGGAATATGTTATTATTGTCGTGAAGGGCAACATAACCAAGCCCGATAGAGTGCAGTCTGCATGCCCCAACCAAGTGATTACATCCATACATACCTACAACGGAAATATGTTTCGAAATTGTTTGATACGGTTTGTTCACACCGAAACATAATCAATCTTAAGGACATTTTAACAATAATTATCGCAAATTTCCATCACTGCAAGATATTTTGTTGCAAACAAAATCCGTGTCCATAAATCAATAATAACATCGACACTTGTATTACAAATTAAAATATTGACATAATTTATCTTATACCGAGAACGCTTTCTTCATTCATCAGACGATCTTACAATAGCATTTTGCAAAAAAACGTTGATTTGTTCATTTGTGTTTTGCGAACTTCTCATAATTTAATACCCCGTATATATATGGGATTTCGGCTAGGTTTGAGTTTCAATATGTTTATGTGGGAGTATCTTGTTCTTTAATTTTAAGCCCGTTTATACACTTGTTGGTACATTTCTTCTCAAATAAAGTTTTTAATATTTAACTTCTTTTCAGCTCCAAGTAGCTGCAGAGAGGCAGAAAGGGTGTAGTGAAGCACTGTGCTTGTTTTGTGTATACGCTTCACAGTTATTCTTGTTTAAACCGCATGCAAAATAGACTGGTTAATAACGTATGTTACATGTTACGTCGGCGCACAACATAAAATAAAAATCATTAGTTTCGGTATTCAAATCCGTCAAGCGGATCGACTTTCTCGCCACATACACAGTACACCGAGCCTTGACGCGTTCAAGATTGGTGTTGGCAATCAAAAACGAATTGATAAGTTAATTAAAGTTTATAGTCTTATTCAACTAACCAAATTAAGTATAAGATTGCTCAAACATATCCCCTATAACACTCGTTGTGTATTTTCTAAAGGTGCTACAACTAATCAAACCGACCTTCAGTATCGATTGCGTAACGGCACGCGGAGCAATGAAGGTCGACTGGAGGTCAACCGCGGCGGCGTTTGGGGGACAGTTTGCGATGACAAGTTCGATAACAACGCCGCACAAATCGTCTGTAAAACACTCGGTTTCGCTAAGTAAGTTGTTAGATTATTTTGTAAAAAGTCTCCAGCTTGTCTCAAGGCATCAAGCAGATTTTTGTGGAATCCAATTGTCTGTTGTTTGTTGAATATAGTAAGAGGAAAAAAAGAGCTCTTGGTAAACAAAACTCTTCACATGTAAGGTGAAAATATTGTGTTTGTTGCACTTTGTAAAATTCAAAACCGGTCACCAAGGCAAATACCATTCAAAGCATCGAACGTTGTGTTATCGTTAGAATTAAATAATGTGTCTGTCATAGAATATTTTATTTGATTGCACAGTGTAACAGCCCAAGTCGCTCAACAGGGCAAATACGGTCCCGGAAGCGGCCCGATATGGTTGGATGATATTACGTGCTTTGGAAACGAGCGTTCCATCGCTGACTGTTATCACAACGACTTCGAAGTCAATAACTGTGACCATTCGGAGGACGTTGGGGTAATCTGCAATACAGGTAGGCGAGCATTTAGGCTTATACTCCGCAACCAGCTCCTGGCTTTCAACAAATCCCAGTACTCCATTATATTGCTTTATTTTGAAAACAAATCAAGTACTGAACTCTTCTTTATTTCCTTTAATATAAGATTTGTATGCTCACTGAAAGAGAGTAATGAATAGTTACCGCTCTGTCAGTAGTTTTATTTTTAATTTTGATTTATTTAAGTTCGAATGATTGAATGATTTAATAACTCAGCATAATTTTATCAATAATACTAGATCTGTGCCCGTCTTACTGTCCATTCGTCCGGTACTCGTTTTTGCCCAAGGTGTAATGTACTGATCCGAAATCGAAGGATTTTATTTGTTACATCCCGATGGGGTGGCATGCATATACTGTAGATGTCCCAGTGCAATTATGTTTCAGTGATTTATTGCCCGTCGATTCCAAATAGGAAATATTCGTTTGCAAGGTATGCGAAATCTCAGGAACATTACACGGATTTCATGAATCATATGAACAACCCTTATAAAGAGCTTCAGGACGTCTCCCTCCAAATTCGCCGATAACATTGCAAAACAAAACAAAGATAATCTTATTAAAAGTCAATATTGTTTGGTGTTTTCGTGATTTTCTCAATTTGCGGAATAATGTTCAAACGAGCCGTAATATCATTTGCACTGTCTATAAAGGCTAGACGAAGTATCAATACTGTTAAGCACCTCTGGTTTGAGGTTAACTTTTTTCATCACACGATGAACTGAAAACTTTCAAACTAACTAATGTAGTGTTGTACGCCATTCATATGTTTTAAAAATGGCCATATACAAATAAACGTTCAAAACAATCATTTATTTACACGAAGAATGTTAATTGCAGTGTAAAAATACGTACAAGAAAAACACAATGTAAGATGCTTGTAATCGCCAGCTTCCCGGTAAATATATTTGGGTGTTATTTATACAGAATTCACATGTGACGCACAGCCAGTCAGTTTCGTGTTCGTTCACAATTTATGTAAAAAGTACAATAAAAGAGTTATAAAAACTTCCGAAATAAGTGTTACTTAACGTGTATCATGTTTATGAAACTGGATAATTACTATGAAACCGATATGATAAATGACTTCGAGGTATAAACTTTGATCGAGACTAAAACTCGACTGACTCCTATTCTGACTTTTTGTTTAAATCTTACTGTGACCAAAATTGGTCAGTGCCCAAGATTTTTGTCAGTGACTAAGATTTTGGTCATTAGTTGACCATAATTCTGGGCATCATTGACCAAAATTGGCCGGTCACGTGATTGACCAAACAAATGACAAAAAACGTTTCTGCCTTGAACTAGTAAAGAACGTTCTTTTGGGCTTTATCGATGTTAAAGTTTTTTTCGTATTACATTACTCGTTTTAATTAAGGCTTTGCTCTCAGTTATGGCTTTAACTTGATATTTGGCGACCTCAATGTTATGCATTTTTTTCTTGAGATGTCGTTAGTTCGTGAAGTTCACCGTTCATTTGCAATTGTAAGCGTCTACTATGCCAATATTGACCATTATTTACGCCAATATTGACCATTATTTCTTTCAACACTTTCACCAGTTTGTATCACACTTCCAAATCCCAAATACCCGTGAACAAAGTCGGTTAGGGTCCATCAGCTCAAATAAATTCCAGTGGCGTATTATGTTGGTCCATCTGCACTAGGCTCGGGTAGGCAACCCGGTGTAACATGTCAATGCGGAAGTTTGGGCAAACCAAAGGCGTAATTGATAGATCGGTTTATCTGGACGACAATGAATAATCATTCTAAGGCGCAATTGTCCGTAACGGTTATGACACATGCGTTATAATTTTTTAAACGGTTTGAAGCACAAGTACTTTATGCGGAACACCTTACTTATGACGCTACCGAGTTCTCTTCCCGCTCCTTTGCTTGAAAGCGATTGTTGCGTTGTGTGGTCATACTAAATTAAGCAATTTAAACTGCAATCACAATGAGTTCGCTGGTGTCGTCTGCTTCCGTGAGTCGAATAAGGACGATGATGATGATTTTGTTGTAGGGTGATAGAGGTGTTTGTGATAATGATGTAATGGTGCATTTACAGAGTATATCAGGATGTTTTATCTTAATTTTATTGAAAACATACTTATAAATGTTTATAACAAAGAAAACACAATTACTGAAAATGTAAAGTAGCTATTAATATTAGTAACTCAAATAAACATAATAAATTGTTTTTTTTTACCTTAACCATCAGAAAGTGTGCGTCTGGTAGGGGGTCCATCGCCAAATGAAGGCCGGGTCGAAATATTGAGGCAGGGTGTCTGGGGTACCGTGTGCGATGATGATTTTGACGATAAAAGCGCAGCTGTTATCTGCAACATGCTCAACATAACCGGGTGAGACAATTAGTGGTAGTTTTTAATTATTATTGGATGTGTAGCCCAAGAACCTTTTTGAGTAGTCGTCGATAAAGCTTTTTGAGTTAAAATCAATGAAAAATGTCTGAGTCTGTTTTTATGTGGCTTCTTTCGAAATTAAGTATTCAAAAAGTATGCATGTTTCGTTTGGATGTTGAAGACTTAAGACAATTTTATAATAAAATAAAGTCGTCTGCCGGTCAAGCCGAATTCTTCACAATAAAGTATAGAGATATAGACATAAAATATGTTATTTTGTCATAACAAAATATACATATGATCTTTAGATTTGGTGAATGAAAAACTCACAGAAATTGGCATTACCACTGTCATCTTACAAATTTCGCGGAATCAAGTACTGGTCGAATGATGCTACCGAAGTTGATATGTTTTAAATAAAGTGTGTTTCTGACTACGGGGTTTTCTAATGATTTGTTTGCCAGTTAAATCATACTATATTTTGAATTTGATTTAGATAAAAACTAATCTAATTTGAAATAGCAGGTGCTACACTGTATTACATGTTTGATCATTCTATTGTTCCTCCCTGGCATTTTGAAGAAGAAAAGTTTTAGAATTATCATTTGTTTAAATAGACTTGATGTTGAGAAATATCATGTTTAAAAATCTTAATTGAGCAGAATACAATTAAATTTTGGATATAAAAAAGTTAAAACGAAATAAAACAACAGATCGATTCACCAATCTACCCGAAGTTTTCGGACGTGTGTTAGCATTTTGCAACCTATTTAAACCTAGATCGTACCTTACGAAATTTTGATTGTACATTAACTATTGAATAACATTTGAATTAAAATTATCAAGCGTTAAATATGAATCCTTTGAAGCATTCTGATTTGCTAATTATTTGATACTGTGATTTCACTTTAACCCTAAATTAGATACGGAACCCAGTCTAGAGCGTACTTTAGATCCGGAGGCTTCTATGGCCCTGGTACAGGCACAATTTGGCTGGATAACGTGCAATGCAATGGCAACGAGAGAGATATTGATTTATGTCAACACAACGCTTGGGGAGTTAACGACTGTACTCATTCCGAAGATGTGGGAGTCGCATGCGTTCCGGGTAGGTTAATGTCAAGTTGTATATGTTGACCATTGTTTGGTATTTCCCTTGATAGGTATGGTGTTGTTATGAGCACATGAATAAAATGTATCATGTTTGGTGTATTGTCTTTATTTTTTATCATACGTTAAGTAGTGCTAAAAGAACATAGCGACAACTGAGGCGGTATTATAATTTAGAATTAATGATGCATTTCAATAAGTTTATAATAAATGTTTGTTTAAAATACAGGCTTCTTTAGTAAAATGGCTTAGTTTAATATACAATGTTTGTTATTATAATCATAAAGAGCTTTAACAGAGACTCTGTTCATCGATGTTGGACAATAATGAGGAATGCAATGTTATTGCAGTGCCGTTATCCGCATTAACACTATAAACAAAAATACTGAATTTTGGAGAAACTATCATTGAAATGAGTGACCTTTCAACAACTATGGAAGACTTGAGTAGCAAAAAGCGTGTGCGGACTGTTACTTAATAATTTATCTTGAAATACCGTACCCGTTTACTATGAGATAACCGTACATTTTGGCTCAAATGCCAAGATCATACTTAAAGATCAAAGTTCAAATGAAGTATGTTATTTAAGAACAAAATTACCACACAATTATACATTGTGAAGAAAGTGTGTTACGTGGAAGACCCATGAATCTGACTCAAAGGACTAGGTCACAATTAGAGGTCAAATTTTTCATAATATTGTAAGTAAATAAAGTAATTACTTTCTTACAGTGACATTATAAATGTAATACTATATATGCATAATAATATATTAGACGGTTACACCATCTCATTGGGCCTTTAAGTCACTTAAATATCAAGATATTCAAGGTCATTAAAATTAGCAGTAAAAAAGAATGTTTCATTACAGTAATTTGTATAAATAAATGGGCGGAGTAAACAATTATAAATTTGTGCGTGTGAAGTTTTATTAAATATAATTTAGTACATTTTAAATAAGTTAATGTTTTGTTCAATTTTAAGAAATATATTTCCTGTCATTAGCACCACCTCCTTGGTGTTGGCTCCATCTCTTTTGGAAAAAACAACAACAAATTATCTATTTGATCGACAAGAAGCCAATGTTTTTGTGCATCGAAAGACTTATACATGTTCGAAGCAATTATTTGATGTTATGAGTGATATAATTGGGTGATAATTTGCTCGTCACACAGGCAAAATACATCGATTTTATGTTAAAGGCTTTACCATGTCATAACTTTTAAAGGTCATCACATTTCCAAAATGTGTAAAATATGATGGAAAAAAAACTTACAAAAAACTAACTCACTTTGTAGAATTATCCGAGACAAGGAGGTGGCGCCCCTGATTAACGGCCGTGCCATTTAAATGTACATACAATGTGATTTTTGTTAAGTTCATCACCACATGCCAACGCCCACACTTGTTTTGGAGAACATCGACCTTAGCTTTTACGTTGATTCCGGACTAGGTCATGATAACGATCGTATTCACAGTAATTTGTTAAGCCTCTTTTTGTGATAGTAATGAGCAAATTCACATAGCCAAAAAAGATTACTTTTTGCACGATTTAAAAGCCAAAGTTTACATTTGGACTCATAGATAAAACAATCGAAAGTAATTTCACAAAGCATTTTACGTTTGCATTAGTAGTATTTGGACATGTGTCATGTGTTTGTATTTTAAATGTATACTACATGAATATCACCAAAGACTATTCAAGTTTACTTCGTATTTAAGGGCATATTCACAAATCACTGATAAAGAAACACATATGCGCGTAAATAAGAACCGACAACTGCCTTTCTACAATGGCTAAGCTACCGCATAGGGCTTTGATTTTAATGAACATCAATGTCGAGAATAAACAACCCTGTTTTAGCCAAAAAGTACAGTCAAAGAAGTGTATATGAGGATAAGTATCTACAGAAGCATGTCAATAATTATATAGCTAAATCGAAATCTGAGTGAGAACGTTTTAATTGTTTTAAAATACCACATTAAGACCTTCGCAAGATAATTTTCTCGGATTTTTTTTTCGCTCATCTAATAGGATAGTTTTGTTTATTAGGTAGTTCGATATCCGTCTATTTTAAAAAGCCGTTGAAAGTAAATACACGTATTAATAGGCTTATTCCTCTAAAGAACAATGGTATTACCTTGTCTGTTTTTAAGGTCCAAAAATACAGTGTATAGTGGCTTATCTCCGGAGAGATGGAATCATGCTTGTGCCAAACCTTATTTGGAACAATTGATGTAATGCGGTGATGGTCTGGGTTGTTAAAGGCATTATAAGGAATAGCGTCTATACAAATTTGCCGATTCCGATTTGATTTTTTGTACAACTATTGCAAGCTCTTATAGACTTATGTTTCTTGTGAGTACAAATTTGATTCGTGTAAGGGGTCACATGTTGCTTTCGCGTAGATTTTTGTAGATTTAAGCAAGTGTTCAGTATCAACATTTGCAGTTTCTTGACAGTTATACAGTGTCTAAAATTATGTTTGACATATTGCTTGATCAAGGGGTTTTGGTCATCGTATATTGCCCCGTTTTTTTGCGGATACCACACAATGATTTTATTCGTTTTCAAAATTGCTTCGGATTGTTACATTTAAAGATCCTTATTTCTATCATAATCTCCTTTGTATACTCGCGTTCTTCGCTAAGAAATGTTTGTCAAAGTTATTTCTAGCTGTTAAATATTCTGCTTTCATCTGTAACCTGAGAGTTCTATTTTTCTTTGCAGTTTAGGTACATTCCTTAGTATCTTCAACTGTTGACCAAATTGAATGGGGCTCTTCATTCTAGAACGGTTCATTCATTTTAAATCGTTTATTTGTCTGTTAATAGCTAGCGATTTTTATATTGAGCCATTCAATTCGCCGATAACATTGCAAAACAAATATAATCTGACAAAAAGTCAAGATTGGTCGGTGTTTTCATGATTTTCTCAATTTGCGAAATAATGTTCAAACGAGCCGTTATATCATTGGCACTGTCTATAAAGGCTCGAAGAAGGGCTCACTTTATGCGTATTAGAGGAAAGGGAACTAAAGTATGTATCAGTATTGTTACGCACCTCTTGTTTGAGGTTAACACGCGGTGAACTGAAAACTTTCGAATAACTACTAATAGAGTGTAATACGCGTTTCATCTGTTTTGAAAAAAATGATCATATTCAAATAAACGTTCAAAACAATCATTTATTTAAACGAAGAATATTAATTGCAGTGTAAAAACACGTACAAGAAAAACACAATGTAAGATGCTTGTAATCGCCAGCTTCCTGGTAAATATATTTGGGTATTATTATAAAGTTCTTTCACAATTTATGTAAATAGTACAATAAAAGTGTTATAAAACTTCCGAAATCAGTGTTACTTAACGTGTATCATGTTTATGAAACTAGATAATTACTATGAAACCGATGTTATAAATGACTTCGAGGTATTAACTTTGATCGTGACTAAAACTCGACTGACTCCTTTTCTGACTTTTTGTTTAAATCTTACCAAAATTGGTCAGTGACCAAGATTATTGGCAGTGACTAAGATTTTGGTCATTAATTGACCATGATTCTCGGCATCAGTGACCAAAATGGCCGGTCACGTGATTGACCAAATAAATGACAAAAAAAAACGTTTCTGCCTTGAACTAGTAAAGAACATTCTTTTGGGTTTTATCGATTGTTCGGTATTTTTCGTATTACATTTCTCGTTTTAATTAAGGCCATGTTCTCAGTTAGAGCTTCAATTTGACAGTTGGCGACCTCAATGTAATACATTTTTTTGATGTCGTAAGTTGGTGAAGTTCACCGTTCATTTTGAATTGTAAGCGTCTACTACGCCAATATTGACCATTATTTCTTTCAACACGTTCACCAGTTTGTATCACACTTCCAAATCCCAAATACCCGTGAACAAAGTCGGTTAGAGTCCATCAACTCATATCTATTCCAGTGGCGTATTATGTTGGTCCATCTGCACTAGGCTCGGGTAGGCAACCCGGTGTAACATGTCAATGCGGAAGTTTGGGCAAACCAAAGGCGTATTTAATAGATCGGTTTTGAACATTATCTGGACGACAATGAATAATCATTCTAAGCCGCAATTGTCCGTAACGGTTATGACACATGTGTTATAATTTTTTAAACGGTTTGAAGCACAAGTATTTTATGCGGAACACCTCACTAATGACGCTACCGAATTCTCTTCTCGCTCTTTTGCTTGAAAGCGATTGTTGCGTTGTGTGGTTATATTAAATTAGGCAATTGAAACTGCAATCACAACGAGTTCGCTGGTGTCGTCTGCTTCCGTTAGTAGAATAAGGATGATGATGATGTTGTTGTAGGGTGATAGAGGTGTTTGTGATAATGATATAAATGGTGCATTTACAGAGTATATCAGGATGTTTTATCTTAATTTTATTGAAAACATACTTATAAATGTTTCTAACAAAGAAAACACAATTACTGAATATATATGTAAAGTAGCTATTAATTAATAACTCAAACAAGCATAATAAATTGTTAGTTGTTATTTGAAAAGGAACGTGTTTTTTTACCTTATCAGAAAGTGTGCGTCTGGTAGGGGGTCCATCAGCCAAATGAAGGCCGGGTCGAAATATTGAGGCAGGGGATCTGGGGTACCGTGTGCGATGATCAATTTGACGATAAAAGCGCAGCTGTTATCTGCAACATGCTCAACATGACAGGGTGAGACAAGTAGTGGTAGTTCATAATTATTATTTGATGTGTAGTCAAAAACCATTTTTAAGGAGTCGTCGATAAAGCTTTTTGAGTTAAAATCAATGAAAAATTTCTGAGTCTATTTCCATATGGCTTCTTTGAAATTAAGTATTCAAAAAGGTATGCATGTTTCGTTTGGATGTTGAAGAATTAAGACAATTTTATAATAAAAAAAAATTGTCTGCCGGTCAAGCCGAATTCTGCACAATAAAGTATAGAGATGTATATATAAAATATGTTGTTTTGTCATAACAAAATATTCATATGATCTTTAGATTTGGTGAATGAAAAACTCACAGAAATTGGCTTTACCAATGTCATTTTTCAAATTTCGCGGAATCAAGTACCGGTCGAATCACGCTACTGAAGTTGATATGTTTGAAATAAAGTGTGTTTCTGACAACGTTTTTTTTTAATAAGACAGGTTTTAGAATTATCATTTATTTAATAAACTTGATGTTGAGTAAAATCATGTTTTAAAATCTTAATTGAGCAGAATACAATTAAATTTTGGATATAAAAAAGTAAGAAAGAAATAAAACAACAGATCGATTCACCAACCCACGTGAAGTTTTCGGATGTGTGTTAGCATCATGCAACCTATTTAAACCTAGATCGTACCTTACGAAATTTTGATTATACATTAACTGTTGAATAACATTTGAATTAAAATTATCAAGTGCTAAATATGAATCCTGTGTTAGCATTCTGATTTGCTAATTATTTAATTCTGTGATTTCACTTGTAACCCTAAATTTGTCTATTAGATCCGGAGCCCAGACTAGACCGTTTTTTAGATCCGTAAGCTACTATGGCCCTGGTACAGGCACAATTTGGCTTGATAACGTGCGATGCAATGGCAACGAGAGACATATCAACCAATGTCAACACAACGCTTGGGGAGTTAACGACTGTACTCATTCCGAAGATGTGGGAGTCGCGTGCGTTCCGGGTAGGTTAATGTCAAGTTGTATATGTTGACCATTGCTTGTTATTCTCTTGATAGGTATGGTGGTGTTATGAGCACATGAATAAAATGTATCATGTTCTTGAGTATTGTCTTTATTTTTTTACTTACGTTAAGAAACGGGCATACCACTGAGGCGGTATTATAATTTAAAATTAATAATACATTTCAATAAGTATATATTAAATTTTTGTTTAAAATAAGGCTTCTTTAGTAGAAGTGCTTAGTTTAATATATGGTATTATAACCATAAAGAGCTTTAACTGAAACTCTATTCATCGATGCTGGACAATAATTAGAAATGCAATGTTATTGCAGTACCGTTATCCGCATGAGCACTATAAATAAAAATACTGAATTTTTTAAAACTATCATTGAAATGAGTGACCTTTCAACCACTCTGGAGGGCATGAGTAGACAAAAATCGTGTCCGGACTGTAACTTAATAATTTATCTTGAAATACCGTACCCGTTTACTATGAGAAGACCGTACATTTTAGCTCAAATGCCAAGATCATACTTAAAGATCAAAGGTCAAATGAAATATGTTATTTAAGAACAAAATTGCCACACAAGTTCACATTGTGAAGAAAGTGTGTTGCGTGGAAGACCCGTGAATCTGACTCAAAGGACTAGGTCACAATTAGAGGTAAAATTTTTCATAATATTGTAATTAAATAAAGTCATTACTTTCTTACAGTGACATTATAAATTTTAATACTATATATACATTATAATATATTAGACGGTTACACCAATAAAAAATATTGGGCCTTTAATTCACTTAAATATCAAGATATTCAAGGTCATTAAGATTAGCCGTAAAAATAATGTTTCATTACAGTAATTTGTATAAATCAATTGGCGGAGTAAACAATTATATATTTGTGCGTGTGAAGTTTTATTAAATTAAATTTAGTACATTTAAAATACTTAAATGTTTTGTTCAATTTTAAGAAATATATTTCCTGTCATTAGCACCACCTCCTTGGCGGCGTTGGCTCCATCTCTTTTGGAAAAAACAACAACAAGTTATCTATTAGATCGACAAGAAGCCAATCTTTGTGTGCATCGAAAAACTTATACATGTTTGAAGCAATTATTTGATGTTATGAGTGATATAATTGGGTGGAAATCTGCTTGTCACACAGGCAAAATACATCGATTTTATGTTAACGTCTTTAACATTTCACAACTTGTAAAGGTCAGCACGTTTCCAACATACGTAAAATATGATGGGAAAAAAACTTATAAAAAACTCACTTTTTAGATTTATCCGAGACAAGGAGGTGGCGCCGTGCAATTTAAAGTGCATACAATGTGATTTTTGTTAAGTTCATCACCACAATGCCAACGCCTACACCTGTTTTGGAGAACATCGACCTTAGCTTTTACGTTGATTCCGGACTAGGTCATGATAACGATCTTATTCACAGTAATTTGTTAAGCCTCTTTTTGTGCAAGTAATGGGCACATTCACATAGCCAAAAAATAATACTCTGTGCTCGATTTTAAAGCCAAAATTTACATTTGGACTCATAGATAAAAAAAGCAATTTGCATTAGTAGCATTTGGACGTGTGTCATGTGTTTGTATTTTAAATGTATACAACATGAATATCACCAAACGCTATTCGAGTTTACTTCATTTTTAAGGGCATATTCACAAATCAATGAAAAAGAAATGGGTCAGAAAAAACTTCAAGAACTTTATCAGACATATACATTAAAAAATCATACATTAAAAATAGCCAATAATAACGAATATATAGCTGTGCTATTCTAGAATGATCCGGATTTAAATATCCGAAATTATGGTCTCTGAATAAGGAATTGGCGAAAAGTTAGTTCCTTATTCGGAAGCCAGTATTTCGTACAATCACTTTCGGATATGTTATATTTAAGATGTAGTGTGGCTTATTTAAGCACGATTATGTTATATGGGCGTATTATGTAAGATTTCTTTTTATATTATATGTCACTATACACGCTGAAAACAAGTATTATGAAGAGGATAATTAAACAATGGTATTGCCTTTCTTAAACATCAATTAAAATTAACCGAATAATATAAAATGTTCGATGAAAATCATGGTTTATGTAGGTTCGAAGTTAAAAATATGTATTGCAATATATTTCTACCTAGTATTATTTAATAATAATACAGTTCCATTAATCCGTGCGATTAGCGAATAAGGCATAAGAAACTGGTTCCTTATTCCTTATTCAAATCGAATAAGGAACTGGCTTTTTCATACTTAACAAACTATTACAATGAACCAAGGAGACCTAATAAATCAATGAAAATCTTTATAAATTTAGGTTGGGTATGAACAACATCAATTGCAGTACATCTCTACTATGTTTCATTTAATGATAACCTTGTTCCTTAATCGGATTGAACAAGAAATAAGGAACTGGTTCCTTATTCCTTATTGAAATCGAATAAGGAACGGCCATTGTCATACTATAAAAACTATTAAACTGAACCAAAGAGACCAATACATCAATGAAACTCATTGTAAATTTAGGTTGGGTATCAAAATCATTAAGTGCAGTACATTTCTACTATGTTTCATTTAATGATAACCTAGTTCCTTATTCGGATTGAAAAATGAATAAGGAACTGGCATTTTCTTACTTAAACGTCAATAAAATTGATCCAATATTAGCCACATATAAATGAACATATTATTTATATATTGGTTGTATATGTACAATATTCCTTATTTCTTATTCATATCGAATAAGTAACTATGTTATAATTAAATACACCAAAGTTGAAATGCACTGCAATTAATTGTTTTTTATACCCGTCCAACATATTCAATCATTTTCGTTGAGTTATTCCTCTCGTTGGTTCATTTTGACTTATAATTAATAGAAAGAAATGTCCAGTTCCTTATTCGATTTGAATAAGGAATAAGGAACCAGTTCCTTATTCCTTATTCACATTGAATAAGGAACAGGATAATCGTCACTTAAAACTTAGTGGAAATGTATTGCAAATAGAATTTTACATATACAACCAATATATAAATAATATGAACATTTATTTGTGGTTAATTTGGGATCAATTTCATTGATGTGAAAGTAAAAAAGCCAGTTCCTTATTCGGCTAGAATAAGAAATAAGGAACTGGTTCCTTTTTCCTTATTCAGTCTCGAATAAGGAACTGGATTATTAATAAAAGCAAACATGTTTAAATGTACAAGTTTGATTTTTGTTTATCACATACATGTAAAATAATAGTATATGCTTTAGGTTTTGTTGATGTGAAGTTAGTATTCGAATAAGAAAATATAAGTTCGGTTTAAACAAGAAATCCTATGCAAGCGCGAATAAGAAACATTAATATGTAACGTAATACATAAAGTAAATGTATTTGAGTTATTTTGTTTTGATTTACTTCAGAAATGTTTGCATTATTGTTCTTTAAACCCTATATCAAATATGTAACGCGTGAATCAGGAATAAGGAACAGTTCCTTATTCCTTATTCGAATAAGGAATAAGGAACTAGGAAAAAGGAACCAACTTATCACCCAGGAAAAAGAAACACATATGCGCGTCATAAGAACCGACAACTGCCTTTCTCAAATGGATAAGCTACCGCATAGGGCTTTGAATGTAATGAACATCAATGTCGAGAATAAACAACCCTGTTTTAGCCAAATAGTGCAGTCGAAGAAGTGTATATGAGGATACGTTTGTACAGAAGCATGTCAATAATTATATAGCTAAATCGAAATCTAAGTGAGAACGCTTTTATTGTTTTAAAATACAATATTAAGGCCTTCGCATGATAAAATTGCTCGGAACCTTTTTTGCTCATCTAATAGGATAGTTTTGTTTACTAGGTAGTTCGATATCCGTCTATTTAAACAAGCCGTTGAAAGTAAATACACGTATAAACAGGCTAATTACTCTAAAGTACAATGGTATTACCTTGTCTGTTTTGAAGGTCCAAAAATAGTGTATTATGGCTTATCTCCGGAGAGATGGAATCTTGCTTGTGCCAAACCTTATTTGGAACAATTGATGTAATGCGGTGATGGTCTGGGATGTTAAAGGCATTATAAGGAATAGTGTCAATACAAATTTGCCGATTCCGATTTGATTTTTTACCACTATAGCAAGCTCATATAGACTTATGTTTCTTGTGAGTACAAATTTGATTCGTACCAGGGGTCACATGTTGCTTTCGCGTAGAACTTTGTAGATTTAAGCAAGTGTTCAGTAGCAACATTTGCAGTTTCTTGACAGTTATACAGTGTCTAAAATTATGTTTGACATATTGCTTGATCAAAATGTTTTGGTCCCGTTTTTACGGATATCACACAAGGTTTTGCTTTGCACAAATGATTTTATTCGTTTCCGAAATCGCTTCGGATTTTAATCATTGAAAGGTCCTTATATCTATCATAATATCCTTTGTTTACTCGCGTTCTGCGCTAAGAGGTGTTTGTCAAAGTTATTTCTGGCTGTTAAATATTCTGCTTTCAGCTGTAACCTGAGAGTTCTAATTTTCTTTGCAGTTTAGGTTCTTTCCCGTAGTATCTTTAACTGTTCACCAAATTGAATGGAGCTCTTCATTCTAGAACGGTTAATTCATTTTAAATCGTTCACTTGTCTGTAAATAGCTTACGAGTTTAATATTGAGCCATTCATTTCGCCAATAACATTGCAAAACAAAGATATTCTGATAAAAAGTCAAGATTGTTCGGTGTTTTCATGATTTTCTCAATTTGCGAAATAATGTTCAAACGAGCCGCTATATCATTGGCACTGTCTATAAAGACAGTCTATAAAGGCTAGACGAATGGCTTACTTTATGAGTATTAGAGGAAAGGGAACTAAAGTATGTATCAATATTGTTACGCCCCTATGGTTTGAGGTAAACTTTTTTTTATCACGCGGTGAACTGAAAACTTTCGAATAACTACTAATGTAGTGTTATACGCGTTTCATCTGTTTTGAAAATGACCATATTCATATTAACGTTCAAAACAATCATTTATTTAAACGAAGAATATAAATTGCAGTGTAAAAACACGTACAAGAAAAACATGTAAGAAGCTTCCAAGTAAATATATTTGGGTGGTATTTATACAGAATTCACATGTGACGCACAGCCCATCAGTTTCGCGTTCGTTCACAATTTATTCAAATAGTACAATAAAAGTGTTATAAAAACTTCCGAAATCAGTGTTACTTAACGTGTATCATGTTTATGAAACTGTATAATTACTATGAAACCGATGTGATAAATGACTTCGAGGTATTAACTTTGATTGTGATTAAAACTCGACTGACGCCTATTCTGACTTATTGTTTAAATCTTACGGTGACCAAAATTGGTCAGTGACCAAGATTTTTGTCAGTGACTAAGATTTTGGTCAATAATTGACCATAATTCTGGGCATCAGTGACCAAAAATGGCCGCTCACGTGATTGACCAAACAAATGACAAAAAAGAACGTTATTTTGGGCTTTATCGATGTTTCAGTATGTTTCGTATTACATTTCCCGTTTTAATTAAGGCTATGTTCTCAGTTAGAGCTTTAATTTGACATTTGGCGACCTGAATGTAATGCATTTTTTTCTTGTGATGTCGTAAGTTGGTGAAGTTCGCTGTTCATTTTGAATTGTAAGCGTCTACTACGCCAATATTGACCATTATTTCTTTCAACACTTTCACCAGTTTGTATCACACTTCAAAATCCCAAATACCCATGAGCAGAGTCGGTTAGGGTCCACTAGCTATAATCTATTCCAGTGGCGTATTATGTTAGTCCATATGCACTAGGCTCGGGTAGGCAACCCGGTGTAACATGTCAATGCGGAAGTTTGGGCAAACCAAAGGCGTATTTGATAGATCGGTTTTGAACATTGTCTGGACGACAATGAATAATTATTCTAAGCCGCAATTGTCCGTAACGGTTATGACACATGCGTTATAACTTTTTAAACGGTTTGAAGCACAAGTATTTTATGCGGAACACCTAACTAATGACGCTACTGAGCTCTCTTTCCGCTCCTTTGCTTGAAAGCGATTGTTACGTTTTGTGGTTATATTAAATAAGCCAATTGAAACTGCAATCACAACGAGGTCGATGGGTGTCGGCTGCTTCCGTGAGTCGAATAAGGATGATGATGATGTTGTTAGAGGGTGATAGAGGTGTTTGTGATAATGATGTAAATGGTGCATTTACAGAGTATATCAGGATGTTTTATCTTCCTTTTATTGAAAACATACTTTAAAATGTTTATAACAAAGAAAACACAATTACTGAGTAAAGTAGCTATTTATTAATTAATTATGAATTAATAACTCAAACAAACATAATAAATTGTTAGTTGTTAAATGAAAATGAACGTGTTTTTTTACCTTAAGCATCAGAAAGTGTGCGTCTGGTAGGGGGTCCATCGTCAAATGAAGGCCGGGTCGAAATATTGATGCAGGGGATCTGGGGTACCGTGTGCGATGATAATTTTGACGATAAAAGCGCAGCTGTTATCTGCAACATGCTCAACATGACAGGGTGAGACAAGCAGTGGTAGTTCATAATTATTAGTTGATGTGTAGTCCAAAAGCTTGTTTAAGTAGTCGTCGATACAGCTTTTTGAGTTGAAATCAATGAAAAAAATCTGAGTCTATTTTCATATGGCTTCTTTAAAGTATTCATAAAGGTATGCACGTTTCGTTTGGATGTTGAAGAATTAAGACAATTTTATAATAAAAAAAATCTCGTCTGCCGAATTCTGCACAATAAAGTATAGAGATATAGACATTAAATATGTTATTTTGTCATTACAAAATATTCATATTACCTTTAGATTTGGTGAATGAAAAACTCACAGTAATTGGCTTTACCACTGTCATCTTTCAAATTTCGCGGAATCAAGTACCGGTCGAATGTCGCTACTGAAGTTGATATGTTTGAAATAAAGTGTGTTTCTGACAACAGGGTTTTCTAATGATTTGTTTGCCAGTTAATTCATACCATATTTTGAATTTGATTTAGATAAAAACTAATCTAACTTGAAATAGCAGGTGCTACACTGTATTCAATGTTTGATCATTCTGTTATTCCTCACTGGCATTTAGATAAAGAAAAGTTTTAGAATTATCATTTATTTAAATAAACTTGATGTTGAGTAATATCATGTTTAAAAATCTAAATTGAACAGTATGCAATTAAATTTTGGATATAAAAGAGTTAAAAAGAAATAAAACAACAGATCGATTTACCAATCCACCCGAAGTTTTCGGATGTGTGTTAGCATTATGCAACCGATTTAAACCTAGATCGTACCTTACGAAACTTTGATTATACATTCACTATTGAATTACATTTGAATTAAAATTATCAAGTGTTAAATACGAATCCTGTGTTAGCATTCTGATTTGCTAATTATTTGATTCTGTGATTTCACTTGTAACCTTAAATTTGTCTATTAGATCCGGAGACCAGTCTAGACCGTTTTTTAGATCCAGCGGCTACTATGGCCCTGGTACCGGCAGAATTTGGCTGGATAACGTGCAATGCAATGGCAACGAGAGACATATCGACGACTGTCAACACAACTCTTGGGGATTCAACGACTGTACTCATTCCGAAGATGTGGGAGTCGTGTGCGTTCCGGGTAGGTTAATGTCAAGTTGTATATAATGACCATTGCTTGGTTTTCCCTTGATAGGTATGGTGTTGTTATGAGCACATGAATAAATGTTATCATGTTCGGTGTATTGTCTTTATTTTTTATCTTACGTTAACGAGTGCTTAACGGGCATAGCGACAACTGAGGCGGTATTATAATTTAAAACTAATGATACATTTCAATAAGTATATATTAAATGTGTGTTTAGAATAAGGCTTCCTTAGTAAAAGTGCGTAGGTTAATATATGTTATTATAGTCATAAAGAGCTTTCACAGAGACTCTATTCGTTGATATTGGACAATAATTTGAAATGCAATGTTATTGCAGTACCGTTATCCGCATGAGCACTATAAATAACAATACTGAATTTTGTAAAACTGTCATTGAAATGAGTGACATTTCAACCACTCTGGAAGGCGTGAGTAGACAAAAAGCGTGTCCGGACTGTGACTTAATAAGTTATCTTAAAATACCGTACCCGTTTACTATGAGAAGTTTGTACATTTTAGCTCAAAGGCCAAGATCGTACTTTGAAATCAAAGGTCAAATGAAATAAGTTTTTGCAGTCTATACTTTTTTTCAATCATAATGTTATTTGAAAACAAAATTACCACACAATTTCACCTTGTGAAGAAAGTGTGTTGCGTGGAAGACTAATGAATCTGACTCAAAGGACTAGGTCACAATTAGAGGACAAATTTTTCGTCATATTGTAAGTAAATTAAGTAATTACTTTCTTACAGTGAAATTATATATGTAACACTATATTTACATAAGAACATATTAGACGGTTACACCATCTCATTTAACCATTTAAGTCACTTAAATATCAAGATATTCAAAGTCATTAAAAAATAGCATTAAAAACAATGTTTCAATACAGTAATTTGTATAAATTACGGATTTAAACAATTATAAAATCGTGCGTGTGAATTTTTATTAAATTACATTTAGTACATTAAAAAGACTTTAATGTGTTGTTCATATTTAAGAAGTATATTGTCCCTTTTTATAAATACTTTGATAATAAATGCAGCTTATTGTCTAAAAAAATTTCATTGTTTATTTAAGTTTTTTAATCGATTCAAGATATATGTAGATAACCAAGTATCATTTATCTCGAGCTCGCTCTCTTCGATCCGTAATACGAAGTTCGTCCTTTGAGATCGCCCAATCACGGTCGTTTATCACGGGCGTCATCTCTTTTTTGCGATGCATTAAAAAATAAGCTAATGCTTTTTGCGATTTGGCGCTAACGACCGGGGGGTACCGTTTTACTAAGCTACTTACGCAATTCGTAGACTTACGCACATATTTTAAATTCAGTCTAGTTCCTTCAAATTCTTGCTACATTAAAATTTGGTATGTTTGAAATGAAATTCATAATATAATGTTACATTCTAAGTAAAAATTAGTTTGCCTCAATCTGATATAAATGAAATTAAATTATTTTAAATATGTGCGTAAGTCTAAGACTTGCGTAAGTTGCTTCGTAAAACGGTACCCTCTGATGTTTTGAAATTTCACTCTAAATACTTCAGGGTGATTAGGTTTTATATATTTTTTCCAATATTAAAAAAATCTGGCAATGTAGTGCGATTCAGCGAAGCTTTATTCATCCAAAAATGTACTTAAACGTACAACCACAACCCATTTGGAAAATTTGAGACCCGTTGCGACATGGTTGAGTTTTTTTTAAAGCAAATCAATGTATTGTGCCAGTGTGACGATCAAAATTCCACCCGATTAATTCGCGAACGACATCAAATGATTGCGTTCAACAAACACTAGTTGCTAAATGCATAGGCACATTGACATCTTGCAGATCTATTAGATAATTTTGTATTTTCCCAAAAGAGATTTAGCCAATGCAAAGGAGCAGGATCTAATCACATGAGGTGGCGCCAATGCACGACTTATGAATTATCTATGATTTTCATTTGATAGATAATGTTCCCTTTTCATATTTATGTTTATTTTCCAACGTAAATTCTTAAACCCAAATCTATACAGAACAAAGTCTATATAAAACAAGATGTAAATATATGAATATATGAAACCAAGTCAATTAAGAAATCAATAACCTGAAAAAACATAGTGCACGATACAAATCCAAATATGTAATATTCAATAAATCCAATAGCTAAATTCTCAACATTCTCAAAATACGTTCTCTGCAACAAATGTATTACTGAAAAAATCAAAATTCACGATGTCATCAAAAGATATTACTTCTTCTTGAAACGATGAATTTTATCCCCTATTGCAGTTGCTTAATTTACTAAAAGGCAAAGGTCAAAGAATCTTAAATAGGCTTACCTATGTCATTCATTCCTACTAGTATCTGCAAAAATAGGAAAGCTTCGGCTTTTATCGTTGCCTTTTTTGTTTATTATACATAATCTTCTTTCCAGTTTTGTATTATATTCAATAACAGAAATCTTAAAAATCTCTTTGCAACACATTTTTCTTCATAAATATGTAGACTTTACTTGTTTGATTACATTTCATTATGATCGAGTTTAGAAAAAAGATAGAACACTTAACCTGGAATACGAAACAAAAATGTATGGTCGGCATCGTAAAAAATAAAATAGCGAAATTAGTGCATTGGTACCACCTCCTGTCATTAGCACCACCTCCTTTGCGTTTGCTCCATCTCTTTTCGAAAAAACACCAAATTATCTAATATATCGACAAGAAGCCAATGTTTTTGTGCATCGGAAAAATTATACATGTTCGAAGCAATGGTTTGATGTTGTAAGTGATACGGACTCATAGATAAAAAAATCGAAAGCAGTTTCACAAAGCATTTTACGTTTGCATTAGTAGTATT
Source organism: Dreissena polymorpha (assembly GCF_020536995.1). NCBI lineage: Eukaryota > Metazoa > Mollusca > Bivalvia > Myida > Dreissenidae > Dreissena > Dreissena polymorpha. The sequence continues at coordinate 81,781,551 of NC_068359.1, forward strand.
AGGACAATTGTCATGTGTTTGTAAATGTATAGTACATGAATATAACCAAAGGCTATTCGAGTTTACTAAATATTAAGGGCATATTCACAAATCACTGAAAAGGAAACACAAATGCGCGTACATAAGAACCGACAACTGCCTTTCCCCAATGACTAAGCTACCGCAAAAGGCTTTGATTTTACTGAACATCGTCGTCGAGAATAAACAACCCTGTTTTAGCCAAATAGTTACAGTCGAAGAAGTGTACATGAGGATACGTTCGTGCAGAAGCATGTTCATAATTATAAAGCCAAATCGAAGTCTTAGTGAGAACGCTTTTATTGTTTTAAAATACAATATTAAGGCCCTCGCATGATTAATTTGCTCGGAACCTTTTTTGCTCATCTGATAGGATAGTTTTGTTTATTAGGTAGTTCGATATCCGTCTTTTTCAACACGCCGTTGAAAGTAAATACACGTATTAATAGGCTTATTCCTCAAAGTACGATGGTTTTATCTTGTCAGTTTGAAGGTTGAAAAAAAGAGTGTATTATGGCTTATCTCCGGTAAGATGGAATCATGCTTGTGCCAAACCTTATTTGGAACAATTGATGTCATGCGGCGATGGTCTGGGGTGTTGAAGGCATTATAAGGAATAGTGTCTATACAAATTTGCCGATTCCGATTTGATTTCTTGTACCACTATAACAATCTCATACAGACTTATGTTTCTTGTGAGTACAAATTTGATTCGTATAAGGGGTCACTTCTTGCTTTCGCGTAGAACTTTGTAGATTTAAGCAAGTAGTTTCTTGACAGTTTTACAGTGTCTAAAATTATGTTTGACATATTGCTTGAAAAAGGAGTTTTAGTCATCGTATATTGTCCCGTTTTTGCGAAAATCACACAATGTATTTACGAAGGTTTTGCTTTGCACAAATGATTTTATTCGTTTCCGAAATTGCTTCGGATTGTTACATTTAAAGGTCCATATTTCTATCATAATCTCCTTTGTATACTCGCGTTCTTCGCTAAGAAAAGTTTGTCAAAGTTATATCTGGCTGTTATTTATTCTTTTTTCATCTGTAACCTGAGAGTTGTAATTGTCTTTGCAGTTGAGGTATTTTTCTTTAGTATCCTTAACTGTTCATTAGATTGAATGGAGCTCTTCATTCTGGAACGGGTAATTCATTGTAAAACGTTTATTTGTCTCTTAATAGCTAGCGACTTTTAATATTGAGCCATTCAATTCGCCGATAACATTGCAAAACAAAGATCTTATAAAAAGTAAAGATTAATCGGTGTTTTCATGATTTTCGTAATTTGCGAAATAATGTTCAAAAGAGCCGTCATATCATCGGCACTTTCTTTAAAGACAGACTATAAAGGCTAGACGAAGGGCTAACTTTATGCGTATTAGAGGAAAGGGAACTAAAGTATGTATCAATATTGTTACGCCCCTATGTATTGAGGTAAACTTTTTTCATCACGCGTTGTACTGAAAACTTTCGAATAACTATTAATGTACTGTTATACTCGTTTCATCTGTTTTGAAAAATGACCATATTCAAATAAACGTCGTACAAAACAATCACTTATTCAAACGAAGAATATTAATTGCAGTGTAAAAACACGTACAAAAAAACACAATGAAAGATGCTTGTAATCGCCAGCTTCCCCGTAAATATATTTGGGTGGTATTTATAGAGTATTCACATGGCCAGTCAGTTTCGTGTAAGTTGACAATTTATGTAATAATACAATAAAAGTGTTATAAAAACTTCCGAAATAAGTGTAACTTAACGTGTACAATGTTTATGAAACTGGATAATTACTATGAAACCAATGTGATAAATGACTTCGATGTATTAACTTTGATAGAGACTAAAACTCGACTGACTCCTATTCTGATTTATTATTTAAATCTTAAAGTGACCAAATTGGTCAGTGACCATGATTGTTGTCAGTTACCAAGATTTTGGTCATTAATTGACCATAATTCTGGGCACCAGTGACCAAAATTGGTCGGTCACGTGACTGATAAAACAAATAACCAAAAATAATGACCAAAAGTTGGTCGATACAGGAGTTCATTTATCAAACGTCATTACAATAAGACAAAATGCCGCCCTATTTAGAGAAAATGATGAAATTACAAAATGGATCTACTTAGATGTGATACATCTTACTTCAACAACAAAGTTTGACTCCCAAAGTCACTTTCACGAAAAGAAATTTCCAAGAAATTAATGAAACAAATAGCTGCAAAAATTGCAAGGTGCAACTTTAAGTAAATAGGTAAGCCGGCAGAAATTATAAAATACTAAAATGCACCACAAAGAAAAGAAATTCCAAAACATGAATGGGTTATGTCTAGCTTAAAGTTCTGGTGATGTTTAGATTATAAAGATTCAGTTGTAAAAATGTGTCAGTTGATCTATATATAGTCACATAATGTCACCAGTATGAACAACTTTACAGTCCAAAAAAGGGTGATTCTGTCACACCTGGGGTGAATCAATATACGCACGTAAGGCATAGTTTTATGGCACGCGCGAATGCATCCCAAGTAATCCGTTGAACGTGTGATTGACTTAATAAGGAGTTGACACCCGAAGACGATTTGGGGGGCATTTCCATGAATGTCTGACCTGTTCTAGCCAAACTACGAGTAACCGTCAAACCTTAACACGTATTGGGCACACAACTGAGTTAGGAATATCATATCCCCATCAACCGCTGTTATCAATCTAACACAACGAAGTCGTTGGTTTTTTCCAACACATACATTAGAATACCCAGACGGTTGGTCTCAGTGTTTCCCGAAAATTGCAGTTTTAGCCGGGGATACCTGTTAGCGTTAACCTTAAGATTAGCTCCTTGTGGTAGTTAAAAAACAACTCTTGTGTTCACCTCTATAAGTCACCTCTCTTCATGAGATTCACAACTTTCAATTTACACATCGAGATAAATATGTGTTTTTGCCCGTTGCATCTGTTTCGTGAAAAATATTTTTCTCACTTGCTTCATTTAAACATTGTTTCGCAGACCTGGTTTCCCAGTTAATGTTCTTCGTACGGTGATTGCTCCTTCCATCGTTACGTTGTCTTTGGTGTTTTAGCCAAAAGCGTGAATGAGACATGTCCATCACTGCAAGATATCGCAAACAAAACCCGTGTCCATAGATCAATAATCACATCGACACTTTAGGGTCAAAGTTAAAAAATGGACATAAATTACCTTATACCGAGAATACTTTCTTCATTCATCAGACGGTCTTACAAAAGCATTTTACAAAAATACTTGACTTGTTCATTTGTGTTTTGCGAACTTCTCATAATTTAAGACCCCGTATATATAATGAGATTTCGTTCATGCTGGCTATGTTTGAGTTTCAATATGTTTATGGGTGAGTACCTTGTTCTTTAAACTAAAGGTCATTTTATACATTTATTAGTACATTTTTTTCTTGGATAAAGTTTTAAATATTAAAAAAAAAATTCTTTTCAGCTCCATGTATCTGCAGAGAGGAAGGAAGGGCGTAGTGAAGCATTGTGCTTGTTTTGTGTATACGCTTCACAGTTATTCTTTTTTAAACCGCATGCAATATAGACTGGTTTACGTATGTTACAAGTTAAGTCGGCGCACAACATACAATAAAAATCATTAGTTTCGGTATTCAAATCCGTCAAGCGGATCGACGTTCTCGCCACATACACAGTACACCGAGCCTTGACGCGTTCAAGATTGGTGTTGGCAATCAAAAACAAATTGATAAGTTAATTAAAGTTTATATTCTTGTTTGACTAACAAATTTAAGTATAATATTGCTCAAACATATCCCCTATAACACTCGTTGTCTATTTTCTAAAGGTGCTACAACTAATCAAACTGACCTTCAGTATCGATTGCGTAACGGCATGCGGAGCAATGAAGGTCGACTGGAGGTCAACTACGGCGGCGTTTGGGGAACAGTTTGCGATGACAAGTTCGATAACAACGCTGCAAAAATCGTCTGTAAAAAACTCGGTTTCGCTAAGTAAGTTGTTAGATAATTTTGTAAAAAGTCTCCAACTTGTCTCAAAGAATCAAGCAGATGATTATGGAATCTTATTGTCTGTTGTTTGATGAATATGGTGAGACGGAAACAGGGCTCTTGGTAAACAAAACTTTTCACATGTCAGGTGAAAATATATTGTTTGTTGCATATTGTAAAATCCAAAACCGGCCACCAAGGCATAATCCATTCAAAGCACCGAACGTTGTGTTATCGTTAGAATTAAATTAAGTGTCTGTCATAGAATATTTTATTTGATTGCACAGTGTAACAGCCCTAGTCGCTCCACAGGGCAAATACGGTCCCGGAAGCGGACGGATATGGTTGGATGATGTTACGTGCTTTGGAAACGAGCGTTCCATCGCTGAGTGTCATCACAACGACTTCGGAGTCAATAACTGCAACCATTGGGAGGACGTTGGGGTAATCTGCAATACAGGTAGGCGGGCATTTAGGCTTATACTCCGCAACCAACTCCTGGCTTTCAACAAATCCCTATACTCCATTATATTGCTTTATTTTGTAAACAAATCAAGTACTGAACTCTTCTGTATTTCCTTTAACAGAATATTTGTATGCTCACTGAAAGAGAGTATTAAATCGTTACCGCTCTGTCAGTAGTTTTATTTTTATTTTTGATATATTTAAGTTTGAATTATTGAATGATTGAATAACTCTGCATAATTTTATCAATCATACTTGATCTGTGCCTGTGTGACTGTCTATTCGGTACTCGTTCTTGCCCAAAGTGTAATGTACTGATCCAAAATCGACGGATTTTATTTTATACATCCCGGTGGGGCGGGCATGCATATACTGTAGATGTTCCAGTGCAATTATGTTTCAGTGATTTATTGTCCGTCGATTCCAAATAGGGAATATTCGTTTGCAAGGAATGTTTCGTCTTCATACGAAATCTCAGGAACATGATACGGATTTGATGAATCTTTATATGAAGTACCCTTATAGAGAGATATTGTCAGGTCGTTCCCCTCCCATGGTTTTTGTAAACGAATCACACTTGATACTATACAAGGTATAAATTACCGGAGAAAATTGCACGGCCACATCACCTGATATGATTCGGACAGAGACTGTAATGTACTGGACCGAAAATCGATATCCAAGGCATAAAATTCATTTCCATCATTGTTTATAACTTCGAATTATACACACACTTTAAGTCGTAAACAACACTCACTGTGCATACTGTCATAGCAATACGCTTATTAAATGATCGAAAAATTACGACGGGGTAGCAATTTTTTTTAATTTACATGTAATGAAATATTAATAAAAAGGGCAAGAATGGCCGGGGGCCATATTGGTCTGGCGTCGCAACATAAGCCCTTAAGCTACAGCTATGCCTTCTAGATATGACATCTCGGTTTCGTGATTGCACTTCAAATACAATTATTGTCTTTTGATAACAAACGGAACAATGTCTAATGAGTGTTTTATATGTAGGAGCTAGAAATCGACAACAAATTATCTGAATTTGATACAAAATGAATGTAGTGTCGCATAGGTTAAATATGCGTATCTTTCAGAACGTTGTGCTTGAAGAAGTGCCTCTAAATTACACATATTAATTCTACATAGAAGGTATAGTTGTTGCACCAGATTTTGGGAACTAATGATCCTGTATTTCTCATTCAATGGAGGTTTACTGAAAGATTGCTGTAACATCCCTATTAACATGCATATATTATTAGGTTATGTCGCTGCAATGAGGCTTTAGGGAAGTACTGCCTAATTATTTCAAAATCAGACATGTTCTATATTAATTTCATTTATATGCTGGATCTCAGGAAAATACAAGAGATACGTGAAAACCATGTAGAGCTGCCCCCCCCCCCCCGGCCTTGCAGCGTGGACATCCCTGTTGCATTTCACTTTGATCCCTTGATTTGAAACTCATGACGGGTCATCCATAGTCAAGACGTACCAGCATACTCATTTATATGATGATAAGCAGTATCTTATTATTTTTAAGTAAATCTTATTGTAAACGTTAATGTGGCATTTACATTTGGTCTTTTATATTAACTTTCGGCAAAATTATTCTTTATATTCTAGCTTTGACCTGCTTACCTAAAAATCGAAAGGCGTCTTGTCCGTTCCAGGTTATCATCATATTTAGGTAAATGGTTGTGAGCCAAAACGTTTAATATATATCACTGAAAGGTATATGAAGTGACGGACTTAACGACTGAACAAAGTGTTATTGCCCTGCTCCTTCGAATGTGGTCAAATGATTCGAATTCGAATAAACGTGTGGTATTATAATTTGGTGAACATGTGCATATTGTCAGGGCGTTTCGCTTCAATGTTTTTTTTGTTACAGATATTTGTTGCGATATAAAGTAACCTTTAAGGAAGTTAATATGCCCTTTTGAATGCTCCTTATTGAAATGCTCCGATTGTTTTATGTATATTTTGCCATTTCAAAATAACATGACTTTTAATTACCATTTAAAATCTCTAAGACTCATAAGCCAATTTTTTTAATAACAATTTAATCCGTGTAGTAACACAAGCGATTTTTCTGCATGATAAGGTCTATCGATCTTTCTTTGTAGTTTAAGCCCTTTATTACGGAATCCGGATAGTGCCATCTATAATCTCGCCCATCTTTCATCAAGGGCGACACACGACACACGAAGCGATGCACGATATTTTGCGCAACACACGAAGTGACACACGATATTTTGCGCGATGCACGAAGCGACGCGCGAGAATGTACCACGAAATATTGCCCTTGTGAAGGTTACTCTAAAGGCGATATGTCGTGGTAAATATCGCGTGTCGCTTTGTGTATAGCGCAAGATATCGTGTGTCGCTTTGTGTATCGCGCAAAATATCGTGTGTCGTTTTGAGTATTGCGCAAAATATCGTATCTCGCGTTCAAAGGGCGACACACGAAACACGAAGCGACACACGATATTTTGCGCGACGCACGAAGTGATACACAATATTTTATTATTATTATTTTATTTATTATTATGTACAATCAACACATCCTTTGACAAAACGCATTATCGGCGATGCTTGTTCAGTTTCATTGGTATTCTTGTGAGACTTTTCCACATCCGCCATTCATCATCATTGATTTGTTTGCGTGTTGCGTCGACTATGATAACAACAAAAGTAAAATACACACAAAATAAATTTAGTTTCAATTTGAGGGAGTGCCTTTTCCCCTAACAACTATGTGAAAAGCTTCAGATTCCATGGAACCGAGAGTTTAACAAACAAGTTGACCTTGTGTGCGTTTTAAAAACATATGATTTGATTACCATGTACGGGCTTCCAACCGCTAAGTGGCAAATTATGTTGTTGTTCATTCGGTGTAATCCCGTATTCATGTCTTACTTCTTATATCTCTTTCATTGATCAATCATCCTACTTTTGATTGAATGTTATGTAAAGAACGTCTATATCTGCATATTTCAGACTGTGGGGAGTGGTATAGCAGTTTCAGTTCGTTAATTTATCAGACAATAGTCTACAAATATTCACCAACTTTCGGTTATGTGGCTGAAATGACATGCAAACCGGGATACGTTGTCGTCAACAAAACCAGTACGCGATTTGAATCAGCTGTTTGTACAGAGAACGGTACATGGAGTTTACCTGCATATTCAGCCTGTGTTCCAGATGGTAATAATAATGATGGACTAAATAATACCAACCGTAGTCATCACAATAATTTAACAATGGTTTCATTAGTAATGCCGATGAGATTGCATTAAAATAATTTTATCAAAGAAAGAGTTTTGTGTTTATGCCTTAAATAACACAGTAAGTTGCTTATTGATTGACCTGTCAAATAAAAAATGTTCATACATTGATGAATGGATATTTGCCACAATAATGTTTATTGAGAGCATCGAGTATTAAATCCTTACGACAATCTTACATTCTAATACCTCAACTGTAATCGTCAACACGACGGCAGCGTGTTCTTGTTCAGCGGGACAATTATGGTGGTAGATAAAACAACTACATGCATGATTAATGGGCAACGAATTGAACCAGAGCCCAAACGTTTTGCATGTAAACGATGGATTACAAATTATTCTTAAGGTTTTAAAAAAGTCTTTACAATTTTTAGATATCATTATTATGTTGAGTTTTAATACTGTTTGTGCGAGCATTGAAGTGTTTCATGTTTAATAGATTTTAGACAATGAACTCGAAGCATGAAATAGTATCCATGGTCCAGGCATCTTACTTTGCAACAACATAAAAATGTGCCTTGGATGCATAAATTCGCTTTATTAGACATGTTAAAGTTGAACTTTTTTGTGTTTACTATCAATGTTCTTTTGTTTCGTACATCGTTGTGTTTAAATTTGTTGTTTTATTTTGTAAAACAATGCCATTAGCTTAAGAATTATATAATTGTCAACGTATTTACAAGAAAAATGCAAGAAGTGACTTCCAGCATGTTTGTATTTAGAGCAAAAGAATGTTAAAAACTGTTCAGTCAACGTGGATACGAAACACAGAACTTGGAATGAAACCCAACCTGGAACGATCGCTGAAGAAAAGTGTCCAATTGGTAAAACAATGTATTCTTCCCTCACCTTTCTTCCTATATATACTAGTATTGATATTAAATGTTTACTACAATGTGCGACCATAGCACCCAAACAAATTAACCGTTTGATTCTCCGTATCGTGATGGCAATATGTGCCGTGCTATACTTGTATTTACAATACAGGGTTGAAAGAATTATAAAGCACTTAAACACATGATGATTGCTAAAACAAAATGCATTTTTGCAATATATCCAAAATAAATTTACATATAATTTGCGTCTGAAGGATATTCCGGGATGGTAAGTCGGCAATGCAGCGAGGAAGGCAACTGGCTCAACCCTTTCTACAATTGCATATCCAAAATCGTTGCTGATTTAATAAAGGCGGTGAGTGAACAATTAATTGTATTAATATTAACGGTCTGTAACTGAACAATCCTAACAAAATTCATTGCCTTTAATGTATGCCCAAGATGTCGGACAAGAAGGCTTTGTATGCAATTGTTTTTTCATCACGCCTGTATACGTATTTTAAGTGTAATCTTCAACCACGTAACGGCTATAGTTTATGTTGTATTGGTTCTTTAAATTGTTATGAATGCTACTCTCCATTGCTGTATGTCAATGAAATGGACTTAAAAAAGTGTGCAAACACATAGTTTAACTTATCCGAACGTTTCCAAATATTTTAAGAAATTCTAGCGCTCTAGTAATTAACCATATGTGATAAATGCGCTTTTCCACGAGGATGTTTACTAATATAAAATTGTAATAGTGTATATGGCTTAAACCTGTCTGTTTTCTGAATCAATCGGTGGCTTGCGATTGATTCCCGACAAAGGCACGAATGCAAAATGTATAAATACCTAACACAATCCAAAATATGTAACTGTAATTGTTAGTATTGTCGGGTTTTTAGGTATGAAATGATATTACAAAGCATAGCAACTTCTTGGAAAATAAAGCCAACGACACACGCTTACATCGATTATTACTTCAATATTCATACCGTCTAGTTCCATCGATTTGTTAAAAGCATGTCATGTGTTATATTTTGTTATAGTTATTTTTATCCGATTGTTTGCATTCAAAACAAGGATACAAATATATAAAATATTACTTTTTAGAAGATTAAAATCAATATTGTGACTGAGATATCTTATTATGCAGCGGTTGGGGCGGCATTTCATATAAAACAAACTATTATTCACGTATAAGCAAATAAGACTATTGACATTATAAACATAATTGTTTAATTTTCTCAATATGTTATTCCGCAAAAATGAATATATTTTATGCAAAAACCATAATAAACTAGGCGGCAGTCCATCATGTTTGTGTGGTTTGGTTATGTTTTTATCAGCTTCAGAAAGGCGATGCGATTATTTTGTATCCACAAAGAATAAGATATGTATCCATTTTGCTACCAGTATGTCGGTACGGTCGTCCTCTCTGTAAATATGTTGTGTGAAAAAGCTATGTCTAACTGGCCTCTTAAGCAGTCTATGACAGCTTACAATCAGCAACATGATATGGTAATAAACATACTATTAGCATTTTTAAAGATTATTTACACATAGTTGAATTACTTTTGCCGTGATCATCAGTAACCCATTTTATAACACAATTATTGCTCGATGTAACATATTCATATTCGTGCGATTATTTTCGACGCATATAAAAACAAATATTATGTATGATGACAATTAAAACAAGGTCATACCGTCCTTAACGCCGTTACATTTGAACTGCGTTAAGCTCTTTGAACTTCGAAAGGATTAAATTTATCTGGGTACAAGTCGTGATGTTGTATAACGGCTTTACGTTTGGAAATAATGGATGTTTAAAAAAAATAATTTCACACCTTTTCTCGGATTACTAAATAATATAATTTAGTAATACTTCCGTTAGATATGCAGATTTTGTTTCTCAACTCTCTTAAGTTCATGTTTTTTCAATCCTGTACGGAAATATTTTACGTGATATTATTTAGAATAATGTTCCTGCATTTGATAAGAAAACGTGTTTCCGCTATTTAAATTACTTGTAACATATTGGTCAACCACTTCAGAAAATTGGATCAAGACCAAACTTAGTCCACATGTGTTTTAAGGAAATAAAGACAATAAATTCGAATTTATATCCTTCAAAATGGCCGCTATTTGTGTGTTTTCAGTCAGGCGTTTCCAATATTGGTTCAGAATATATCTTCCCCATGCATTAAATTTTATCTAAATGATTTACATACAAACGATATATACGAGTGTGTTTAAAAAAAGAAATGGATGTCTTGTTATAAGGTCAGGGTAATACTTTGAAGTCAAATGTCAAACTTTGCGACTTTTGTATTAAAATAGCTCTTATCCGACCTTTGACTTTGAAAAACATTTAATGCTTTCAAAATAGCTATAGCCGTGGAATTGATATTAACCTTTCGCAAACAATGTTGCACACGTAAGATTCTGATGACAGTCTATAAGACCAAGGTCATATTATGAGGTCTACTTCAAAACTCAACAAAACTTTGTTGTTAGAGTTGGGCATTTTCAAGCTCTATCTTCACCTTACAATATAGGATTTCAATATATCTCCCCTTTAGTGCAAAAAGGTACCAGGTGGCATTGAAAATAGGGGGCACATGGTACCTTTTTGCGCCAATGGGGCGATATAGTTTCTTACAATTGGTGGCATGTATGTGTCACGGTCTGTTGTGCCAAATAAAAACAATACTGATGGCTACGAGGTCAAAGTTCTAAATGGTGTTCAAAAATTTAAACAACACACTATTGTTTCGTTAAAGCTACCTTGATGCATTGCCTTATTTTGAAATGATGAGTGGAAACCTATTAACACAACATGTTCATATTAAAATGTTGTCGCGCTTAAGATATGTGTTAACCATACATTATTGACATATAGACATATTTTACATATACCACATGAATAAAATAATTGAATACTCAAAGAAATAAAATAATAGTACCGACGTCGCAATATATGATATTCGTCATCAGTAGTCGTCATCTGCAATCGTAAAAAAGTTAAGCAAAATGATGGCATAATTGTAATGTTGTTATATATATAATTATAATACTTTTTGTAATACATTTGCTGTAAAGATTAATGGCTGGGCAGACACATTATTAAATGATGTTATATTTTATAGAAACTTATTTTAATCCTTATCTTATCTGAACCGACAGAAAAGTCTATGGAATTTCCACCCGAAGATAGTTTTGCCCCGTTCGACTCAAAATTGTTTGACATTACTTAGAATGTCTTTGAGAACCCTGAAAATAGAATGCAATACTCGATAGTTCAATAGGTGGTTTTGTCTATCTCAAACATATCAACTTAAATTGAAGGACATCGGCCAACACAAACGTACATATGTGTAGGCACTTTCTATCATTCATACGTCTCTGGTTACTATGCTTTGCCAAATAAGCCCTATGCAACATAATTTATTGTGTTTTGTTTTTTGTCCCGTTGTTCCTTAACACGATATCTAATTTGCTTGTGTAAAATGATTCTCATAATAAATAACACCAGTGTTAGGAGCAACACGATCCTCCTCTTTGTCCGTTTACACCATAAGCATAAGCAGGAAATTAAACACCGATTATGTTTACATTTACTTTCTGACTCGTTATTCAGTGTATCATAATAGTAATTGAGGCCCACGTGTACACACCCATACAATTAAAACGCTGAACGTCAACAACCTATGTTAAGCCTTAATCATTTAGGAAGCACGTTTGACTTCAACAAGATTGTTCAAGCCAATGTTCAAAACCGGTCATGATGATGCCCTTACAGTTATTGCGAAACTGTGATAATTGTTACGTAATTGTCAACGACCAAGAAACATATAGTTTTTCATTATCGACTTGGCGATAAATAAAAATTGAAACACATGAACCGTTTTGTCTTATGTTTACAATTGCTGAAATGCGAAGCGTTAAGGAAAGAGTAAATTTTATGAGGCCATGCTGCATCGGTTTGATGGAAATCACTTATCAAAAAGACAATAGTGGTGATAGCTTATATTTATAGTTGTAGTTCAATATTTCTCTCATATTTCATCTAGATTGGATGAATATTTTTAGACCAACCACTCTCGTTAGTGTTTTCATCCTTAAAGGCCGTTTATAAATCTTCAAATCTTCATTAATATTTCATATAGGCAAAACGATATGATAATTAGTGGTGGTTATCTTGGATTTGGCGACAATCTTGGATGTTTGTGGTTGGGTGCAATGCTTATGGGTTTTTTTTTTGTCGTAATGTGCAACTAAGCCAAGAATGGTGATTTTCCCATTTTCACTAGCGAAAATAACGTTCTATATTCAAATACGCATGTGTTGTACGTTGTTTTTGTACAAGCACTTTCTTTACAATAAAAGGTGGAGAGTTTGAAAGTATCACCGTCTGCTGAGAAAATAACTGACAGTTTAGATCAGCTGGTAAATGTAACAAAACCTGAGAACGGATCATCTTATATCGGTGAACTTAACGCTGTTACTGACATGTTGGACACTATAACAAGCGTCAGTAACGTCGTTGGCGCTACGGATAAGCAAGCTGATGTAAGATATTAAACCTATTTGATCAATGCAGTTTATTTAATAACATACAATTTCAATAAAATGCCATCTTGTTAGAACTACCTTCCATCACATTTTTGTAGACCATTGCTATATGAATTAAACAATATAACTACATTAGACGTGAAAATAAATATTGATTAATAATATGTTTTTATTTATGTATTTATATTTATCTATATATATTCTATGTTTTTAGTCGTTCTTTTCCGCAACAAGTAACTTAATTGACACTAAAAATGCCGATTCATGGCAATCAGGAGGCGACCAGTATGGAAACTATGGCTCTCAAGAAGAATATCAAGCGGTAAGATGTGTTTTCTATAAGTTTGTTTCATTGTTTTATCATTAATTGACTTGTGTATATGTTATTTAACTTACATAATTCTGATGAAACAGTCTCCTGTATTTAAAAATAAGTATTCCGCTCTCATACAGAGAATAATAATAAAAACAGATTCAAAATGAGTGGCGAGTTGAGCTGACTTTTAAAAAAATGTATAGATATAATTTTATCCAATTAAAGGTCCAATTTAACACATATTTTGTCCATAATATTATAACATATTGTAGAGTTTGCAACGCTATAAACTTTCTCATTATGTCATAATCATCTGTTGAAAGTTCGCGTAACGCAACGTTTTGTGAATATTTGTTTAAATGACCGTTTAATGTGACGTCAGATATGAAATTGTATAACGCGCAGCCATAGAAGCAAAGGCTGTTCAATTGTCATATCAATTAACTAACCAATCCTTTTGCGTAGAAAGTATAATTTTATGTCCATTGCAGTTAAATATACATACACATTGTTAACATATAGTTCACATTGATCTCATCAAAATCAATAACGGTTTGATCTCTAATTTTTCTCACTTTAAATTTATTGACCCCCTCTTTGATTAGCAACCCTGAAGTATTGTTGTCAATGTTTCTATATTCTTTACTTTTATTTCTCAGACACCCAGAACTTCCTCTATAATTTAAGACGACAATTGGCTATACAGTGGCATCTGATCTGTATTCTACTTAATTACATTAATCCGTTTACACATCGCATTTTTTACAACCAGACGACTGTCATTTAACATGGCAAATCAATGCGAGAGGTCAATGGACCGTTGCAATGCGCTTTAGGGGTTAAAGTGCTTTATTCCAGTTATTGACATGGCTTCATTCAATAGCTTCAATCGGAAATTAATTTTAAAGACTCTCCGTAAAGAAGTTCTATATAATGCGCCTTCTTTTATGGTATTAAACACTTTGATTAAATACTATTTTTATGTCACAACATAGGTTGTTCCGTATAAACAATTAGTAGTTTCGTTACAAACATAATAAACTCTTCCCTAATTACTTTCCAGCCCCGATTGAACATACATTTCAATCTTAAAAGTCTGAAATATGGACTATTTAAAAAAAACAGTATCGATACTCCAAAATCATAGGTACCGAGCATTTGTCGCTTCTTAAATCTTGTATTTTGCTCTGAGTTGGTAATCTCTGACGTCACAGTGGAAGTCAGACATGAGAAATAAGACACCAACCGAAACGTTGAACCAGCGAAAGAAAGCCAAAAAAAATATAATTTCTCTTTAAAAAAAAAAAGACAATTTGAACCTAAGCTAAAGAAACTCAGCGTACAGATTATATAGTAGTGACAGACCTGTACGCTGAAGCCAACCACGTATCGAAAGTCAACCAGAGTCGTAACATACTTATGTCACGCTATAAATCAAAGACAGTTCATTTCTTAGATACATTTCTTCATATATTGGTGAATGAATATAAATTACTGCATCGGGGCATATTTTAAGGTTCAAATGTTTCAAATGCACCTTACAATAGATGAAAATAATTCTCATCAGCCTGAAATTCACAATTTTGACGCCATTGTCGCTTTGTCACGTGACGAGTTTTCATTTGGATACTTTCGGATCGACCTTGACATTTTTTCTGAAATTGTAAACATTCCTCTCGTTTACTGAAATCTATTATTTGTGATTAACAACTTACGTCTGGTGGATTAAAACACTGATTTCAAAGTGAATTTGGTAATTTTAAATAATTTTTACTTTGAGTTTGTATTTACACTACAATTTGTTTACAAAACAAGGAAGAATAATTTAAAGTACCGGGAAATGTAATTCTGACTTTGAAAACACTTAAGCAAATGGCATGTTACTTAAAATAGAAATAACGTCATATGACCGTGAAATCTCGGGAGATTCGCATTTCAATCAAATCTGTCGCATCGCTGCTTTCCTCCATGTATTAGAGCAGAAAAGATAAGTTTTAAATGTTAAAGATAGTATTTTGTGAAAGAATATATCAGTTTAATGTGAAAAATGACAATCCTTCCGATTGAGTGGCTGATTTGGGCCAAAAACTGCGTTAAAAAGCTGTTTTGGATCGGTCTTTGTTAACTGTCAACTTTTTAGCTGCGCTGATTATTGAACAAATCGTTCACTTAGTGATGCAAGCATGAAACTTGGCATACATTACCTTTAGGTACCCCTTTCTTCAAAAAGCACGTTAGCCACTTGAAAATTCAAAATGGCGGCATTTTTTCAAGATGGCCTCCAATACTCTGTTTTTAGCAAGAAGTACTAGTACGGTCAATATATGAAAAAATACCTTCAACCACCAAAAAATTGCTAAAAAGGGTATTTCAACTGATCCTAGTAGGGTAGACCGTCCTTTAACACATATCAAAAGTTTGCCATAATCGGACCTCCAGAAATTTTTTTTTTCAAGATGGCCGCCAAGCTGGCCGCCAATTACCTAATAATGATCATAACTATGTAACTATGCAATCAAATTTGATGAATGTGTTGTCTATACCTAAGTTTCAAGAGGCAATAGCTGCGCTGATTATTGAAAAAAATCGTTCACTTAGTGATGCAAGCATGAAACTTGGCATTCATTACCTTAAGGTACCCCTTACTTCAAAAAGCACGTTAGCCACTTGAAAATTCAAAATGGCGGCATTTTGTCAAGATGGCCGCCAATACTCTGTTTTTAGCAAGAAGTACTAGTACGGTCAATATATGAAAAAATACCTTCAACCACCAAACAATTGCTAAAAAGGGTATTTCAACTGATCCTAGTAGGGTAGAACGTCCTTTAACACATTTCAAAAGTTTGCCATAATCGGACCTCCAGAAAGTTGTTGTTTTTTTCAAGATGGCTGCCAAGCTGGCCGCCAATTACCTATTAATGATCATAGCTATGTAACTATAAAATCAAATTTGATGAATGTGTTGTCTATACCTAAGTTTCAAGGGGCAAAGAACACATAAAGATCATCAGACATTGTTTAAGTTTACAATAGTACACACAAATCCAACATGGCGTCCAAAATGGCCGCCAAGATGGCCACAAAAACTTATAAATGATCATGACTATGTAAATATCCACTCAAATTTGATTATTTTGGTGGCTATACATAGTTTTAAAGGGGCAAAATCACATTAAGGTAGCGCACCTCTAATGATTTCCCGCGATTTATTTTACGTTCATTGCCGATCTTCAATGATCGGTTATTTCCGAAAGATGCATTTTATTTTTGTCAAACTTCGAATTTGATATATGTTTACGTAATTCCTTTAGAATACATTATTTTCACAATAAATATTGACTTTGATCCAAATATCATCTGAAAAAATACGATTTCGCGATTTCTTCAAAGATCGACGAGCCTTTTTACCTGTTTACTTATAGATATCTTATTTAAGCTTCCAAAAAAGTGAAGTTGTCGTAGCCGAGTGGTTAAGGCGATAGATTAAAAATATTTTGGAATCTTCCCGCGCAGGTTCGAATCCTGCCGACATCGCATACTTTTTGCGACGCTTTGTATTTCTTTTCTAACGTAATTTGTTTAAATATAGCATATAAGCTATGTTTATTCTTAAATATGTTGAAAGTTTATGCACATCCTTTAATTTTTAAAATTTAAACAACGTTATGGCTAAATTGGGTGATTTACTGCTGAAAATACGAATGATGCATGTTGCATTTTTATTTTTATTTCAAAAAGAAAACGGTAAATCTGTCTATTTCTTGGTATTTTTGCTGTATATAGTGTTTCTAAAAAAACTACGTTTAAAATATAACTTAAATGATATTATTTTGAATTTTATGACACTTTGTTTTTAACCGACCCAATTTTTACTTGGCTGAAATCACTTACTTTTCATAGCGCTCTTCCATAGATAAAAATTTGTAAAAAATAAATGTCTGTAAAAGAATACTTATTTCATCTTGTTTATTCTTTAAACACCTTTAATGCATCTGTACACACCAACTGCATGCCCATGTTTGGAAATTTGAATGAATTATGGAACTTTTATATACCCCAGGGGTGAACTGGACAAAAGCCGAGCGTGGGGGTGGTTTTGAAAAAAATATGTATATTTTTTTTAAAGCATGGAAAGCCTACCTACAAATTTGCCTGTAGTTTAGTGAAATGATGCTGATTAAAAAAAATAAATAATTAGATTATATTTGGATATGTGCCCATTAGGGGTGCGCTACTTTACGATCATCATACATTGTTTAAGTTTATTATATTACTCACAAATCCAGCATGGCGTCCAAATTGGTCGCCAAGATGGCAACCAAAACATATTAATGATCATAACTATGTAACTATCCACTCAAATTTGATGAATTTGGTGTCTATACCTAGGTTTCAAGGGGCAAAGAACAAATAATGATCATCAGACAGTTTTTAAGTTTACAATAGTACACACAAATCCAACATGGCGTCTCTAAATATCCACTCAAATTTTATTATTTTGGTGGCTATACATTGGTTTCAAGGGGCAAAGAACACATTTAGATCATCAGACTTTTATTATATTAAACACAAATCCAAATGGCGTCCAAAATGGCCTCTAATATGGCCACCAGAATCTATTAATGATCATAACTTTGTAACTTTCCACTCACAATTGATGATTTTGGTGTCTATACCGAGGTTTCGAGGGGCAAAGAACACATAACGATTGTCAGATATAGTTTAAGTGCATTATGTTACACAGAAATCTCACATGGCGTAAAACGACCCAATACGAAGGACCACAAGTCTATTACTTTTGACGTGCTGCTTGTTATGTGAAACGCCATAGTTTGGACCTGCCGTGATTTTTGGATTTTGTCAAGAGGATCGATATTTTTCAGCTTCAGGCAACACTGAATTTTCAGGAAATGGTGCGTATCTTGCACCAGAATATACAGTACCCAGGGCTGCAATTGTCATTCAAATTCTTGCCTATGATTAATACGTGTACAATGGGGACTAAGCGTGCATTCTGTCAACATAAGCCTTAGTTTGCAACCTTGCCACAACCTTCACACCATTGTAACGTTTGACCAACCCTTGTATTGGAAGGCTGCCAAAATCATCACTGATGCGCCACAAAGTAGTTTAAAGTGTTGATTAAAATTTGGGATATTTCATAAACGTATGAACTTGCGGGGGGGGGGGCGCAAAGTATCCCTCATGGCAGAAACCGCTCTCAAAAACATACTTGAAGCAGTCTATAGTGAAAATGCGCAGATTGTGCACATTGTGACACGAAAAATTGTCCAGAGGGCTTCACGGGACCATCTTCTTGTTGAAAAGGGCATACACAGCCAGCTTACAGCCGAAATGACCCAGGAAGATCCAGACATTTAAATGCTGCTGGATCATGCAAAGGATTTGTACTCTTCCCTTCTTAGGGGCAAAATGACGCTAGTAGATGATATGTTATGCAATTTCTAACAAACCCGATAGGGCTTCATAGAAGAAGAAACGTGCCCAGACCTCAAAGATAAGCATAGTATGGCTGAATTATCAGCTTACGATTAACAATTTAAGGGTGTTGATTAAAGCATATCGTATTGGGTGTTGGCTGATGCATTAGCAGGCAGTGTCCGATTTTCTATCCATCTTTGCTGCAAATAAGCGACCAAGAGGAAACGCACCCAGACGTTAATCGAAAGTTCGGTATTGGTTTTCACGTTTGTCGTAGGAGCCATCAATGCTATGCTTGGCTAGGACGTGTTCTTGTCATTGAGCACACATTGATGATGTGTTTATAGAGCACGTGTGGTCTAACTCGCGGTAGTAAAATTGCCGAGGAAATGCAAACCCCTTGGACCCTATCTGCATCATCCGAGCACAACAGTGGGATGCAGGATTTCACAGATCTGACCTATACTTCAATTCCACAATACAAAGATTCAACTGAGGCTTGCATCAAAGGGGATTTTTTTATCTATAGAAAATGCAGACACGGATAACAACCTGCTCTCTATTCACAGCTAACCCTAATCTGAGAAACATGGTCAATAAGATAGTGGCTGAGTAAGATGTGAATGTTCATGTAGTTGATGCGTCTGGGAAAACGATCATAAGAGATATCATAGGAAAGTCGGTCTTTGCTTATAAATTCACGGGAAAATACAGATCCAAAGCTCTTGGGAATAGCTTGGCTGTTAAGATCGCTTCTGACCGTGCTTTTTATCCTGCTCTTCTGTTCCAGCGTTTTCTGGTGGTGCAAAAATCTGGAGATCCTTCCGTTGCAGTCGTATTGTCTTTTGAAAGGCGTTCCCTTCCTGCTGCCTTCATTGAAACCAATATCATACTGTGTACAGCAGATAAGCCTCAGATCGCTCAGGCAATTTGAAAGTATGCTATAGACACATCACGTGAGGCTGAGATGAACTGTATTCATGAAACAGATGCATAATGGTGGCACTCTTAAATCCTGGACCATGGAGAAGGGCGACTTATATTACGCAATAGCCGAGTCTTATGGAGATTCATAGAAAAAACATAACGTACAAGCGACAGTGGGGTTCGATGGCTACGAAGACGGTCATTATAACAAGGACAACACGCACCGGAGACGATGAAACAAACGCAAATCATATTGTGAGTTTAAGCAAATAAACAGAATGCTCATGTAAAAAAGGAAGATTTTTGTCTCATGACAGAAACAAGGCCGGATTGATTGCTCTGATCAGCACAACTCTGCCTTAAATTGGATGCTATGTTGTTCTGTCTTCAGTGGATGCAGACGTTGAAATTGTAAAAGAAACAGTATAACGATCCCGTCGTAGAACTACACAGTTGGTGGGCGAGGATACAGATTTGCTCATCTAGATCCTGCATTACTCCGAAAGGGACAATAAGACCATCTACTTCTTCTTTGATGTAAATAAATAGTCAAAGGAACACAAAGTGTATAATATTAACCCTTTGGAAGAATTCATGCTTATTCAGGCTGTAATTAATATTGAATGATTTTCAGCAACGGTAAAAAAATGAAGTCTACAGAAGTTAGTAAAACCTGATCCTATTTTGAAGTCATGTGCTAGTTCATTCTCTCTTCCAAATGTCATAACTATGAGTTTATGATTATTCAACTGCTTAATGATAACCTCAACTCGATTTAAGTGTTCCTTGTCTCCTAAACTATGGCGTTTTACATAACAACCATAACTTTTGAGTAACAAGTTATGGACCTGTGGTCCTTCGTATTGTGTTAATGGCCATTTTGGTCGCCGTGTAGGATGTTTGTGTAACATTATTAGCTCACATTTTTTCTGATGATATAAATGTGATATTTATGTGTTCTTTTCTCCCTAAAACCTGGGTATAGACACCAAATTAATCAAATTTGGGGGACCGTTACATAGTCATATTTCATTATCATAAATAGGTTTTGACGGCCATCTTGGCGGCCATTTTGGATTTGTGTGATATATAATAAACTTAAAAAATGGCTGATGACGTTAATGTGTTCTTAGCCCCCTAAAATCTATAGACACCAAAATCTAGATCTAAAATTGAATTATTCATTAATATGTTTTGGCGGCCATCTTGGCAGCCATTTTGGACACCATGTTGGATTTCTGTGTGACATTATTAACTTACACTTTGTCTGACGAAATAAATGTGCTCTTTGCCCCTTGAAACCTGGGTATAGACACCAAATTCATCAAATTTGGGTGGATAGTAACATAGCTATGATCATAAATAGGTTTTTGCGGCCATCTTGGCGGCCATTGTTGAAGACATGTTGGATTTGTGTGTACTATATTTAACTTAAACAATGTCTGAATTTAAATTCAAACTAGTAAAATTGTTGTGTACAAAATCAAAATCAAGTAATATTCACAGCAGTAAAACCTTTCAGAGAATTTGTTTCTTTTTTTTTTCATTTTTCAATCCTGACGGCGGCCATCTTGAAAACGGACGCCATTTTGAAATTGTGTATTGGCTAACGTGCTTTATCAAATCTATAGTGACTGAAGAGTATATGTGCCCAATTTGGTGCTTGCATGACAAACTGAACGATTTCTAGATATATAGACTTAATCTGCTGAGCTATTTCGGGAATTTCTGGTTGACTTTCCTAATGGGGTTGATCCATAACTTTAATGTCGCGCAAGTAAAAAATCATAAAAAGGGACTTTTAAAGTTATGGTAGCCAGAACTATTTGAACCTTACATATTTGCAAATTCTCTATGTAACTGGCAAAATTCATTCAATTCGAATTTTCTTAAAATTTTACTTTTAATATTTTACTTGATTCCTAGTATTTCCAAACATATAGTCTTATATATAGCCGTTTTTATATATTCCCATTAATTAAATTTTATAGTAACCTGTTCTGGTATGGAAAGTAAAGCTTAAACTAATTCTGTTTTTTCAATTTTGACCCCTATTATTTAAAAAATAAATACATTGTTTACTTTTGCAGAGTTCCGATTTTATCGGTGCTATGAAAGTCATAAATGTGGTTGACAAGTACACAGACATTCTTTTGAATTCAATAGGCAACAAAACTGACAGCAGTAAACCTATACATTCGGATAATTTAGGTAACCTGGGTTGTCCTTATAGTCGTGAATTTGAAATCTTTTTCAATAATGTGCTGTGAAAAAAAAACGGTATGGTGCTTCTGTTTAAATTTATTGTTACCCTTTTTCAGTCGTTTATCTTACAAAAGTAAACACAACAGCAGAAAATTTAAAAATTGAAGAAGAAGCGCTCGGCATATCGAGTTCAATTATTCTGCCAAAAACTTCATTAAATGGTAGGTACATTTATACATTGGTGTAAACATATTGTCATTTTTTAATATGGTAAAGTTATTCAAAAAATCTCCTATTATTTCTGCAGGGTATAACTACATTATAAAAAATATGTTTTTTATGGTTGTGTTTTTAGCATAGCTACTGATTTTAATTCTGCTTATGTGTTTTTTTCCCTCTGTGTTTGTGCCGTTTTAATATATTTATAATATTAATTAAATTTACATATTTATAGGCTATTAAATACGTTCATTTTAGGATCAAACTCCATCTCAGTAGTCGTGTACAAAAATTTGACCGGAATAGTGTCATCAAAATTGAACAATGTCAAGTAAGTAAATCTGACTGCAAGGCATGCTATTTATTTAAGCAAAAATAGTTTACATCCTCACATTTCGGAACAGGAATTGAAACTATGAACCATACGTTAACTGCTATTTTTTTAATTATAGTGACACTACAATCAATTCAGAGGTTGTGACTATATCCTTAGATAATTGGGAGAAGAACGCAAACTTTGTCGTAGATATAACAATGGAGTTCGCTCAGGTACGATGTTACCGTATTTGTCCAATAGTTTGTATTTGTGTTTCCATTATTGCTGCTTCTTCCTGTATTTGCGCGATGGTTATCTGAAATATTAACTTAATTACGCTATATTCTTGAATCTTTTTCTATAAAGAAGGAATGTAGTTGACACTTGTTTGTAGTTTCATTTGATCGTTCGTCAAAAAGTTGTAACTCTGTTGCTCTGGTATCTTCAATACCATTGAGTAATTAAATTGTAATTAAATTGAATGCGTTTTAATTCCCTTTTATTATTGTTTAATATGAGTTACAATGCTATGACGTTAAATTTTATTTACACTTAAATGTATTATGATTATTGCTTGGCCAAGTGTGAGGTTGAGCGCTCTATAACCGGTTTAAACCCCCAATGTTTTGCATTGACAGTTCCAAGGCGGTGACACCAGCTTTATTCATATTTTGTGTTTATGTTGGTTTGTATTGTGCTGTATTGTGCTGTTTTGTACTGTTTTGGCAATCGGTCACTTGCCTTTAATAAAGATCCAACTAATTGTTTATAATGAGAATTCAATACTGCTCCAGCAGCTGGAGTTTCACTTCTTTATATTGAAGGCATGTATGTATCTTTGATAATAATTGTAAACAAGATTTTCATTAATGTTTCAGGACGTCCGTTCAGCCCCCATTTGTAGTTTTTGGAATAAAACAATGTATGTATTGTTCAAATCGATTTAGTTTTGTTGGATAAAAATATCGCTATTCAAGTACATCGTTCATGAGCTTTAATTGTTTTATGTTTCTTATTTGTATTTAAATGGACATTAAAATGTGGTATATTTCATTTATATCATACGGCATAACATGTGTTAGTAAGGCAATTTTGCTAGTTTGAAAAACACATAACTCATAACACCATATATCTACCATATATATCTACCATATATATATATACTATATATACCATATATACACCATATATCTACCATATATCTACCATATGAACATATTAGTTTTGCATGGGATACTTCCGGATGTCGTGTCCTGTCCTCAAAACATTCAAGCGCAACATGTCGTTGCACGCATCTGACGAACTTTGCAATCCTCATGAGCCCAGTTATTCAGGTATTTGTTTTGTCATAATGTTCTTTTATTTAATTTATTATAGTTTGCATGTACGTATTAAATAGAATCGCGCTTAGATGTACTGCTAAAAAAATATGGACATTGTATGCATGAATCTAATAATTTATATTTTCCATTTTCAGAGTAATTTGAATAATATGGTCCTCGACTTAATTTCAATAGTTGGCTGTTCAATATCATTGGCTGGCTTGATCTTGACGGTTGTTATCCATCTATTTCTATGGAAGTAAGTTGATTATTATGAGCATGATGCAAATTCATATTCAATTAATATTCGAAAGCGAATCAACGTAATTCTGCATAATGGACGTATTATTTTCAGATATATAAACAAAAGGCGTGTTGCTGTCTTGTTGAACTTGTCTGTTGCTCTCATCATTTCTTATGTAATGTTTATTGGAGGCATCGATAAAACGGAAAACAAGGTAAGGCTGAATATTCTGAGATAAGAATCTTCATGTATGCTCTAATGTAAGCGTAGAAATAATACCTAAAAAAGTGAACGAATTAATATATTAAACATATTACATAACATTGTATGGGTCATATGAGCATGCTTTCTGACGATAATTTTGTTTGCATTTTAGATATTGTGTACAGCATTGGCGTCTCTATTGCATTACATCTACCTGGTAGTTTTCTCGATAATGTTGGTTGAAGGTATCGACCTTGCCTTGACTGTATTGAATGTCTTTAAACAAAAACCGAAACTGAAATGGATGCTGATCGCAGCTTGGGGTAAAAATTAATTGATTTCATCGAGACATATTGTAAACATTGGATGATGAACGTAAAATATATCATTTTATTATTTTGGAAAAATGACATGAAGGCGCATATAAATGCATCTCAATTTATTTCATGTCCTATAAAAACACCAAATCAAAATTTCAAAACAACCAAAAAAAAACAGTTTTGCAGTTGAAAAAGTCGTACTATTTAATTCATACAAAAGTGTTGATGTATACCTTTTACTTTTAGTTGCTCCTGCTGTGATTGTTGGAATAGCACTAGGTGTTACCAAGACCGAAGGATATGGAAATGAAATATCGTAAGTGACCACGACAGTGTAAGCGTTGAATTGATAGAACTAATGCATTTTCGTTCGGAATACATGTATACATATTTGTTTGAAAAGTAAATATACTAATACGCATTTCTATAATTGTACACTGTAGCTGCTGGTTGACAACAAAGGGAGGTGTCATCTGGGCCTTCGTTGGACCAGCACTTTTTGTCATCTTGGTATGTTTTTGTAAATATTTCTTTTTCATTATATCACCATAACAATTCCAATATTATTGCCGTCAATGGATTACTGCGTTGAATACATTATTATTACTATAATATGGTTGCTTGGCTATTTCACTACACGTTGTTGTTGTTTTACAGGTTAACTTCGTCATCTTGGTGATTGCGATACGGGCAACTCTTACATTGCACGCCATGACAAAAAAGTCAACCGTTGAAAAATCAAAGTAACGCACTCGTGTATTAAAAACATTTTTCGCTGTAATACATTTATAACTGACCTCTGTCTCTGAATCTAGCAGGTTACAATGTGCGGTAACGATATAGCATCGTGATTTTGTAGCCACAGTCTAAATTATATGGAGATTAAACATAAAGCAAAACATTTTGCTTATTCAAAAAATTATTATTTTAACTTTGGTAACATCACAGTTTTATTTGATTAAACATTTTGAAATAAAAATGATCAATTCATTAATAAAACAAAGTCTTTATTATAAAAAATTAAGTGACAAATGTCATATCAAGGACAAGTCCAGACACATGTTCAGCTCAAATTATGATATAAAAAAAACACAACATTAGCCAAGCATGATATTAACAACACAGTGTAATGTATTTGCATTATCATAGTATTGTTTAAGTACAATTAAGTTCTTTTCTTATGTCATCTTATTATGCAAGAGATCGAATGATGTCTTGCAAAGCAACACGTTGTATATTTGAACCTCATGTATAATTTAGTTTGCATACCGATTTGTATCTAAAAGCTTTAATCCATCCAGGTCAGCAATATGGTGTCTATTAGTCCTAATGCCATTGATGGGGTTAACGTGGGTTCTTGGCGTGTTCTATCTGGATGAAAGCATGGCCTGGGTACAGTATGCATTCGCTGTGTGCAACAGTCTGCAGGTACTCAATCAAAGTGACATTTGTTATATGTGTATCGAGCTGTATCTAAAAACATGATTTGATTTTCCTATTTCAAAATATATAATTTTTAAGAAATAATGTTTTAAGATAATTGAGTTATTGTTGAATAACTCACAATGAGGAGAATAGATGCGTAGAAAATAAATAACGAACGACTGGATAACACGTATCTGTACTCCTGACCTTGGGTTATTGGATAATAAATTATGATATAATATTCCTGTTGCAATACGGTTGATTTGTTCTGCATTTTTTAAGTTAAATACGAGAGCAATATTTTGTCTAAACACTTCATAACACCCTTATTTCTACAACATTCATTCGCGAGTAGAAATGGCGTCATTCAATCATAAAATTACAATATGATACCGATATTATTTATAAAATGGAGCAAATGATTAATAAAACATTGATCTAATTAATTAATAAAACTCTAAGATCAATCAATATGTTATTTGTATTGATATTTTTGTCCGTATAACATGCTAAAACACGTCTAAAATGAACGTTCAAAATATGTCTACGTTTTATGTAAATTTTATACACTATATTTTGTTCGTTGCATTTGTTGCATTATATTGTGCAGAAACGGTAAGTTTGAAACGATTTCGTTGGTGTGCTTTTGTGCCGTGGATTGTTACTTTTCCGGATTTCTTCGGAAATATTTTCGAAACATAGGACCTCGTACTATGCATACAGAAAACGTATGTCTTTTAAATATTTTAAATGACCGTTCTCACTTTTTACGAGTTCCAACATAAATTCATATAATATTACATTCAAACTGCGAATGCAAAGATTTGGCAGATTTGCAAGTTTAACTGGCAAAGTTCATAATCCAACTTAACTCTATCTAAGTCCTTTGTTGTATATATACAGTTAATAAACGATAGCGTTGTATGCTTTCATAACAGTGTGTTTTTATAAGATATCCAGGCTATTTACTTTAATCATATTATGAAAGGGTTATACAACTTTAATCTCATATTGTTTTGCTGTTTTTTTTACAGGGATTGGTGATTTTCTTGTTCAACTGTGCCTTTAACAAAAGGGTAAATATTAAAGGGGCCTTTTGACAGATTTTGGCATGTTTTGAAGTTAGTCATTTAATGCTTTAAATTGATAAATGTAAACGTTGGATCATAAAAGCTCCAGTAAAAAATCAAGAATAAAATTTAAAAAAAGGAAAAAAAAGTAGCCGGCAGCTGGCTCGAACCAGTGACCCCCCGAATTCTGGAGTAAAAACGCATTACCCCGTTCGGCTATTCTGCCAAGTATACAAAGACGACGTATTTTATTCGTTTTATAAGCAATATTCGTAGTTTCACAAAATTAAACGACAACAACAGAACTCTCCAAATTATTCAATCGTTTCGCGTTGCAACGCTTTATAATTTTTAGGTTTTTAAATCGTCAAAAGATGCATATAATGGCTATATTAGACCATGGTAAATGTTCAGTAATACTGTTTTTTCACAAATATATTTTTTTTAAACGTAAATGTGCGAATCTGAAACAACTTTTTTCAATTTTGTCAATTTACGAAAACGTGAAAAGATCCCTTTAACTAAAATGTTGATATAATATTAGCGTTAATAAAAATATATATAGTAAATTCATTCTGGTATTTTCCTTCTTGATAAAAATAATGACATTCTTAAAATGGTTTGTGTAGAGTTGTATGTGTGTCATTATATGAAGCAGAATGTATAAAATGTTAAAATGAGCATCAAAGATGTTGAATGTTTTAGATTTGGAAGGCATGCACAACAAAACAGAAAAGGTCGTCGGCAGCGAGTAGAATTAACCTCAATTCTAGGAGCACATCATTTACATCGGTAAGACCAAAACATAATGTAATATTATGACATTTTCAATGACGGCCTTATATCAGCGAATTAAACCACGCTGAATACATGTTTGAACCTCATTCTTCGTTTTTAAAATGACTTCCCGCTCTAATGATCATGAGTTAGTATAAATAATTTTTTTATACAATTTGTTTACAGTAAAACAGATACAGAAGCAGGTGTGGGTGTGGTATAATTTTTTCCGCAGATGTAAATTGATGTGTAAACTATTGATTTTCCTTTACTTATTTTGTGTTCTCTTATGGTGATCAAAATAATTAATTATTATCTAATTTAATATCAGTTTTGATTTGTATTTATGTGCATGTTTGCACAAAAGACTAGACGATTGCTGGCTAAGCGTTTTTCACAAGCGTTTATGTAGTTGAAAACCAGCACGTACCATGTGTGCAAGTCATAAATTACTCGGAAACAAAACATATTAAAGGAGGGTAAGCTCTGTAATCGCAAAACTTATATCCGTATATTATTCATCCCTTTTGAGACATATGGGACATGACGTTTAAGGCACGAACAGCAACACTGCGTAGTCTTTATGAACTTGAGCAGGGCTTAAATAAAGAATGGACGAATAATCGACGTGATATTAATCGACCTGGACAGGGTACTTCTATTGTCGCCATTGATAATGAGAAGTAGTAATATTTGTAATATTTAGAAAGCCTACCACTCTAATATGAAATATGCTACACGATTAGGAAAACTTAAATTTAATACTACTGTTGCTTAATTAAGTTGTCGGAGCTGAAGCCTTCTCATATTGACGTAAATTAAGTCCATGGCGAATCGGCTCGTATAGAGCCGTATCGTATATGGAAGAGACAGGGATTTAGCGATATACTGCAAAATTTAATAGATGCATGTTATATATCTACGGGAACGTAAATACACGACAATTATCGTTTTAATTAGAGCTGGTAACTTTTTGGTAAGTTTCGGAATCATTTCAGTAAAAGCATTTGGCCGTAAACGTTTAGCATTTGGCGTAAGCAGCTTAAACTTAAGCATTTGAACTTAAGCAGGTTGTTACAAAAAGTAAATGTCGGAAAACGAGACTCAATATAACAAATTACAATAAATTATTTAACACCTTGCATAATAACCATATTTAGTAATATAAAAGGGAACATTAAATTATGTTTACTTTTTTTAAATGTTGAACAAATGGAATGAGGCATAATAAAAAATAAAATAAAAATAAATGAAAATGTTGCCCGATAAAAATGATTT
This sequence comes from Dreissena polymorpha, assembly GCF_020536995.1. Classification (NCBI taxonomy): domain Eukaryota; kingdom Metazoa; phylum Mollusca; class Bivalvia; order Myida; family Dreissenidae; genus Dreissena; species Dreissena polymorpha. Next base: position 81,810,791 of record NC_068359.1, read on the forward strand.
AGTGTAAACTGATTGTAATCGATTTTAAAAACTAAATGTGCCTCATTTACTTTAATTTTCAAATAAGGATCAGAGAAACATCGAGTGAAACAAAGAATTGATTGGATGAAGCGGGGCCAAAAGATTTTATTGCTGGGAAGACTTTTAATATGATGATTTTTTTAGATTGGATATTGAATTAAAAGTTTACGTTTTAATGTATATAACCATAAATCGATTTATTGTATAGGCAATAACGGATAACAGCGATGTAAGCATGACCACACATGTCACATATGAAGAAAAAGACACCACCGGCCAATTTGCAAACCAACAATAGCAAACAACTACGTAGTCTGAAAACGAAAAAGTATTTTGCTCGGTGAACAGAATGAGAACAGGACTATAGAAGAGATTATACAAAGTTAATACGATGCGTAAACGGTGAACAGAAATGCACTGGTTATATTCAATTTATAATACTGTTAGAACAATATTCATGTGCCAAAGTAAAATATGAGGCTCATATAAATAGTTATGCCGTGTATAACATTTTTTCTTATGTTTGTACTTACCCGATAACATTTTTAATGAAATTTTCATCTTTTGAGTCACTCAATCTGCCATTAACAATTCTTTAGATCATTGTCTGATAACTCTTGTTTTTACGTGTGTAAAACAATTTCTTGCGCCTTGTTATTCCTTTATTTTCTTATCGTTTGTGTCTTTTCCATGTCTGCATGTGTCATATATTTTAAACATCTGTAATGTGCTAACTAACAGGCTGTACCATTTAGATCATAGTTCTACATGGTTATAGAGTCAACGTAGAATAAAATACTTTGATGTAAACTAAGGGCTTGCTCACGTTTTTATTCTCAAGTTTACGTGCAGGTACCAGCCGACTATTTTTAAGGCAAATGAAATATCTAGAAGTCAATTATTTGTAACTTTTGGTTTTCGCTAAATAGTAAAATCTGAGCTCTTTGATTTCCAAAAGCATTGATGACTTTCGACATATGGCACAAATATTACATTTTTTGAAGGGTGGGTCATGCCCATATACACACAGTTACCATCAACATCAATTACATACATTAGATGTCAAATTTGAAATTACTGCACATTATTATGACAAAAGCACTTGTTCACTATCTCACTTATGCGTGTGTTGAAAGTGTTCAAAATAATCTGGCACATCTGACTTGTCTGAGACGTTTACAATAGCAAAATTAGTCAAATCGCACTACTCTTTGCTATGATTAAAGGCATGTCCGCACCCGTTTTGAAGATGGCACCAATGTAAACTCGTCATTCTTAATGTGTGTTGAAAGCACGTGGTTGCTTGCTGTGTCTATGGTTTATGTAATTCTTAAAATATCACAAAATCCCACTTAATTGTCCGTAATAAAGCTTTATATGTATATGTGTATATATGTGTGACAGGGTGGTTGGGAGTGGGGTCGTTGAGTATGTGTGGGTGTGGTTGGGTGTGTATGAGTGTATGTTGGTGTGACAGCGAGTGTTTGCCCGTCTGTGTGCATGCATATTGTTTTTTATGTAAAATGATGAATTGTGTCAACTATTATGATTGACGGCACTGTGTTATATTAAGTATACTTATATACCGCTCAAAACAATTCTGAATGAGTGTGCCGTATATATTATGTGTTATATTACCCATGGCTTATGTATGCAAATGTACCTGGTGTCAATGTACATGTCAAAATGGTGAAATAAATAAGAAAAAATGGTATGGACATATTTTTTATGACTAGAAATAAATATTGAGAATGGACATAGCATCTTTTTGAGGTGTGCAAAAATAGGATTTGAAAGAAATGTGATCCTTTAAATATTAATTTATTCGTGTCGGCAAGGGTTCAATCACTTCCATGATTGAAATCAAGCAAATTCGTTGAATTGATATCCCCCGCAAATATGCTTCTGGACACAAAAGTTTTATAATTGACACTCAGCTAAAAAAACATTATTTTAAGATACAAAGGGCCATAACTCCGTTATTCACAGATGGTGTGCAATGCCATTTGGCATGCATCATCCTCTTATCAATATATATACTCATACCAAGTTTCAATGAAATCCGCCAAAGTACTTCCAAGATATGGCTCCGGACACAAAAGTGCCGGACGGACGGAAGGAAGGACGGAAAGACGGACGGACGGATGGACGGACAACGCCAAAACAATAACAAAATAAGGTGACTTTGTTTGAATCTATCTTGGTTATGAATATGGATAATCGCTAATGCAATATTAAGATTGGTTCTTCTCGACAGTGTTCATATGTATGGTTCAGAATAAAAGTAACTCGGTTCAAATCTGTCTCCATACGGTAGTGAGGAAATCAAGTTATTTGCGATCCATTGTCTTTTCTCTATGAGATCACATCCCCCGTGCTGCAAGCGTTGGTCCGCCTTTCCAAAGGTAACATTTCGTTTTATTCAATAAACGAGGTTAGACGTGTACACGTCATATACTAGTAGTTTACAGTTAACACAGGAATATTGTACATAGTTTAGATTAACTAGGTAATCGGCGTACATGTTTTATATTTAATACTAAATTAACGAGGTAATCAGTGTACCAGGATATTAGTCATCAGTTAACAAGTATTCAAGTGTAACAGCATTATACTTAAAAGCAAACAAGTGTATAAGTAATATAGTTTAGTGTCAACAAGATAACCAGAAACAGAGAAAATGTTAGAATAAATGAAGTAGCCAGTGTAAAAGAAATATCGTGTTTAAGAGTTAACACGGTAACCAGTCGAACGATTATGAAGTTTAGAGTAAACTAGGTAACCAGTACAAAATTAATGTAATTACGTATACACGTTGTAATCAGTGTACAAGTATTTGATGCTTAGTTATGAACTTGTGATTAAATAATATAGTTCAAAAGAGATTTCCAGTCTAAAAGTAATATTGTTTACAGTTAGTCAGGTAAACAGTCTGAAAGTAAAATAGTTCAGATAAAATGAGGTCTGTTATAACCAAGAAAAATCACCAGTCTGCACGTAATACAAGTAAGAGCAACGATTCTCAAGCAGTGGACCTAATTCCAATTCCTATAGGGCCCCATTATATAGCGATTTGCGTTCATGTGTCCAGCCTTCCTTCCCTATCACATATAAGCAATAATTATATCAATTATGAATCAGCTCTCCAATTATTTCCTTATGCACGTGTAAGTTCCTTATGAGATAAAGCGATAATACGCGTAAATATGCATAAATGCAGACACTAGCATGAGGGTTTTTTTCTGTATTTAATTATCGACAAACTACTTATGACATTGATAAACTTTAAAAATAAAAGAGCCCAAATTTAGCACTTTAAACTTCAACAATGTTAAATTCAAAAATATTCCTTTGTGTAATTTTTTTGTGAGAAGTAAAAATCTGAATATGGTCAATTCGTCGTTCTGTACCTATCTCAATTGTTATATCTTACATGAAGTTTATCATCTTTAAAGTCGCTGTTTCAAATTCTGTCAAACTTGTCAGTATTAATAGGAGACTTTTTATGACCCCTAACTTTATAGGCAATAAAAATCTTAGCTCTTACTGAATGATCCCATCTGTTTAAAGCAACTTTTTCCGAGTCTATGGAAACGAGCTCATCACTTGATAATTGTACCCCCATGACTCGGTCAATTTCCTATCACTGTTCTTTATGTATACTTGTATATTTATGTTGGATTTAAAAGATTCATATCACTAGGAACATATAATATCTATTAGCACTAACAATCTTTCAATCCAAACAAAATTGTCTTATCGTGTAATTTGTGTTCAAATCTTAAAGTTAAATGTGAGCATTTAATTAATTCATCCCTTAATACACAAGAAGTTGTATTTCTCTTAAAAAATTATTTAGGTATTATTTATACCTATTAAAATAGGTATTATAACTATAACTTAAACATGACTGACGGGTGTAATTATAGTGACCTTAAATACAAAATGAATACTTTTGAAAAAAACACATATCTTAACATCCCTTGATCAAAAAAACTTGTAATATATCAAAGCCTACCTCTTACATGTATGTGTATGTTATATTATTTTCTATTAAACATATGCGTGAAACAAATATATTGTACAAATATTTGTATATGATTAACAAACATATTCCTTTAACATACTTATTGTGTGTCAAATTTATTATTTCAGATCTTCATCACATTATTCTATCAAACGAATTGCCAACAAATTTGGAAAAATAATGACAATATTAAATGTAACAATTATTAATCATTGTGATAATTATAAAAATAATAGCAATAATGATGATGCTGACAATAGCAATAGCATCCATTGGAATACAACCCTAAGGCAAATAATAGATTGATTGATTGATTTAATTTGGTAAAAATATGAGCATAACATAGTTACTACATAATGCAGACAACATGAAATATATATTATCACATCAATATACATAGTAAAACATGGAATGCACGCGCGATATCAAGGATAACAAAAAAAAGAGAAAAATGATTTTCATTTATTTTCACAGTCATGTATTAGATATTTAATAATGTATATGTATCAAATATGTACTGTTTAATATATTAAGTATATTACTGATTAAGTTATGAACAAATATTATCACATGTTTATTGTATCACAGAAGTTGCTTAGAAAGTATCACACTGCATATGTAGTTAATAAGCACACTTTGTAGCACACTAAGAGTTTAAGAATAAATATGAGATAATTGCATCATAATGATCATAAGACTCAAAATGTATTTCAGTTTTTAAAAGAACATAAACTACCTACTAAAATTAAACTATCCAAATCTATAAAGACTGTAAAAAAGTGTTTTTTAATGGCATCCCTTGAAATGGTTAGGTTTGGTTACATCCCTGATGTTTTGAGGAAGATTGTTCCATGAAATGATACCATTATTTGTAAATGTTTTAGAATCCAAAACTACCTACTCTTGGCTTTGGAAAAACGACCAGAATCTACAAATATAACATTTTCAGCAAAATGATCAGATTCTGGCTGAGCTACCATATTGGACCTAGTACAACGATGATGCACGCCAGACAATGGCTTAAAATGCTCTTCCATGTACTCTGGTGCAAGGCCATTTTTAACCTTATGTACATGACTTAGTATGACCTGTTCTACTCTTTTTGAAATAGGCAGCCAACCTAAATATGAAAACTGTTCTTTACCAACATGGGATCTGTTATCAATATTCAGAACAAACCTAATCACCTTGTTTTGTGAAGTTTGAATCCTATTTTTAAGTGACTGAATAAGACCAGGGTGCCAAACGGAGAAGGCATAGTCAAAGTGGCACTTTTTAAGGGACATGACAAAGAGTTTTCTGGTGTGCAATGTTAATAACTTACTTTTTCTGTATAGGAACTTTAACCTGGAGTTTGCCTTTGTAATAACTGACCTAGCAATGGTTTCACTGGCCCAATATAGCACCTAGGTACTTTACAAAACTTGATGGAGTTATTGACACACCATCGCAAGAGACATTTAACTGAGGATTTGACCTTAGTTTTGGCTTTGAGCCAAACAATATTGACTCCGTTTTACCAAGATGTAGGGACAGTTTATTGCCCACTAACCACTCACTAATAATATCGAGATCACTAGAAAGAATGGATTCAATTTCTGAAATGTGTTTACCAGCTACCAGGATGCCAGTATCATCAGCATAAAGTTAAATTGAATTTTTACCCACTGCGGCCATGTCATTCACATAAATTAAAAATGAAAGGTGACCTAAGATGAAGCACTGAGGAACACCACAAGAGATGGAGGCCTCGGAGGACATAGTTCCCGATAAGTCAACAACCTGATGACGATCGAAGAGATAGGAGGTGAACCACCTGACTGCGTCACTATGGAGACCAATAGCCTCAAGTTTCATGCTTAAAATACTATGATTGACGGTATCGAAGGCCTTCTGTAGGTCTCAAAATACCATACCAACCATGTTACCTTCATCCATCTTAAAACAAATATAATCAGATAAATGGGTAATTCAGGTGTCTGTAGAGTAGCCACGTCTAAATCCTGATTGATAGCTGTACAGAAAGATCTTTGAGATGATGCTTAAGACCGAAATCGGTCTGTAGTTACCAACCTCAGTCTTAACACTTTTCTTATAGAGGGGAATAACTCTCGCTGACTTGAGGTCATCAGGAACAGAACCCTGTATGATTGACAAGTTAAAAATATGAGCAAGGGGACACGATATGAAAAAAGCACTATCCCTAACAAATCTAGCAGGAATGCCATACAAACCAGTGGCCTTATTCGCACTTAATTTTTCTATATGCTTTAAAATGTTTTTTTAGACACAATAGAAAATGAAAAACTGTTTGGCACAACTCCTTTAGAAGCGTGGTACGTACTTACATTATTCCTGCCATATTTATGAAAACTTACTGGAAGTTTCTCAACGAGTTTAAAGGCAACTGTTGTATAAAATGAGTTAAAATGCTAAGCTACTGTAAATTTGTCAAAGGAAATTTGATAATCAATCTGAAGCCCTATGCTACTAGATGAAGTGTTCCCTTTTTCAGTGGGAAGACCTAATACTCTCAGGCAAATAATAGACCGATTAATACTTAACTTTGTAGATCTTTATTACCTGATAATTTATTATCTTAAATAAACTTACTATTGTTATAACTATTAGTAGTAGTAGTACGCTTATTATTGTTATAATAATTAGTTTATTTTTATTAATTTTTTAATTATTTTTATTTATTTTAATTATTATTATACTTTCAAATCAAAGTCTAATTGATGGTTTACCTTTTTTCATTTTCATACTTACATATAGTAGCTATATCACGGATCATCGAACACTTCATCAAGGAAATTGTCAATTTCAATCATTTTCAGTTATGCATTATAATTGCTTGTTTAACCTCGACATTGGGGTTAAAACCATTATCGGACCATTCTGTTCTTTGTCATAATTAATAATATAAAGAAGTGAAACTCCAGCTGCTGGAGTAGTATTGAATTATTATTATATACAATTATTAGGTCCTTTATTTAAGGCAAGTGACCGATTGCCAAAACAGTACAAAACAGGACAATACAACACCATACAAAACAACATAAACACAAATAAGGTTAAAGCTGGGGTCACCGCCTTGGAACGGTCAATGCAAAGCATTGGAGGTTTAAACCGGTTTTGGAGCGCTCAACTTCACACTTGGCCCAGCAATATTCATAACACATGTACGTGTAAATATAATTTAACCTCATAGCATTGTAACTAAAATTAAACAATAATAAAAAGGAATCAAAACGCATTCAATTTAATTCCATTAAATTACTCAATGGTATTGAAGATACCAGAGCAACAAAGTTACAACTTTTTGAGGAACGATGGAATGAAACTATGAACAAGTGTCAACTACATTCCTTCTTTATAGAAAAGATTTAAGAATATAGCATCATGAAGTTTATATTTCAGATCATCATCGCACAAATACAGGAAGAAGCAGCAATAATGGGTGTAAGAGTTCCATCTTACATTGCTTGGTTGTTTATGTACTGCTAAAAAATAAATCAAACAAGAAACGCCTGTCATAGAGAAAATAAAAATAAAATTATAAACTCAATGACCTATGCATGTAGATTACAACTTGGAAAGTTGGTCGTATGACGTCACAAAAATCCATGTACTCAGGAACAGAGAAAGAGTTATGACGTAATTGACGCGCGAAAACACAATGACGTGAACAAAATCCGGGGCCAGTACTGTAAAGTTAAAATAAAAATATTAATGGGGTGGTACTGCAAAATTAAACTACTAATAATACAATTTAGGTGATTAAATATTAAGAATCAAATGTATAAAAAAGTAATTCCATTAAAGCGACATTATTGGAATAAAAAATTATATATTGGTGTATATATTTGATGTAAGATGTGTGTCTAATTGTAGTTTTCATGCAGATTTGTTTATACGACACAAAGACACAAGTATGCTCAAATGTGAAAAATGCCCATAATATCTAATAATTCCAAATTTTAAGCGAAGAAAGATGTAGTGAATCAAAAACCATCAAGCACGTGTTTTTAAGTACATCAGCAGCATATCCTTTTGATAAAAACGAGTTAATTAAATTGAAAAGTTTAATATGAACATTTTTTTAACATATTTTAATTTACGGACACGCTTCAAAACATCTCCATAAAATGATGGATGGGAAATTCCATTATTTAAATGCCATTTTAAAGAAACATTATATTTTGAAATTAAATCACCATACTTTGAGTGAAATTTAGCGAATTTACTTCTAAGGTTATGATACAAAAAGCCTTGTTTTAGCAATTTCTGTGTTAATAAAATATTACGATCATTAAAATCTTTAATACATGAACATGCTCTGGCATAACGTACCAACTGTGAAATGTAAATACCATAGGAAGGACCTTTAGGGATGTTGCCATCTAGGAACGGAAAATTCACACTTTCAAAGTTAAAGTCGTCCCATTTGTCGTATGAACTAGTTTGTATCATATTATTATTAATAGTAAGATGTAAGTCTAAATACGCAGCGTCTGTATTGAATTGAGACGATCTATTTAAGACTAGTTCGTAAGGGTAGATTTTGTGAATATATTTTTCAAATAAAGGATTATCTAAATTAAGTATGTCATCAATGTACTTACTAGTAAGGTTAAAACACTGAATCAAATCTACTTGTTTAGTTTTAGATAATTCTAACATAAATTCGCTTTCATAACAATATAAAAAAGATCAGCTATAAGTGGGGCACAATTAGTACCCATAGGAACACCAATAATTTGTTTAAATATTTTACCATTAAATTCAACAAACAAGTTATCCAGAAGAAAAGTAAGTGCTGCACAAAAGTAAAGACCAGTCCAAATGATGTAATTATCTAATAACTGATTAGTAAAAAAAAGCTGTTTTAGTGTTTAAAGCTAGATATGAACACTTCTCTCTAACAAAAGTTTTTTCAATCAAAGAAACAAGTTTGGGTTTTATTAAAGCGTGAGGAAGCGTTGTATATAGTGTAGAAAAAATCATAAGTACTTACCTGTGACACCTTATATTTTTTCTTTTCAATTATATCAATAACTTCTAAGGAGTTTTTTATTGACCAAAATAGGTTAATATTACTATTTTCATAAACTTTATTACAATATTTAGCTTTATGATATCTAATAGCACTCAATGCAGATGTAAGATACACTGATAATTGCTTGGTGGTACAAGATACTGAATTAGCGATAAAACGACTTGTATATGGCGTTTTATGTAATTTAGGAATCCAGTAAAGTGATGGCAATTTCCTATCAGTAATATTGAATATTACATTTAATTTTTTGCATTCGGCAATATGGCCGGCAATAATTTAATTAGGTTGCTTATTGTAATCACAATATGATGTAGTTTGTGAAAGTTCTTTTGAAATTGTTTGAATATAAAACACTCGTCATAATATTATAACATTATTAGCAGCCTTATCAGCAGGAACTATGACGAATTTAGATTTTAAGTCTTCAAGCACTTTACAAAGATTTTGTTTATTAAATTTAGGTGAATGTGGTAAAGCCAAAGGATTTGTATCATAAAAATATATTTCATTCATGGCCAAACTAAATATTTTTGTTTTCCAATACTAAATATTTTTGTTTTCCAATCATTGAGTGCATGAATTTCAGCATTTTCTTTCCTGCACCATTTAGTGCAATAATCCTGTAAGGATGTTACGATTTTCTTAATGCAGACATCAAAATCCACAGGAATAGGCAATCTATACTTAGGGCCTCTGCGTAGTAAATTGCTAAGGTTTATTTTTTAATGAAATTAAGGTCCCCAGTAAAAACATGTCCAACTGGACCATATATATATTTGGAACTAGAACAGCCACATAATGAAGGACAATTTCTTATTGCATTAATATCTGTGGAAATAGAATTATAATTAAAAACGATACTTCTTACAGTTTTACTATATTTGTAGCAAATAAGTGGTGATTCAGTATTGCGGAAATAAGGGGGAATCAACCGACGTACATTTTTATCATTGAATATTTTTGGAAGGTCAATTAAATCAAGACCTTTGTAACAAAACTCAATTTTGATACGATATCTAGTTTTGTTAAGTGCATTTTCAATAAAAGGTTTAAGATAGTAGTCAGTGAAAGATTCAATAATACAAGCACATTCATATAGAGGGTCAGATTGAAGTAAAATAAGTTCACATTCCTTATCAATATGTGCCAACGAAGAAACAGAAAGAGAGCAAAGTGCACTTAGTAATTTATGTTTACCTCCATTTTGTAATAAAGTATAGCCGTCATTTAAAGTAAGCAGACGTTTAAATTTACGCCTTAAGTTGCCATTTTTCCTAATGCCGGGTGAACGTTTATTTCTTAGACGTTAACTAAACAGAGAAAATGAATTAATCGATTTATTTTTAGAAATAGTTCCAACATTTAGAATATTATCATTTAATCCAAGTGGGTAAGCTGATTGCAAACGTTTAATCCATTCAAATTCCGACATGCACCTTGCTTTTAATTGGCACTGATTTGAAGGACTATTATTAAAATAAGTTGCTCCACAGGTTGAATTGAAATATTTGTTACGCTATGACCCGTTTTATTAAAATGCTGGTAAATGAAGTTGTAAAATGTATTGTTATTTTTAATTTAAAAAAAAATGTTCCCTTAAACGTGTTTTAAGTGATCTACCAGTCTGCCCAACGTATTGCGCACCACAACAGGGTACATTTCAAGTAATGACATAAACCACATGCATATAATTTCATGAGACATCGGATTTAATGGTAACTGAAAATTTGCGGTTATTAACAGATGAAAGAATAAAAGAGGACATATTTAAAAACGTACAACATAACACTTCCTAGAGTTGCACTTATTTATTGTAGGATACCGATTACACGGAGCTTGATTACGCTGCGAACTAGAACACTGTCGCATTGTATCTCCAATAAAAGATGTTCGAAGTAAACTTAATTTGACTGTAGGTTAAGAAGAAAGCAACTGTCTATAATTTAACGGCAAATGAATACTACGTGTAATCGGATTTCTCAATGGGGAGAGAACAACTTTAGGGGTTTTGTAATCAATCTTTCCATAGGTTTTTTATTTGGCGAAACCACCAATCTTACAGTTATATTAATACACATTGCCAAGTCAATATACATAAAAGAGTAAAAGGCAGCTTGTCAGATAATGGTCTGTAAAAATTCAGTATAACCTGCAGAACTCTCAATTGATGAACATACACGTTTACTTTATAAGTACAGAGAATGTATAAGAATTGCATCGTAAGGATGTAACATCCCTAAACTTCTCATTGTTTTCTATAATATTCTAAGAACTTGGAAATGGAGAAACGCAATATAATTCTATTTTTATTTCAATTTCATCATTGAGTTCTTACACCAGTAAAACCTAAAATTGAATATGTTTAGACAATATTATGCATTAAAATAATATCACGTTTCCATCATCAACATCATCAAGTGTTTCTTTGCATGGAGGTAGCAAACTCAAGTCAATAGTGTTGCATGTGTAGACAGTATTACTTTTAATTTCACTTCTCTCAAAGAATGTATCAAACCGGAGCTTATTTGAGTACGTTGGATTTCCATACATAAAACATACAAAATTCTCAATTTAAACTACACGCCTGTCTTTCACCAAACTTGGCAAAGAAGCTTTACTGGACCTACTTTCCTCTTTCTCACTAATGCGCTGACCAATCGCAATTAGTAAAGCAGTGTTTTGCGGGTAACACTAAACTAAAGGCATTTCCCTTTGCTTTTACAATTCGTCTGTTTTTAGTTCCGGTGTCAAATAGGACTGAACAACCAATTTGTGTCCAATATCTAATAAGAAGCACTTCTGTATCGGGTGATCTCACATTTATGGTTTTGATGTCAGGCTTAAATTCTTTGATGTGCATGCACTGCAAAATAATTATTATATCTGCCTCCTCCTGACACGAAAACAAAGATTCGTCTGGAACTACCTCAGTTACCAGTCCGTCATGCAGTTTAAGCAGGCAGCATTGTTCACCAAGAACAAAATTTGGCGACCCTTAAGTTGTTCTGCATATTTGTCAGTGCTCCATTTTTCAAATAGTAATTTTAGAAGCTGTGTTTTGTACAAATCGTTTGAAAGACAACTTTTCCAGTCCCTTGGCGTTTTGGTTTTTGCAAATGACAATAAATATGTTTGTTATGTACCTCGACGATTTTTTCGAATGATTTGACTGAAGTCTCATGGTAGATATCAGTGACAAAACCAATACGACTACACTTTGGAAGGTGACCAAAACCAGTTTGGCTACTTCTTCAAAAGTTTCAGGCACTGACACTATGCGCGGTAATACTGCGTTGCCTCATACTGGCAGCATCATCATTTTGGCTAAATGGTGTTGGTTAAATATCAGTCTCCATATAATGTACACGTTTTGTTTATCCGTTTTATCTTTAAATTTATAGGTTATATATTTTTATTGTATACAGAGGGTGGTGTTCGAAAATGTAGCTAAGGTATCTTTCCTTTATCATTGTGAGCCGTTCCACATTTTGCCCTAGTACAATATTCTCTTCAACATAATTACATATGTACTTGAAAGCTTCAGTGTGCACATATTGGTAAATGCTTGCTTCTGAACCATCGTGACTTTCATGGCGAGTCCCAGATCTTGTATAATTTCTTCTGCAGGCATTATGGTACCTTGCTTCACGTGCAATAAGGTCTTGATCCTGAACTTTACAAAGCATCCGTTTATCAAACATTTGAATCGCTGCTAGCTTAATTGACTCTTCCGCACATTTTGTAACGTTTTTGGAAACTATAATCTGTCAGTGAAAATGTACCTCTGCCTTTACTGTACTTTCAAAATGAACAATACATATTTTCCCCTCATTTATCTTTTGGCTATATTTCAAGTTCTTTGATTGTTTATGGTTAATTGGCTTTTCCATAATAAATTTCTAAAAAAGTTAATTTAGAAAATTTTACCAATTTAAAGGCATTAATACTATTTGAAAACTATTAAAATTCATTTTAAATACACAATATACCTAGAAACATAGATTTCTTATATTGAACATTTTCTTAATTGAAAGCCGTAAAAAAGAATAAAATAGTAAATGTAGCGAGGACTTCATTTGTTCTAGTAGAAGTACTCTTCTGACTGATTATAATTTATTCGCAACATTAATTATAAATAGAAGACAACGACTTCATTATTCTATTGTACATTTTTCTGATAGTATTTTATTTTACTTATTTCGCAAAAGACTAACAGTATTGTCCACAAAAAAGAATGTTTCCTTTTGCACATTATATTTAACTTTTCACGACAATTTGAAAGTCAAAACTTTTGTTTCGTCTGTAGAAATTCATTAACATGTACGGGTCCAAACAAAGGGACGCAACTTTAAAAAAAAGTTTATATTTACATTTTTTTAAATCAAAGATACACTATGAAGGTTGATTGCTCATTCACAAAGCCTTAATTCGATAGAATAAGCTGAGGCACCAGCTATTTAGCAAGAATATTTCTTTACAAGAATAAATAGAATATAAAGAAGTGAAACTCCAGCTTCTGGAGCAGAATTGAATTCTTATTATATACAATAAGTTGCTCCTTTATTTAAGGCAAGTTACCGATTGCCTAAACAGTACAAAACAGCACAAAACAGCACAAAACAGCACAAGACAACATAAACACATATAAGAATAAAGCTGGGGTCACCGCCTTGGAACAGTCAATGCAAAGCATTGGGGGTTTAAACCGGTTTTAGAGCGCTCAACCTCACACTTGGCCCAGCAATATTCATGAAACATTTAAGTGTAAATAAAAATTAACCACATAGCATTGTAACTCGAATTAAACAATAATAAAAGGGAATCAAAACGTATTCAATTTATTTACAATTTAATTACTCAATGGTAGGAAAGATACCAGAGCAAGAGAGTCACAACTTTTTGAGGAACGATGAAATAAAACTACGAACAAGTGTCAACTACATTCCTTCTTTATAGAAAAAGATTTTAGAATATAGCGTCATGAAGTTAATATTTCAGATCATCATCGCGCAAATACAGGAAGAAGCAGCAATAATGGGTGTAAAAGGTCCATATTACATACTAGTAGCTAGGTTGTTTATGTGACTGCTAAAAAATAAATCAAACAAGAAACGCCTGTCAGAGAGAAAACACAATAAAAATTGAACGCTTTAAACTCAAAGACCTATGCATGTAGATTAAACAGTGAAAGTATGAAGCGATGACGTCACAAAAATCTATGTAGCCAGGAACAGAGAAAGAATACCGTATGAAGTAATTGACAAGCGAAGACACGATGACGTGAACAAAATCCAGGGGCAATGCTGTAGCATAAAACAAAAAATATTAAAGGGGCAGTACTGTAAAATTGAATTACTAATAAAACCAGCTTAGGTAATGAACTATTTAAGAATCAAGAGAAGGAAGATATAGTGAATCGAAAACCACAAGCACGTTTTACAAATTGAAAAGAGTTAAAAGAAAAAAAGGGGTTGCATTTAAAAGTCTTATTACTCTGTAAAGCCCCAACATAATTTTGCAAACTTTTGCCAGGGAATGCCAACTACCTAGAGGGTTAAGAAAAACATAACCTTGAAAATTCCCCCTCGGGGTAGGGAAGCAGGGTCATGCAGCTAAAAGTCTATAAGCAATGGAATAAGAAAAACAATTTTTTTATAGTTACTTAAACACTCTTTTCAACGCCTGCGCGTCTTAAAACATTGAGCCAAAGTAGGTCAACTTTACCCCGGCTGCCCGAATTTGTGTAATACAAAACATATATTTTTTAAATACAAATACACTAGTAGTGCACGGTGGCAATGGGGCCTTAATGTTCACCGTTAGTCATCAATATCATCACCATCATCGCTATCAACATAATCATTATCATTATTATTATTATCCTTATTGCCTTCATCACCCCATCACCATTATTAGTGTGTTTGTATTCGAGAGTTTTTTTACAGGTCGTCTCTGCGTCTTCACGACGTCATTAAGTACCAACCTAGCCCTGTGACCTTTCAGGGGAAAATATTTAATTTTGAGCCAAATTAGGTCAAATTAACCCTGGCTGTCGCTAAAGAAGATGTGTTTGATCCAAATAAATCAGTGCACGGTGGCCAATGAGAGCTTGATGTGCACTGGAACTTGTGATGGTGATCTGAGGTGGGTTGTGTTGAGTATATTGTATGTGGATGATGTGCATATGTATGAGCGGAAGTGAAAGGGTTGGTCAAGTTGTTCGCGTCCCTCAGTCGTAAAATGCAGTTGCGTTTTGTCTCAGTTCCCAGAGTGCCAAATGTGACCTTAATGTGTTCTGGTACTTATGATGTTGATCTGTGAAGGATTATGCTGAGTATATTGTATATGGTTGTGAATTTGTCTGGAGCGGAAGTGGAGGGAATAGTCAAGTTGCTCGCATCCGTCAGTTGTAGACGGCAGTAGCTTTTTATCACAGTTCCCAGTGTGCAGAGCCCACCGCCCCTACACAAGCGCATCCACGCCGTGATCTTTGTATAAGGAGATGCCGAAATAGTAGCAGCAGGAGTAGTCGTAGTAGTGTGAGCAGAGGCATTGAGAGTATCAGTTTAAATAGTCGTAGTTGTAAAAGAAGATGCTATGACAGTAAAAATAGAAAAAGGCATAGGTGAATTGAAAGAAACAGTTGAAGTAGCAGTAGAAATAAATTACATTTCAAATAATTATAGTTGTATGAGTAAAAACAGTGGCAATAGCAGTAGAAAAAGTTATAGTTGTATAAGCAGAAGCAGTGAAATAGCAGAACAAATAGTCATAGCTTTTTTAGCAGAAGCAAAGACATCAGCAGTAAAAACAGTGATACTTGTATTAACAGACGGTATAACAAAAGGAGAAGAAATAGGCGTAGTTTTATAAGCAGAAGTTGTGGCGTTAGCAGTAGAAAAATCGTATATGAATTATCCGAAGCACTGACAGTAGCGGTAGATTTAGTCATAGTTGTATTGTTGGGCAGAAGCAGTGACACTAGAAGTAGCAAAAATCATATTTGTATAAGCAGACGCAGAGACAGTAACATAAGAGTCACAGTTGTATTTGCAGATGAATTGACAGTAGTAATATAATAAGTTAATGTTGTATTAACAGAAGCAGTTACAGAAGTAGTAGAAATAATTATAGTTGTATGAGCAACGGCAGTAGAAATAGTCATACTGTAGTTGTGTGAAAAGAAGCAGTGAAAGTAGCAGTAGAAACAGTCAAAGTTGTTACTGCATATGCAGTAGAAATAGAAATAGTCGTAGTTGTATAAGCAGAATCTGTGAACGTAGCAATGGAAAAAGGTCATAGTTGTATCAGCAGTAGTAGTGACAGTAGCAGTAGTAATCATCATAGTTGTATGAGAAGAATCAGAGAAAGTAGCCGTAGAAATGCCCATAGTTGTATGGGCGAAAGGAAAGACAGCAGCAGTACAAATTTGTAATATTTGTATGAGCAGTAGCAGTGACAATAGCAGTTGAAATTGGCGTAGTTGTATTATCAGATGAAGGGACAGAAGCAGAAGAAAAGGGCATTGCTGTATGAGAAGAAGCATCAAGAATATCAATGGAAATAGTCATAGTCGTATAATACGAATCAGTGAAAGTAGCAGTAGAATTAGTCAAAGTTGTATTAGCAGAAGCAGTGACAGATACACTAGAAATAGTCATAGTTGTATGAGACGAAGCAGTTACATAAGCAGTAGGAATATGCATAGATGTACTAGAAGAAGTACTGACAGTAGAAGTTTAAATAGTAGTAGTTATTGTATCAGAAAAAGTGACAATAGCAATATAAATACTTATAGTTTTTTAGCAGAAACAGTGACAGCAGCTGAAGAAAATATTTAAAGTTGTGATAGCAGAAGCAGTTAAAAAAGCAGTTTAAATAGTCAGAGGTGTTTTAGCAGAAGAATTGACATTAGCAGAGGACAACATTTCGTTTTATTGTCCTAAGTAATTACCATCGAAGTAATTGCTGCAGTTTACAAAGTCACAGACAAAAGTTTAATGAGCAAAAGTTGTCTAAATAGATGAAGTTGTATGAGTATAAGCCGTAAAATGGTACGAATTAGCAACAGGGAAATTTATTAGGTCGAACGGTGGATTTAACCAATGTCTCCCAAGTTGTAACCAATCATCTAGATAAAGATCTAGAAGTGACCTAATTGTGTTAATGTTTTAAGGACCAGACACGCCCTTATAGAGTATCATG
Organism: Dreissena polymorpha; assembly: GCF_020536995.1. Classification (NCBI taxonomy): domain Eukaryota; kingdom Metazoa; phylum Mollusca; class Bivalvia; order Myida; family Dreissenidae; genus Dreissena; species Dreissena polymorpha. The sequence goes on from NC_068359.1 coordinate 81,828,106, forward strand.
GGCCCGATTGGCACTTTTATTTTTTCCAGTTTACTTGCCTCGTCACTATAAAAATGAAAAATCCTTCGCTCAAACGTGGTATTGAACCGGGTTCTCCCAAATGGTAACCAGACACTCAAGCCTCGTCGATGAAGAGCTAGCTCAATGACAAGGCCGTTTCAAGTGAACTTCTACTACTTAGCTGCATTACAATTCCTATTTGTAAACGTAGAAGAGTATTAGAAAAACGGAAAGAGATGTAAAAAAAAAGATAGCGGGTTTAGTTTGAATAGTAGAGACAGTGGTCGTGATTGTTATCGCAGTTGTAACTAGTTGCAGCTGTTTAATTAGACGCAGTTGGTATGTCAGAAGTATTTCGGGTAATAACAGTGGCAGCAGCTTTGCGAATATCAGAAGTAGTATTGATAAAAGGCATAGATGTATGATCTCAAAAAGGTACTGTGTCAGAGGTAGTGTTTACCGGTATAGTGTAGTCGTAGTTTAATTCATAAGTGCAACGGTAAGCGGACATTTGCATTTGTTAAACGCTTAGCCCACCCACACAGCCTCAGCCAATCTGCACAATGAAGTCCATTATTAAATTTCGCCTATCCTCTGTGTGCCTAATTTCGATCAGGTGCCTTAGTTCGATCATTTTTTTATGACGTATTTTCGAATACCAGCACTTACATCACGCGCCAGCCTTCCTGCGAAAACTCATAACAGAAGTCGTAATTCCGTCAACCTCTCGTAAAAATGCGGTTTAAACAGGTATTTATGAATAACAAAGCTTAAATTATGTCAATTATCGATACCTCATTTTTCATGCATTTATCGCACTTATATTCTTTAAATCACCATTAAATTCATAAAACAACCATCAAAATACTCTTTTCTAAATTGCCAGGGACGCTGCAGTATTCAGGAGAGGTAAGACAATTCTCCGTAAATAAGCGCTTTGTTTACCTGGGGCTCATAAGGGGGCATTCATAAATTAGATCAGCGCATTACATTTTAAGATAATAGACGTAAATTAAGACGTTTATTGTTAAATTTAAGCAATTTACTGCAGCGCAATTTCCACGAAAAACTGGCTTTTAGAAGGGGTGAGACATTCCTTTGTCCACATTGTGTTTAGGAAAAATATCGTATTATAATGTAAATATGTTTGGTAATTTTACAAATGTGTGTTTATGAGTGTTTAATGTTCTTTTCTGTTACCTTCTTAATTGTTAGTAGTTGTTTATTTTAATAAATATTTAAGACTCACATTACACTAATCTTCAAAATATATGAATAACCTTTCTTTTCTAAAAAAACAAACATTAGAATGTCTCTCTCCTTGCTTAAGTATTCGTGTGAGCAAATAACTATTTATCTACCCCATGTGAGCCCTCATTTGTGACGTCATGAAGACAGCTGGTCGAACTTAGGAGTGCTCCTCAGTGATGTATATCATGTGGGGTAATAGATAGTTTTTAACCGTTTACGACCGTTTTGTTTGTTTATATTTCATTTTTTGGCAGATTTGGATACAGTTTTGAATACTCTGTCTAAATACCATAGCAAGTTTTCAGTAATCGTTGTTGATGTCGAGCATGCGCAAAGACAAAGTTTAACGTGATCGAACTTAGGCACACAGAGCATAAATTAAATTCGTGAAATATTTTATTAAAAGTATATAGCTCTATATATATATACGGAATACAAAAAGGCCAATATGTATAAGAAATTAACTAACATTTATCTTCTTTTTGATTGGAATAAGCGTAATAAAAACTCCTCTTTATCGCTCGATGCACTCACGTCTACTCACTGCTTCGCTGTATGTGAAACTAAGGCTGCAATTGCTTAGCAACTGATCTTGATCGCTATAGCGCCTGTATCATTTTTAATAAATCTAAATAGCGTCTTTGTGATTCGGATGTATTTGATTTATGACGCAAATATTATGACGTCGCGTTTTAGGTTACATTTTACAATCATACTGGCTATATTGTTTATTTATTTAACATTCTAGGTCAAACGCATATAACAATATCACAATACATAAAAGCATAGAACCGTTATTACACCACTGTTATTATGACAGCTGTTGTTAGCAAATTATATATTAATATTTAAATAAATTCAAATCGATATATATTATAACAGTTATAAAAATTAATTATCAATTGTAATGCAATATTTGGCTTATTGATAACCCATTAAGCTAAAAGCTTATTGTCCCCTACCGGTTTCACCGGAGGGGACTTATGGTTTGCGCTCTGTGTGTCTGTGTGTCTGTCTGTCTGTCTGTCTGTATGTCTGTCTGTCTGTCTGTCTGTCTGCCTGTCTGTCTGTCTGTCTGTCTGTCTGTATGTCTGTCTGTCTGTCTGTCTGTCTGTCTGTCTGTCTGTCTGTCTGTCTGTCTGTCTGTCTGTCTGTCTGTCTGTCTGTCTGTCTGTGAGTCTGTCTGTCACACTTTTCTGGATTCTGCGATAACATTAAAAGTTATTAATATTTTTTCATGAAACTTGAAATATGGATAGATGGCAATGTGGACATTATGCACGTCATTTCATTTGTTCCTACGTCAAACATTCTGGTTGCTATGGCAACAAATAGACTAGAAATACTGCTGAAAATGGTGGATTTCTGGATCCTGCGATAACTTTAAAAGTTCTTTATATTTTTTCATGAAACCTTGCAACATGGATAGATGGCAATATGGATATTATGTACGGCATTTCATTTTGTTCCTACGTCAAAAATTGTGGTTGCTATGGCAACAACACAAATCTGAAAATGGTGGAATTTTTGACAATGGTGGAGCCGGTAGGGGGCCATATTGCTTGACATTAGCCTTGTTTCCAATGGGGTCCATTAAAAGTACGAGAAAAAAAATGATCAAGTTGTTATTTGATCTAACTTACACACATATACTTTGGTGTTTGATTGAGAGAAAACATGTGAATAACCTAGCGCTTTGTCTCAATCCGACAACTAAACCAATGTTAACAAAAAATGAAACTCATTTACCAAACATGAGGTTTAACTAAATACATATTATTTTAAATATGGAAACATTCAAAATCAAATAGTATATCACAGATTCCAATTGTTTCTATATCACAGTCATATTTATATAATAATAATACATATATATGTCCTCACTTATCTCAGTTTGTTTGTTTTGTAGATGTTTTTTAATCATTCTTTTAAATTTGTCAAAATTTTCCACTTTTTTTATGTCCTCTGGGAGGGAATACCAGTCTGTAGACCCAGAGTATTTGAATGTTTTTTAAATAAGTATTTGTCAAAGTTGGTATTATGAAATTACTTTTTCCAGATCTTGATGATTTTTCAAAGTTTTCGCTGAGATATGAAGGTCATTTTCTATAATAAATTGTATGCACATAACTTAATTTAAGCTGTTTCACTCTGTTTTCCACATTTAACATTTTCAATTGTACAAAATCATCATTGGTAATGGAGGTTCTTGGTTCGTAATCTTTAATAAACCTGATAATTTTATTTTGCATAATTTGTGATTTTTTTTCGTTTGGGCTTGATTTAAACTATGGAACCAAGATGAACAACAATAATCAAAATGACAATTGTAAAAGAGCTGAACTTAAAAGTTTTCTATAATTAAAATCTAAACAAGTTTTGTGTCTGTATAGAAATTTAAGTTTTGCATTTACTTTAGAAACGATGTTATTTACAATATTGTCACCAGAAAGAGTATCAACAATCTGAAGGCCTAAATACTTAATCTTTTTAACATTTTTTATCGTATGGCCATTACAATTTACTGGAGACACTTTCAGTTTGCTTACTTTTCGTATTGGCCCAAACATAATATACTCTGTTTTGCCGAGATGTAGTGACAACTTGTTATCCACTAGCCATTCAGAACAACATTTTTAAACAAGACCAAGCTTTTGGGATATAAAATCAGGATCTTTATGACTAAATAAAATTGTACTATCATCAGCGTATAAAATAAGTTTGCAGTCTTAGTCTATGCTTATAATCATATCGTTCACGTAACAAAGAAAGAGAAGAGGCCTTAAAATAATGACTTGTGACACACCACACGAAACAGGGTTATAATAAGAGGAACACTTACTAAAACTAACAATTAGACTTCTATCTGATAGGTAAGATTTAAACCAGGGAATTGATCGTATGCACATAAGTTCTTATTTTCCAAAAAGAATATTGTGATTGACTGTATCGAAGGCCTTTTGTAGATCTAACATTATCATTCCAGTATACAATCATTTTGAGGTTTTTAATTTAATAAAATCTAAAAGCTGACTAAGACAACTCTCGGTAGAATATGATTTTCTAAATCCTGATTGATGTTCATAAAAAATATTGTTTGACGTAAAAAAAGATTCCAATTGAATGTACACTGCTCTTTCTAAAAAATTTGAAATTACACTTAGTATACTGACTGGCCTATAATTTCCAACATCTAACTTACTATCTTTCTTGTGCAAAGGCTTAACCATAGCTTGTTTAACGTCATCTGGGACACATCCCTCAGATATAGACAAGTTAACAATAAATCGAATTGGAATTTTCAAAACATCTGCCCAATCCTTAAGGAACCTAGCTGAAATACCATCCAGACCCGTACTCTTACCGGCATTCAAATTGTTTAAATTCATAAATGACAGTAAGGTTTCAAGACTGTTTAAACGCTTGATACATTTTAGAAGAAATGAATTGTCTAATTCAAAAATAATAATTATTTATTTGATGCTGAAACTGGGGCTTTCAATTTTAATTTACTATGTAAAAATCCTCTTACTAGTCACAAAACTAATAGTTAACCTGATCAACAGGCTGTTAAGAAGCATGTTCTTCCACACTGAGCCTTATATCCATAACCAGATAAGCAGGGGGTGAAATGCATGTCCTCCCACATTACACCTTATTCCCTTAACCCCACCACCACCAAGTGGTTGAGATGCATGTCTTCCCACACTTAGTAGTATAATCTTAATCTGATCAACAGGGGGCTGAGATTCATGTCCTTCCACACTGCACGTCATACCCATAACTTCATCAGCAGGCGGTAGCGATGCATGCACTCCCACACTGCGAAAAATACATCAAGCTGATCAGCAGGAGTTTGAGAAGCATGTCCTCCTACTCTGCGCCGAATCGCCATGGTCACATCGGCAGGATGAGATATTAAAGGGACCTTTCCGCAGATTTTGGCAGATATTAAAGGTTGTCACTAAATGCTTTATGTTGATAAATGTAAATACATGTATTGGATCTTTAAAGCTCCAGTAAAACAAGAATAAAATTAAAGAAATAAAAAAGTAACCCTCAACTGGGCTCGAACCACTGACCCCTGAAGTAAAAGTCAAACGCTTAGACCACTCGGCCATCCGCGCTCATGCAATGATTGATGTATGTTATGCTTTATATAAGCAATCCTCGTAGTGTAACAAAATAAAACGACAACAACAGAAATCTCCAAATTATTCAACCGTTTCGCCTTGCAACGCTTTATAATTTTCAGCTTTTTAAATCGTCAAAAGATGCATATCATAGATATTTTATAGCATGGTAAATGTTCAATTTTACTGTTTCCTCACAAATATCATGACTACAACGAAACATTGCCAATCTGAAAACAGTGGGGGGTTTTATTTTGTCAATTTACCAAGACGTGAAAATGCTTTTTTAAGGTACTCCCACACTTCGCCTTATAATATTAACCGCAAGAGAAGTGGTTTGATATGCACTACGAAATCCGGATACTGCCATCTATAATATCGCCCTTCTTTCATCAAGGGCGACACACGACACACGAAGCGATACACGATATTTTGCGCGACACATGAGTATCGCGCAAAATTTCGTGTATCGCTTCGTGTTTCGTGTGTCGTCCTTTGAACGCGAGACACGATATTTTGCGCGATACTCAGAGCGACACACGTTATTTTGCGCGATACACGAAGCGACACACGAGTTTTGCGCGATACACGAAGCTTCACGTGATATTTACCACGATATATCGCCTTCGGGCTACCTACACAAGGGCGATATTTCGTGGTACATATATTCGCGCGTCGCTTCGTGTATCGCGCAAAATATCGTGTGTCGCTTCGTGTGTCGCGCAAAATATCGTATGTTGCGCAAAATATGGTGTATTGCTTTGTGTGTCGTTTATCGCTCTTGAAGAAAGAAGGACGTGATTATGGATGGCAGGATGCATGTCCCCCACACTGCGCCTAGAACCCGTATCCCAATGATATTGAGATTAAAGGGACCTTTTCACATATGTTGGCATGTATTGAAGTCTGCATTAATTGTTTTAAATTTATCAGTGTAAATATTTGAATTAAATGGCTCCAGTAAAAACATGACTATTGCCAAGCAATATATGTTCTCTACCGGCTCAACCATCGTCAGATTTTATGCTCCCCGAAAATTTTCGGGGAGCATATAGTTGCATATTTGGCATGTAGGTACCTTGCATGGACCTCTACCTTTTGATGAGGTTTGAAGTCACTGGGGTCATGGTCTTGGTCACCGAGGCTTATAATAGATTTTTCCGTCACACTTTTGTTACAGTTTCTCATAGCACCTTCAATACCTTACCGATCTCTTTCATATTTGGCATGTATGTACCTTGCATGCACCTATATCTTTTGATGAGGTTTAAGGTCACTGGGGTCAAGGTCACCGAGGCTAATAATAGTTTATCCGTCACACTTTTGTTACAGTTTCTCATACCACCTTCAATACTATACCGATCTCTATATTTGGCATGTAGGTACCTTGCATGGACCTATACCTTTTGATGAGGTTTGAGGTGACTGGGGTCAAGGTCACCGAGGCTATTAATAGATTTTCCGTCATGTTTTTGTTACAGTTTCTCATAGCACCTTCAATACTTTACCGATCTCTTTCATATTTGGCATGTAGGTACCTTGCATGGACCTCTACCTTTTGATGAGGTTACTGAGGTCAAGGTCAAGGTCACCGAGGCTAATAAAAGATTAGCCATGCTTTTGTTACTTTACCGATATCTTTCATATTTGGCATGTAGGTACCTTCTATGGACCTCTACCTTTTGATGAGGTTTGAGGTCACTGTGCTCATTTTAGTTGCCAGTTTGTCCTTCCTTCCTTACTTTCTTACTTCCTTCCGTCACACTTTTTGACAGTTTCTCATAGTACCTTTAATACTTTTACCGATCTCTTTCATATTTTGCATGTAGGTACATTGAATGGACCTCTACCTTTTGATGAAGTTTGAGGTCACTGGGGTTAAGGTCAAGGTTACCGAGGCAAATAATAGATTTTTCCGTCACACTTTTGTTACAGTTTCTCATACCACCTTCAATACTTTACCGATCTCTTTCATATTTGGCATGTAGGTACCTTCCATAGACCTCTACCATTTTATGAGGTTTGAGGTCACTGGGATCAAGGTCAAGGTCACTGAGGCTAATAATAGACTATTCCTTCACACTTTTTTTACAGTTTCTCATAATACTTTCAATACTTTACCGATCATTTTCATATTTGGCATGCAGGTACCTTGCATGGACCTTTACCTTTTGATGAGGTTTGAGGTCACTGGGGTCATGGTCATAGAGGCTAATAATAGATTTTTCCGTCACACTTTTGTTACAGTTTCTCATAGCACCTTCAATACCTAAACGATCTCTTTCATATTTGGCATGTAGGTACGTTGCATGGACCTCTACCTTTTGATGAGGTTTGAGGTCACTGGGGTCACGGTCAAGGTAACTGAGGCTTATAATATATTTTTCCGTCATGCTTTTGTTACAGTTTTCTCATAACACCTTCAATACTTTACCGATCTCTTTCATATTTAGCATGTATGTACCTTGCATGGACCTCTACCTTTTGATGAGGTTTGAGGTCACTGTGGTAAAGGTCAAGGTCACCGAGGCTAATAATAGATTTTCCGTCATGCTTTTGTTACTTTACCGATCTCTGTCATATTTGGCATGTAGATACCTTCCATGTACCTCTACCTTTTGATGAGGTTTGAGGTCACTGGGCTCAAGGTCACCAAGGCTAATAATATATTTTTCGTCACGTTTTTCTTACAGTTTCCCATAGGGCCTTCAATACTTCACCGATCTCTTACATATTTGCCATGTAGGTACCTTGCATGGACCTCTACCTTTTGATGAGGTTTGAGGTAACTGGGCTCAAGGTCACCGAGGCTATTAATATATTTTCCGTCATGCTTTTGTAACACTTTCTCATAGAACCTTCAATACTTTACCAATCTCTTTCATATTTGGCATGTAGGTACCTTGCATGGGCCTCTACCTTTTGATGAGGTTTGAGGTCACTGGGGTCAAGGTCAAGGTCACCGAGGCTAATAAAAAGTGTTTTTAGGTGGTTATTAACACATAGGTTGACAAAGCGCATCATCGGGGAGCATCTATCAGTTTCACTGATATTCTTGTTTTATATTTGTTGCCATTGCAACCAGAACTTTTGACGTAGGAACAAAATAAAAATGACGTGCATAATGTCAATATTGCCATCTATCCATGTTTCAAGTTTCATGAAAAAATATGAAGAACTTAGTTATCGCAGGATCCAGAAAAGTGTGACAGACACACAGAGCACAAACCATAAGTCCCCTCCGGTGAAACCGGTAGGGGACAAAAACAAGAATATATATTTTTAAGTAGATCTAATCATCAACTGGGCTCAAAGCACTGAACCTTGGACTAAACGTATATTATCTAAACCACTCGGCCATTAATTCGTGCTCATACGGCGAGTTGTATATTTTATAACGATCCTCGCAATGTCACAAGATATAACGATAACGACAGACCTCCCCAAATTATTCAATCTTTCGCGTTTGTAACGATTTATACGGGCAAAAGCCCGCGAAGCGGGCGTTGACCGTTCATACATATGGGAATTTAGACATTAAATTACATAAGAATACCACATATGGATGCGTCTCAAAAAAATTTGCCACGCGACATATATTTTCGCGATGCTATTTATGACCTTGAACAAAGCAAAAACACTTTGACATATGCTAAATCCCATGTAAATACATACCTCAGGAAAAGTTATATCAATGACATCATAATTGTGTAGCGAATCGCACTAAATATTCTCGCATTATTTGTTTTTCTTCGCAACCTTTCCAGAATTAAGTCATTACTCAATTATCTCCCCTGAATGCTCTCCTTCAGAGGGAATAGCCGTAGACTGGTTCACTACATATAGTGCCAGTCTTTACCAAACACAGTTTAGGGGAACATAACCCGTCTTTAATATATTGCCGAATCTCAGATTTCTGTCGAATTTATTTGCGTTGATCTTTTCGATATCTTAATTGTTATTATTATCCTGACAAATCAAAAACGCTTGTTAAAAAAATTTATGGTTTAAAACATTATAGTTGGCATCTCTATTCTTCCAGTTTTCTCGCGATATTTCAATAACGACACCCTACTGTTTATTTGTCAGAAGTTGTGACGCATTTTCCATTCGCTCTCAGAAAGAAGTTTTACGTGTTATCATGAGCAATATTTTGGTAAGTTGTCGTTGTTATCCACCAGAAACACATTTATTCACAAAATTGAAAGATATTCCGATCTAACTTTTTAGTCTTTTAGCTTTAATTTTTAACGTATTCACACCTCGTCTGCTCGCACTTTACCGATATCCCGAAAGGTTACATATCACTATAATTAGTTTAGGCCTAAAACCACAAAATCCGATACCGTTGGATTTTCGTACCACAATCTTACGTAAAGTCTTCCAGACTCGAAATCAACAAAAAACAAGACATTTATAAATTGTCTGCATTTTTGATCAAATTTTAAAATATTTGTTGATTTTCCGTTTTTAGAAGCTGTTCTGCCAAGGCAAGAGCTGGGCATCATACAAGCCATTCTATCCAGCAAAACTGACAGTTTTGGTTTACAGAAATCAACAAAGGAGGGATTCCTGAACTATCAAAATTTCCAAGCTATACACACAGTTATTTAATATCTGTGGTGATTTTTATTGGTTCTGTTTGTTTACTAGGATGGAACAGGTGTGAACTTTTATAGAACTTTGAAAAGTCTATATATGTCTATCTATAAACAAAAATCAGCTATGGTATAATAAGATGAGATGTGCAAACAATGTCAAAGGGTTGTTAAATTAACAATTCGAATGCAATTATGCTGAAAACATATGAAAGTTCCCATGCAAATTTTGTCTGTATATCGACAAGTGTCTGCCGATAATTGTCAAACTGGTAATACAAAACTTACCACAAGTATGTAAAAGCACAAGTACCTGTGATCATTTTTTAGTAAGATAGTGTAATTCTAAACAGTAACAAATAGGTTGTTTTGTAAATGCATAATGCAATTAATATGATTTCCGTTCTATTGTGTAATTAATAAATTGGTTGTTACTTGTTAATCCATGATAAATGTTTTATGGCTAGTACAAAACCAGCAATGTTAATTTTGTAAAAGGTAATACAATAACACTGCTTTGCAATTTCATATACGTAAATATTCTTGAAATGTAGGTTGATGACAGTGTTTTAGTTTTACTTATTTTGTAACTATTATTTTATGTGCAAATAAATGATGTGAAGTGTTTTGTATCTCCACACAATACCAAATACCTTTTTATATAATGTACTGTGTTATGTGTTATTTGAATGTTTAAATAAAAAATATGGATGATATAACATGATGCATTCTAATATTTGCATTCAAATTGTAACTATAGAGCTAAGTGTATGCAGTTTAGACTGTGATTTTAGAATTGCTACAAAATGGCTAGTTTTTTAGTGGCGACAAAATTTAAACTATTCAACAATAGTCTGCGAAAGAAAATTAGAAACCTGCAAGATACCTGTATTTATTAAATATTTTAATTGCGAAACAAGTATGTTGTTATGCTGTTACACATAATTATACATTGTTAATAAATAAGAAGACAATTAGTGGTGTTAACGTTTCCCAACAGTATAAATCATTCTTCTGATGAAGTCAGTGATATACAGACGAAAGCTCCAGGTATGGCTTTCAATACGTAGTGTGTGTTTTTTGACAGTCTAAAACTTCTTGGATTAAAAAAAAATCCTGTAAAATTTGTCAATCAAAATTGATTTGACACATCACATGATTTTGATTATGTTAAATCATTGTACTGTATGCTTAATGCAACTGCTTTTGCAAGCTGTCAAGTTGAATTGAGACATTTGATGAAACAAACTGTTTCCTGGGTAGGACCAGTACTTAGTGTCTATATGACGTACCATGACGTCGAAAGTCTACAAGACCTCCTAGGTAGAACGAGAAATGTACTTCGACGTACAATTTCCACCGACCCTTGAGTATTATCCAATCAGAAGACACCTTACATCTGTTGCTTTTAGAGATATTTGACATTGAACATTATTATTATTTATACCGAATTATGCGACTATCGACCGCTTACTCATAGATATTGTGCGTATTTATTCAACATTATTATTATTATGATTTATACCAAATTATGCGACTATCGACCGCTAACTCATAGATATTGTGCGTATTTATTGACCTGGCGTGGCGGAATTAACCTCTGACTTATGCAAGTTATGGTTATTACAAAATAGGACCAACGGTGAGGTTATAATACATTATTTATCCCGTTAATGCTTGGTTACCGTTGGGAATTTCCTACACAGTAATGCGCTGGACGGTCGTGATACTCGGCCCCGCATGATCAATAAATACTCACAATACGCTGAATAATTTTAATTTTAAAAAGGTTACAATTGAATCTTCTTCAAATTTGTATATACCGGGGTAATCTATTTCAATGCATTAAATACTTGAAACTTCCATGTGTTGTTTTTTTGCCATTCTGATATTTTTATTCATTTTGTCCTCAATTAAAAAAGAGATTTTAAACATTTATTATGAATAAATTTGAAGGAAAATCCGCTCAGCCTCAAGAGACTAGTGTTTTGATTGGCTGTTCAGAAAATGTGTACATAGAAGTACAAACATGTATGTCGAAGTACAAATTGTACTTTGACGTACAAATATATACTTGGAAGTGTATTTTATATTTATGTCGACGTACAATTATTGTACTTCGACGTACATTTCTCTTTTTAACTTGTAGGTCTTCTTGACTTTTAACCCAAATGGTACGCCATAGTATGTCGTTAGGGTTATCTAAAGAATGCTCCCACTTAAGGGATCAATACAGAGACCTCCCAGTGACTAAGCCAGTTAGCAGATAGCTAAAGAAACTTCAGCGTACAGTTTATATAGTATTGACAGACGTAAAGTCGCGCCAGTCAAAAATCATAAAAAGCGACATTTAAAGTTATGGAAGCCAGAACTAGTTAGCAGACACCCCATCCACTATACCACAGACACCGAACCAGCTATAAATTCCTGTGGCTAGAAAAAAAAAAAAAAAAAATCAGATGCTAGATCTTTAAGCTTGGAACATGTAACTTGTTTTAAGATTGATTTTGTTTGATGCATTACTTAATTATTGCAACAATAATAATATTATTAACACAACGATGTCCATATATTTATTAAAAATGCATGGTTATCAAAAAAACTTACAATGCTTTTGCCCGTAAATTAGGTAGCACCTATTATCATATTAATTAATTTTTATGGTTTTTAAATCGTCAAAAGATGCATATAAAGTGGATATTTTAGAGCATGGCACATGTTCAGTATTACTGTTACCAAGATGAAATAATAACTATAACGAAAATTTGCACATATGTAACATATTTGGCAATTTAATTTAAAACGTGTAACAATAAGTGTTCCTTTAATCAGAGACGTTATCTACGTCTCTGATCTACGTCTCTATTTAATGTTCTTCGTCACTGCGCCTAATGGGCTACGTACAGTCTGCAATACAACAGAGTTATCGTTCGTTCTCACAAAAGTAAAATAAAAGAACTTTCGTGTAACAGAGAGGCGACGCTTTGATTATCATATGGGATTTACCGGTATGACCTGTGTGACCTCTTAGTATGTGCCAAGATTCTGTCATTGTAAGTTATCTTACAGACTGATCAGTAAACAAACTTCTACCGATGGCGTCCGCAAGTGCTAAAGATGAGGTTACCGAAACTAAATTTTCCGAAGAAATAGTAAATGCATCGGCTGTTTCAAATGACAAACAAGAACATAAGTTTAAGGTAAAAGCTTATAAGAGTACAGTAAATCACTAAAAAACTAAAGTAACAATCATGTAGCTGGTATGTTGTTGACTCTTGAAAACTGATTTAATGATGGTGGGTGGGGTAATGTAAACAAACAATTACAGCGACAGCTGTCTCCGATCCACCAGCAGACCAAACTGAATGATGCATTATAGTAAACTGTAAACTTTATTTAAAAACATGATTCACAAAAAGCTAAATATTGCCACATCTCTTTCATTGATGAAAATGTCATGAATCACTTGGTTAAACAGTAGAGTTTTTTTGAACTTATCAATAAAATGCTGTTTATTTTATTGCATTGTTACCATGGCAACCAAATTAGGTACACACATTTATTCCATTATTTAACAAATAAGGGGACAATCAAAAGCTAAATTCATAATTGAACTTTTGCGCGGTTCAAACATTGTTCTTTGATTTTAAATGTTCAAACATAAGTTAAATGTCTGGACAAATTTTCTTAACACTATGAGCACAGTTTCAAGTAGTAACCATGAGGATTTATAAATTAAAACATGCAGTGTTTCCCATTTTAATTTTTAAATAGGCAATATTTCAAGAACCAACTTGAGTCTTGACATACATAATTATCTGAAGTTAATTTAACCATGGCAAGTTGAGAAAGCAACATAAATGTATAGATTTTGGTTATTTTCCTGTAATATACATGTATTATTTGGTTATTGAACTTTTATTTATAAATTGCTTGTCCTCTATCACACTCTTGGCATTTCAGCTGTGTGCTCATTAAAATATATAATTCACATTGTATTGCACAAAGCTGTTGAATAAGTTCAATAACCAAATAATATATTACATTGTTTTATTGTTGCATAAACCCACGCCACATGTTTGACCCAGGGGGCACCCCAGGGTTGGTAATGGGGCCATGCATTGTTGAGATTGACCGTATTGTCATAAGAGATGTTCAGTATCAATTTAAAGTAAATCGGTGTAGAAATGAAGAAGTTAATGTAATATAACATAAAACAAGAGATGTGTTTGTCAGAAACACAATGCCCTCCACTGCGCCGCTTTGATTTATTTAAAAAAAAAATCATTTGGCAGGTTCATTAATTACCTCTCTTTAAAGCTTATTACTTCCATTGGATTTGTTTTTTTGACCTTGAAGGATGACCTTGACCTTTCACCACTCAAAATTTGCAGTTCCATGAGATACACATGCATGCCAAAGTTATGGCCAATTTTAAAGTACAGAACATAAAAAAATGAGTGAAAATCTCTGACCCAGCCCCACGCCAACCCAAACCCCCATATTTTTTTACCCAGAGGTCAGATCAAAATTCCAAATAGTGCAGGGTCGCACATATGCTCATAGCTACAATGTGTGTAAGTTTCAAGGTTCTAGTGCTTCTAGTGTAGGAGGAGATAGTGGCAAGGACGGATGGACAGACAAACGGACGGACAGACGGCGGAGATAACCACAATATCCCCACGCTTTTCAAAAAGCATGAGGATAAAAAGTTAAAATTTAAGAATATGAAAGGGTGACAAAAAGTGAGTATTCCTAGTTAACAGAGATGTTTTCTCATTTGTTTTAAATTGCCCTCTATCACGGTGACAGGGCGATTATCACAACTATTCCGCTCACCGTCAAAATTGTATAGTTCTGACAAGAGCACCGTATCCTTCTGACGAAAAGAAACATGGCAGACGAAGCAATATCAAGTAAGTGGGTGACAAAATGTTTTATTATAAGACACTGCAAAATGATTGCCACCTTCGAAGCACTCTGTCGAATTTCCGAACCAATATGCCGTCTATTTAACAGTTTACCAGTCGTGAAATATTAAGCATGAGTTTGAAATAGTGTTTACAAAAAGTCGCGTCGCGCTGGACACCATTCGTACTTGTGAGAAAAATGTAATAATCAGATGATTGTCGATGTGTCAGACCTGATGTGACAGACTTAAATCATTTTATATATAAAAAGAACATGCCATACGAACCTGTTTGTTTTAATATCTGTTAAAGGCCTAATTTTTTGGTGAAAACATGCATTACTTACATAAATATCAATGCAACACGCAACACTGGTTATAAACACGGTATTTATATTCCGTGTCACTGAAATTCGTGGCACCGCTTACTTCTGCACATGGTTTTAAATGTTAAGCTAGAACGAGTCAGCGTGAGCTGAATATATTTACGATAATCTTCCATTTATCAAAGTACATGTCCCAGAATTGATCTTGAAAATGATCGCATGCTTGCACCAAAAACGGTTCACCGGGATCGATTGTCTTGCTTTCCAGTACGTGGAGGGCACATGTTTAGGTCTCATGTTTCAATTTATCTATATTTATGTGGTAAAATACAATCATTATTGATTATTATTATTTATTGATTTCAGATTCATAATCCGTAAAAAAGATCTCCAGCTACGATTATGGAAAGGTATAAGCAAATGTTGGTGTAAAACTAACCAAAGGAAATAATAAATTTAGTTATGTATAGAGTGTACAAAGTTGCATTGGTTAAATTTAGTGAAATATGAATTTGGTGTCAGTGGCCAAAACCAAAGATATATGAAAAAGATGCTCTGGACTACTTATATCAGAAACAAAGGGGTTAAAATTATTTTTTTTTAACTTTTTGAGACTGTCTATAGAAGCTTGTGAGTGCATGTCTCCATAGATAAGACCTTACAGCGCGGCCCGTTTTAACGAGATGTAAAGGGTTCGAATCATCTATAGTTATTTCCTTCAAGTATTAAAAAACAATTGAAAACCAAATATTTTCAATGTACATTGTAAGGCGTAACAAAAATAATTGTTTGTTTCCGGTGGCCCGACCCTACCTAATTATTTGCCGCCGGTCCTAATCTTTTTTGAGCCCAAAATTCGAAAAAAATCGGACCGCGTATTTTTCGGCGACGGTCAATAAACTTGTCAAACTTGTCTATGTTATCCGCATATCATTTTTATTGTTATTGAAGCGCACGTGGTAGCTGGCCAATCAGCAAAGAGTTTGCTCACACATGATATTGGGTCATTCATGCGCAGACACTGTACACTTGGAATACACAGTCAGTTGATCTTGTCGTCTGCCAACAATATAGCGGCCGATGGCAAACGTCGTATTTAAAGATTAGCAAATCAAAAGAAGCGTACCAATAAATAAATTATTTCTAAGCTGATTACTTAACACCTTTCTCCCGACTATCGATCTGAATTAAAGGATGATAATTAAATAATTAGTTCTATTTCGACGATGTTACACCTTTTTGACGATTATCGTTTGAAATTAAAAGGTGATAATTAAGTTGTTTTTTACCCACAAAAATTCTATTGTAAAGCAATATGGCAACCAAATTGTATATTTGCTAGGTTTTGCAATGTCTGCAGTCAAACGATATGCACATTTTAATTAATGTGGCAAATGCGTACAATTTTTCGGCTGTCGTTTTCGGATACAGTAATTTTTTTTTGTCGATTATAATTTATTTTCGAAGTTCTTTATAGAAGAAATAGAATGACGAATGAACATGCGGTGATACGGACGGTGTGGTTTATAATATTTTAAATAGTATTCACCACTCTGGATCAGCAGACGATTTATTTCATAAATCAATCTCTGGGTTAATGGTCGCCATCTTTCGAACTACTTTCAAAAGTACAACAACAACAATAACAGTAGGAGACAATTTTAATTGCGAAAAGTTCAAAAATTGAGTACATGTGTCACGGTTGTTGAGTGGAATAGTGTTATTTTCAACTGTGTACGAAGCATTTGAACTGGTAGAGGAATAACCGAATTGTTGGTGGAAATGGAATTTATAAATATATCTAGTAACTCATCATCGTGTAGAATTATCATCAGCATCATTTCTGTGGAACATTGCAATATTCAAAATACAAGTGTTTCATAGCTATGGTGCTTTTGACATAGTTCACTAACCATCAAGAATGAAATGATTCATGCACACAGGTAAAGTAAATAATTGAATTTGTGCAGAATGTTTATTTTTTACAAATTATTATTTTATTTGACCAATTTATTTTAGATAGATTGCACTGAAACTCAAAGTCTAAAGCTTAGTAAGACACTTAAGCCAGTTTTCTGAGAAGAAACAATACTTGTTCAGAGTATAGCAGGCTCATGCGGCCTCTGGTTTATTTATTTTGCCTCGGCCTTTAACCTGGGTCGCTTTGATTTCAGGTGTTTAGCCCCCATATCAACAAGGCTCTCGACCCTATATGTAGTTATTAATATTGTTTTTGTTTTTAAGATTTTGAGAACCCTCACTCGGTGCCAGTGGGGATAAAACAGGGACCTTCTTATAGCTAGATGAATGCATCAAATATGCCAGCAACACTTTATAATCAATAACTTTATAATTGATGATTCTGTTCTTTTAACTACATGTTTGTACATTACTAACTTACCAAAACAATGTGAAACACATTTTTATGCCCCCAAAGGAGGGCATATAGTGATCACACTGTCCGTCTGTCTATCCGTCACACTTTGCATTTAGGTTTCGAAAAAATGCTCATAACTTCTATGTCGCTTCAGATGTAACATTCATATTTGATATGCAAATGTATATGGACAAGGCCTTTCCATACACACACAAATTTTGACCCCTTTGATCTTGAACTTAGGGTCTGCGTTTAGGTTTTGAAAAATGCTCATAACTTCTATTAAAGCGTTTATCGGGGGCGTATGTCATCCTACGGAGACAGCTCTTGTTTTTGCTACTGTCCTCTGCACAAACCATGATATATCTGCATATATGCATCCAACCAAATCAGTAAAACTATTTGTCACTTAATTACAGTAAGCTTATTGCATGTTAACTTTTCAACAATATATATATATATATAAATAATATATATAACAGATCTTGAAAAAAACACACATCAAACTTCAAATTGTTTTAGTAAATTATAGGCTTTAATTGGTATTGTGACATTGACACCACTCATGCATGCGACTATACAATTATACAACTATGGGACACATTATTTATGAGAAATTCCAATACATCAACATATCGTCTCAGATTTAAGGCATATAATCTGGTGCTTTTATGCTGCCATTTTTACTATTAAACATTTTTTCATTTTATGTTATGATGCATTGATCTTGTTTCTAAATTAACCAAGCAATCATGTTAAACTTTTGAAGAAAGATGTTGTCTGATAAATATAGAAAATATAATCACTACAAAGTGAACAAAATTCAGTTGAATACTGTGACCAACGAAGATTTGCCAAAGAGCAATTCAGATCATTATTTAAATTAAATACAAGTAATATGAAAGTCTGCCTATTGGATCCCAGTTAAGACTTATTTGTCAAATCTTCACATTAATTTTCCCTTAGCCATGTAGAATTGGGGAATAAATACCATCAAGTCATGTAAAAAGGAGAAGGGTATAGCACGCTGCTATTGATCTCTTGAGCTTTCACATGAATTTTACGGGTAATTTTCATACAACAAATGATATTATATAGTGTAATGATAAAGCATTATGAGCACAAATTATATCTCTTACTAGTTGTGCAAAAATCATTTAAGTGTCACATTTCAAAAGAAAATTTATATAAAAAGGTATTATTAATCGTTAAAACGTTATAAAAGGTTATTTCAATTCACTAAAGCATTTAATTACAAGAACAAGTGCATTTTATGTCCATTACAATACATGTAACAGTATTGGCATTGTATTTATCTGCATTTGATGTGCATTAAATACACTTAAAAATGCAGACAAAACACACTTCTAACAGAAACAAATGTATTTTTTTCTGCATTTTTCCAGCATTAATACTCTTCAAGTGTATTTTTTATCATCCCAAATACACTTTACCAGGAAAAAGGTATGTTAAAATGCATTTTTAGTTTGTTTTAAGTATATTTTCAAATGCATTAAGACACTCTTTTTTTTTTGCAAAAAATGTTGAACAAAAACTTGAAAATATTTAATATACTAAAGTGTAGTAATAATTAAAGTTGTGTATGAGCATCAAAAACAGTATCAAATTCATACCAGTGCCTATTTAGTAGAAGTAGGCCTTATATGGTCTATTTGTTGTAGAAATAATGCATTTTGTATAATACAACATACATAAATTGAAAAATATAGCTGCCCATACAGTTCAATACAAGGTTCAATTAACTACACTTATATAATGCAAAGTTGAAATATGACATCAAGCTTGGAATAATCTTTTCAATAATGAATAATATGCTGTTTTAATTTATAAGTGAAATAGACACTTGCATATAAAAACTGATTTTACATCAAAACTAAATGTTTAATTTGATTTTTAGCTCCACTGGCCATAGGTCCTGTGTCCATCGTGCGTCTGTGCATTAACTTTTCCTTTAAACATCTTCTTCTCCTGAACTACTGGTCCAATTCTGATGAAATTTCTTAGGAATGTTCCTGGGGTGAACCTTTTTCAAATTTGTTCAAAATATGCCCCTGGGGTCAAATTTGACTCTGCCCTGGGGGTCACAAAATTGATAATTTGCTTATATAAGGCCTATTTTGTGAAAACTTTCAAAATCTCCAGTCCATAACCATTGGGCCTAGGGCTATCAAATTTGGTATGTAGAGACATCTAATAGTCCTCTACCAAATTTGTTCAAATTATGCCCCTGGGGTCAAATTTGACCCTGCCCCGGGGGTCACAAAATTGAACATATGCTTAAATAGGGTATATTATGTGAAAACTTTACAAATCTTCTCGTCCATAACCATTGGGCCTAGGGCTACCAAATTTGGTATGTAGTGGCATGTAATAGTTCTCTACCAAGTTTGTTCAAATTATGCCCCTTGGGTCAAATTTGACCTTGCCCGGGGTCACAAAACTGAACATACGCTTATATGGGGCCTATTTTGTGAAAACTTTAAAAATCTTGTTGTCCATAACCATTGGGCCTAGGGCTACCAAATTTGGTATGCAGTGACATCTAATAAACCTCTACCAAATTTGTTCAAATAATGTCTCTGGGGTCACATTTGACCCTGCCCCGGGGGTCACAAAATTGAATAAACGCTTATAAAGCGCCTATTTTGTGAAATCTTTAAAAATCTTCTTGTCGAAAACCATTTGGACTATGGCTACCAAATTTGGTATGCAGTAACATCTTATAATACTCTACCAAGTTTGTTCAAATTATGCCCTTTGGGTCAAATTTGATCCTGACCCGCAGGTCACAAAATTGAACATTATATACGCTTATATCTTGCTTATTTTGTGAAAACTTTAAAAATATTCTTGTCCTTAACTCTAGGACATAGGGCTACCACATTTTGTATGTAGTGAGATATAGTAGTCCTCTACAAAGTTTGCTCAAATTATGCCCCTGGGGTTGAATTTGACCCAGCCCAGAAGGTCACAAAAGTGTACATGTGCTTAAATAGGGCCTATATTTAAGTATTTGCACATGCAGAGAAATTTGTTTCAGCCTTTTTTTTCAGCAGTGGAGCGATACAGGGCCATCATGGCCCTCTTGTTTAAATACTCAAAAAATAAAACCGTGTTCATGCTTGCATGAACACAGTTTATAAATGCTGTCAGAATTATAAAATATGCAATTACTATAAATACAAATGCCAGGGAAAAGTGCTTTTTATACTAAAAAATTCGAATGAATATTACAATAATACATTCTGAATACTTTAGTATGTAATTAACAGTTTTGTCTGAGAAAATCACTAAATTTTATATATTTATTCAAATTCACATAAATCATATTTCAAAAACACATAATTACTTCAAATCCTTTCACACAATAATGAAAAAAATGCACAGTTTCTGATTGTTATTGATTCTTTATCAATTTATACATGTACCAATTTTTAATCTTGATGCATCCTCAATTGTATTATGCACATCTTAATCTGTTTTAACAATTATAATATAAAGATTAAGGCTGACTCAGTAAAATAATAATCCATGATTTCTGCAGTACTTGCAGACAAACTAGGAATACTGCTGTGATATTATCTATCTATCTAATGGGATATTAATTTGGCTTCAATAGAAAAAAATCAAAGCATACACATGTATATAATGTGTATGTATATATTAGTTAAACTTAAATTGATTGACCATCAATAAAAAGATATAATAATATACGGTATGTATATATATACATGTATATATATATATATCCTTGTAAAACTAAAAATTAAATATGTATGTTTCTATTACATCATTTAGGACTTTTATTTTCAGACAAAGTAGAGTGAAGCTTAAAACAGTATCCAATTGTAACAGTCAATTTTGGGAAAATCAACCTTATAATTATTTTCTGTGTTGGTCAATGTCATAATTAGTATAAAATGTACCGGTAATACCAAAAACTTGTGATATTACGTCAATCTGACTCTGCATGAATGCCTGTAACCATTATATATATGCATAATCACAATATATAAATACATAATTTGAATATATACATATAAAGCATTAATATATATAGATAAAATGTAAAAATATACAGATACAAATGTATTATACACATATAATCTTCCATTATATAAAGGCATTTCTTCTTTATATGAAGGCAAAATATCTTTATATGAATGTCTGTAACCATTATATATATGCATAATTATAATATATAAATACATAATTTGAATATATACAGATAAAGCATTAAAGCATAAAGCATTAATATATAAAGATATAATTTTCTTATATATAGACAACATGTAAAAATATACAGATACAAATGTATTATACACAGATAATCTTCCATTATATAAAGGTATTACTTCTTTATATGAAGGCGAAAGATCTTTATATGAACATAAATCGTTATGCAATAATTATAAAAGATCCTTATATATACATAAAACATTGAGAGATACAGATAAAATTGTATTATATATATGTATTATACCTCGATACATAGATATTATGTATTGATATGAAGATATATGTATTTTAATTTTCTTATATGAAGTTTAGACATTAATATACGAAGCTATTCGTTATTTATGTATTGGTCACTCATCATTATATAAAGTGCTTTCCTCATTATAATACTACTAAAGAGTGAATTTTACAAGCCAAATATTTTGCACGCACCGGAAAATTGCGCGGTAATCTACAGTCTACGTCTACAACATGGCAGACGACGCCGTAAGGAGTGTTTTGCATTCAATTGGTTTACATTCACTGTATCAAAATTTTATGAGTCAAAAAATAGATTCTATTGAGATTTGTAAATCGTTAGAAGATAACCAGTTAACAAATTTAGGTCTGGTGACCATTGGTGAAAGAATTAAGTTTAAAAATGCAGTGCAGCATTGGCAATCCATGCCCATCATGCCCATGGCTGAGAGCGATACGGCCGCATCTGGATCTAGAAACTCAACAGGTACACTTTTCTAATATATTTTATTAAATGTTTATTTGGTTATTCAGTACAGTGTCATTGTTTTTCCTGTCTGTCGTTAGCAAATCCACATGCCAATGCAAACCAATGAACAAGTCACAAGGCCATTTGAAGTCAAGTTAACAGCAAAATATAAATGTTTTTCCTTTGAAACTTTGATTTATTTTGTTAAACTGGACTATTTTAATCAAAATTATGGTTGTGCCATCTTAGATTTATATACAGTCAATCTTGTATTAAGAGACCACTCAAGGGAGTTATCAAAAGTGGTCTCTTAATAAAACGGTCTTTGAATACAAAAGGCCATTCTGGAAGAATGCTTACCCTCAATTTTAATCTATATGAAGGATTATCTCTTTTATCCACAATGATTTTAACTTTTATAATAAAATGAATATAAACACAATACATAGACAATATTTTACTTATAATGTGTTTTATTTTTCACTTATTATAAATTATCATTTATTATAAATCAATTGTGTGTACATATTTATTTGCAAAAATAACATAGACAAGGAAATATTTTTCCTAAGAACAAAGAATTTTGCTAAAAATGTGTAACAGTCTACATATACATGTGTACAGCTAAAACTAGAAATAAATGTCAGAAGCCAAAAGCTATGATATATTATCACATGTATTTCTCTTTCCGTTTCTATATTGCGCGGTTTTTTTCACCTGACACATTATTTTCCACGTCTTCAAGCACCTCGGCTTTAGGCCAAAAAAAAAATAGTCTTGGTTCAGGGAACCCGACCGACCCTATTTTTTGCCCCCGACCCTAACGATTTTTTTGGTCCATGGAAAAAAATCTGATGGCGAAAATGCTAAAATCTCGTAAAATTTCATTGAAAACAGCCACCAATTAAACCTGGATTGGTTTTCTATATTTTTCTCTTTGTTTCAATGAAAGTGTTCGCAATTTAACAGTGAACAATAACCGGTCTGCACGTGTATACGAGACATCGCTTGACCTTATTGTTATTGAAGTGCGCATGCTAGCTGGCCAATCAACATTGAGCTCGCTTACACATGAAATGACGTTGTTAAATGAAATGTAAAAATGGGTGGAGCTATGGAGTAATATTCGGTCATTCATGCGCAGACACTGTGCACTTTGAATACACAGTTAATATTGTCGTCTGCAAACAAAATAGCGGCCGGTCGCAAATGTCGTATTATTAAAGATTAAAAATGAAAAGAAGCGTGACAATATTTTAATTATTTCCAAGCTGTCTATTGATCTGAATTTAAAAGTGATAATTAAATAATTAGTTCTATGTCGATGATGTTACAACTTTCTGCCAATTTCCGATCGAAATGAAAAGATGATAATTAATTAATTTGTTTGTTTTACTCGCACACTATGCTAACTGACAGCAGCGTATTTTAATCAAATAAAAATGTGAAAAACACGCGCGGTTTAATTTTAATTAACATTTCAAATTTTTAACACATAGGAAGAGTCATTCATCTACACCACTATAAAAATGGAAGTAACCACTTTGTCTCTAAAGTCGCTAACATGGCGTCTTAAACCTTAAAGCGTTGTTGGACGAAAAAGAGTCATAACAAAAAAAATAATTAAAACACAAAACACTAGAACATTCAAAGAGTCATGGAAACTTGACAACAATTGGCTTCGCTTTGATAATGAATCAAAATCAATGTACTGTGACGCCCTTAGCCTGTACAAACCAATAGCAACATTCAAATTTATGTACACTGCTCACTTCCTGTGCGATGCGCTCAAACCCATTGCCATTTTATCAAAAAATGTACCAGAAGAAAGACTTGTGCTATTCTGAGGTTACCCTCCTTTTGACAGCCACTATTCAGACTCTTGAGCACCTGTCGAAGACTAGGTCAGGTCTCATGATGAAAAAAATTCTGAAGGTCACACCCCAAACACCAGAGACTCATAAAGATGGCTTGTTCACTTTTGAATATGAAGGTCACACTATCAC
The DNA here is from genome assembly GCF_020536995.1 of Dreissena polymorpha. Classification (NCBI taxonomy): domain Eukaryota; kingdom Metazoa; phylum Mollusca; class Bivalvia; order Myida; family Dreissenidae; genus Dreissena; species Dreissena polymorpha. Next base: position 81,852,672 of record NC_068359.1, read on the forward strand.
AGACAGACAAAGAAAAAATGGTTGGCTAAAAGAAATTTTGGGCCAGCGCTAGCCCTGAAGAAGTGCATAAAGAGCTAGGAATATTGAATAATATACAACGACTAAATACCACATGTGCAATATTAATCATTTGGTCAGTGTTTAAACAATCATGGGTGCATTAACTGACCCTTTTTCACCCTGAAATCAGTCGACTGGTAAAAAAAAAAAAAAAAAAAAAAAAAAAAGAAAAAACCTACCTACCCTCCTACATTTTTCTGGCCATGTTCCACTGAACCAAGACTTTTTTTTTTTTTGGCCTTACGCTTAAGAATGTTCTGAATTTGGGTTTTTCCGACTCCAATCTCGTCTGCGATTTTACGTGCACTTATACTCTTTGACAATTCCAAAACCCGAATTTTCTCGTTCAACGTTAACACTTTTTGTTTTGACATTTTAATTTCTGCATGTACGCTTAAGGAAATCTAACTCGATTATGATACATAATGAGCTGAAAAAATTAAAACACGTCAATTGAAAACAAACAATCAGACCTGGTTGGAAAATTTATTAAGTAAATAACAATGTGATTGGCTTACAAATATCTACTAATTAGCATTATTACAAATTGGTAATGTACGGATTTCGACAGATGTTGCCGATTAATAGTTTATTTTCCGCACTTCTCAGGAAATGTTTGTCGCGTACAGTGCATTGTTTCTGCACCTGTTATCTATACTCGAGAAAAATCGGCATTGTCTCTTAACGATCCACATAGTAAACTATTTAAGCTGTAGACTGTGCGCAATACGTTCCCCTATTATTCAACTCAATAAATTAATACGCAGTCTACAACAATACCGGTCAGAACCGGTCAACGAGACAAAGCATAATCATAATGGTTGTGAAAACAAAGCGGAGGTGTAACAGTACATCTTATCGGCTTAGATAAACAATTAACACGGATTTGTCCCTGAAAGATCGATAGATTAACCACTTTAACCTCCTAGTGGTCGCTTAATACAAGATTCGGACATCAAAATACACACAAATCAGCGGTAGCTGGTCGCGTAAGACAAAAGTCGCTTAATACAATATCCTTATATAGCGAAAAAGCTCCGTGGGATTTCAAAATGGTCGCATAAGACAAAGGTCGCTTAATACAAGTGGTCGCATCCACAAGATTGACTGTAGTTCAAATAATGATTAATTTACGATCGTTTTCCTATTGCAAATTGTTTTTCAAATTTTATTTCAGTTCTTCCTGTTTAATCTTTGTTAACACATGCAATTATCATTAGTTACATGTAAAGACCACCATTACCCCTTTAAAGTGTGCGAATTATGTCAGAATATCACTTTGTAGATCTTTAAAATAGATATTGTTAACAAAATACACATTGTTTTTGTTTCTTACTCTTAAATATAAAATTACTTCGGATGAAAAGATACTTATGTGCAGGTTCTAATCTTTTGCTAAAATCAGTTAACAGCGTTTTTTTTCCCCAATTGGGAATTTTTGCGTCGTTAAATCTTCAAATTGGGAAAAAAACAAGTCGCAAAATCAATAAATTGGGAAAAAAAATCGAGTTGCAAAATTGATGAATTGGGAATCGTTAAAATGCATTTTATCTATCATTAGGGGGTACATGTATATTCTGCATCACAAAGCATTTTAAGCTCTAGGTTTTAACAGAAAAACTACTAGTGATGATATTTTGACAATCATAACATGTCATGTGAAAATTGTTGCGAAATGCGAGTAATTTACCAGACATCATGGTGGGGCTGATACTTGACTCCCTGACCTGTAGACTCCCTAGAGCATGGCGATGGGACTGATAAACTTGGGTTAATGGCTTTATTTATTTAGTTCAAATGGGGTTAGATGTTTACATTTCCAAGCTCTCTCTTAATTGTAATCAGAGAACATGTCAATTCTGTATCTCTTTGATTTATGACAGACACCAGATACTTTAGAAATTCTCGGTTTTTAGGGATTTTAGAGTTAGTTGCAATAAGACCAGCAAGAAGTAAACATCAGTTGCAATAAGACCAGCAAGAAGTAAATATCAGTTGCAATAAGCCCAGCAAGAAGTAAACATCAGTTGCATTTAGACCAGCAATAAGGAAAGAACTTAATATTAAGTGTTAAAGTAAAAATAGCTTATTTTGGAATATTATGAAACTTGTGGTTAAATAGAAAATAAAATATGATCAAGAATATTATCAAAGTGTTGTGTTGTAAATGAACTCAGTGTGGTGATTTAATTGTATATAGTCCAAACATTTATAATAATAGAACACTTGGAAATCCTCACCACAATTGTGTAATTGCCACTTCAGTAGGAATGTGCCTGTCAATAGATTTTTTTTTAATGATTATCACTGGGGTTGCATAAAAAATGATATTAATAATTGTGTTTAAGCCCTTAAAAGTCTCACAAGCCCTGGAAAGTAATTTTTGTGTTAACATTTTCAGTGATATCAATTAATAACAATTTAAAATAATAATAAGGAATTATCAAATTATATGTTTAATTCTAAACAGGTGATAATCAGATCAAAGTCAAACTAATCTCTCCTCACAGTGACACAGGCACAAAGTTACATTTAACTAAAAGCAATCGCTCAAACTCTATTAACAGCTGGTAATTGTTTCTTTCTTTAATCGTTTCCGGTAGTATTTGGCGTTAATTGACTCATTATGATGTCCAATTAAGATTTTTTTTTGATGAAATTGCTGATAAAAATTAGTGTTGATAAAGTTTATTTATGTAAGGAAGACTGATTTATGTAACGATGAAATTCTTTCACGGGAAAAATCAATCACACGTCACGATTATGTAAACCAGTCACATTTTACACGACGGTTAGAGTTGCGCTGCTTTGAAAAGTTTTGTTTACTTTCTACGTTATGAAATAAAGGACCGAAAATGAAAGGCTCGGCGATTTCAAAAGATATTTTCAGCGAACATAAAAGGCACTGGCCATTGGGAAAGGCACTGAGGATCGTTGGGAACGGTAGATATGGAGATTGGGAAAAGTCCGGTGCTAAAATTGGGAAGCCTCCGGTAGGCTTTGGGAAAGGTACCGTTCCCCGGTACTAGTTAAAGAAGGAAAAAAAATGCTGGTTAACAAAAAGGACTACACAATTGAAATCTTTCTGAAATGTAAAATATTAATAAACACACATGGCAAAATAAAAAAATTCATCTTAAATCGACAGGATATTCTTGGCATATTAATTTCATCCAAATGCAATCCCATACCTGCCATATGTCCCGGATCGGAAATCTGGCAAATGTGTTGCACACAGTCCTTGTTTGAGTGTATACATGTACAGTGAATGTAAATCAAATTAAGGTCAAGGTCACCGTGGCTAACAATAGAAAAATGGTTTCTGATCAAAAATTTATATTTCATATTAGATACCGTAATGAAACATGATTTAAAGGATGCTGACGAGACCTTGCCTCAGACTGCTTTTGGGGTCAAGGTCACTGTGACTTAAGTAAAGAGAGTTGATCCGTATCATGGTTTCCGCTCAATAACTTGAGTTTGGTTTGACCTGTTAACATGAAACTTGGTGGGATAAGCTTTTCTTTTTTTGTGAAGACAACATGCGGAATATTCTGTGTCAGTGTGGCATATGGGGGTATTCGTCTGGTCTGTGACAAAGCTCTAGTTGTACATTATTATCATGATGTACCATGCAGTATAACTTTTTTTACCAATAGCATACAAAAGCATTTGGCCAATGTCCAGCATTTAAATATTGCAAATCATATCCATCAGTTGAGTTGCCTTCTTTCTTGTTTTACAAAATCTTTAACACAATAGAGGGCAAAGTTTTGAACCCATGTGACTAATATGACCAGAATATATAACTCTTGACATTATCAGATTCTGGGTCTACAAATTGAATGTAGTTAATTTCATGTATCTTAATATAACAAAGTCAAATCCATTCTTATGAGCACATTAATTTTATATTTTAAAACAATCACTCTATCGTGAGCGATTAAGGGATATTATGGCTATCTTGTTTTTGGAATGTGTATATCCATTAAAATCCTGTATAGTTGCAATAGAAATTGCAGTTTGAGTTTAAGTTTTTGAACAGCAAGATTTTGTTGAACCTTCGTTTTCAGCTTGTTCAAGAACTGCCAGCTGTTATTCACCTGTTCACACCTCAACAGTCGAATCCTTTAACGGTGAAGATGTTGACACACCTATTGAACCCACAGTTTAGTGCTGAAGGGTCAAACAGAAGACAGAGAGAGAATTCCACATACACGTTGTTCATCAAATACATGCGTGAAGCTGCAAGTAAGTTCCATTAAGTGTTTATACATTCAATTGTGGTATGCATCCTTTTTGTATACACTTAAGTCTTAAATTGTGTCTAAATAGCTCCACTTTTCAAAGGAAAAGATTGTCAAACGCTATTCAGAGCTCCAGATAAGGGCCGTACAGCCGTAAAAACGCCTTTTTTCATGAAGATTTACGCATTAATTTTTATAAACTGGACGTACAATTACGACTTTAATATCCATTTACGCATTTACGAACAAAATCTGGCCGTACCGATTCGTCTGCGTCAGCGCGGCGTGATTTGTTGGTCTCTAACCTAACGGCTTTTTTCGTTAATTTAAATTACCAAAAAGTTGTAGACTGGGTTCATATATTATTGTCTATTCTGTTGCGTGATTTCCTGTAACTTGTAAGTCCGTCAAAAACAATATGTCTGCGCGCAATGGAATGCCGGCTTAACCGAAAGCGGTTCAGAACAACACTTTGTTGTCAAATAATGACTACATACGGTGTCGTCTAACCATCCTGACATTAAATCTGTAAACCCAGAAAAAGACATTGTCGCCCCGATATTAAACGATTTGATTGCATCGATGGCTTAAAACGTTAGAAAACACGATGGGAAACGGATGAGACAGTGAAATAAGTGTTCATTTACTTAGCTTACTAGTTGGCTTGTGTTTTCTTGTCAAGAAAAATGAAGAAATAGTATTAGTCATGAGTTTTAATGTGAAGTTGGGTTTGCATCATAATTCAGAATGGAAAACCTAATACAGTAACTGTTTAAGAACTACATATATTAATTATAATTGCTGCAAATGTTTCTGTAAAGTCAGTTATGCACCCTTCAATATCCAAGAACACGGGTAGTACAGTACTACCTGTATTTTTGGATATGGTAGTACAGGTACTAATTGATTTAAAGCGTTACTCCTTTTCTTTCTGTCAGTGGCAGTACCGTTACTAATTTCACAAATCCTTATCTGGAGCTCTGGCTATTGTCAATTGATCCTCTTGTCAGTGTTTGGTAATGTTTATATTTATCCCCCAATTGCACAGTAGCAGTCAAAAGATATTTTGTTCATCTTCACAAAGGCAGGGTCATGTATATTACCATAGTTAAAGAGTTCAAATGTTCATAATGGTTATGTTTAATTTGAAAAAGGTCCATCTTTTAGAAACCAAGTAGTCTTGTCCAACGCATATTTTAGTACAAACTATGCTTGTCTTAAATGATATTGTCATCACCAGAGAGCATAATTTGGTACTTAGTATTTCAATCGCTATATTGCAGTTAAACACTCCAATTGCAAGCGAAATGACTACTTGTGTAATATATATTACACAGATCTTCTAACGATTATTTTGTTATTTTACTCTTGTTTGTGCATTTTATTTATAGTCTCAGTTGTGTACCACTATAAGCCTCCATATATACCCTCCTGTTAATTGTTCAGCAAGGTGTGTTTATTTGCTGGCAATACTTAAACTGCATTTTAAACTGGTGTGTGATGTTATTTGGCAGCCATATTATTTTCTGTGTAAACTATTCACTGGTTGACTTCCGGATTCATCAAACCTTGAACCTCCCCCAGTCTATACTGGGGGACATATTGTTTTTGCCCTGTCTGTTGGTGCAACAGTATATTTATGCATTATATGTCATACCTTTTAAACGAAAATTTTGCCCAAAACATTATAGAATAATTTCTGTAAAGCAAGCATTCAAATACTGTTAAAGGTCAACAGAAGAAATCTGCTTAACTGTTCATATTTTATAAAGTAATACCATATTATAACAACAAAGTAAAAAAATAAAATTTAAAAAAAAAGTTAGAGCTAAAAAAACGATGATTTTGATGATCGGGAATTTCCGTAACGCGTTCGGCAATTTCCGCCGCTATTTTACCCCGATGACGTATGTGTGCACCACTGCGCATGACGAATATTCCCATGTTATGTACAGTATGCACTGAAGCATGCAAATTTCCCTCAAAACTTCAAGGATTACAAGACTGTGTTGATCATTCACTTGCATATACTTAATTTATAATCTCTTTTGTGTTGATTACGAGTCGAACTTCTACATGACATTGAGGATTCACTGATTTATAAGATGGTTCATTGTGCAGCGTTTGGCTGCAATGCTCGTTCTGAAAAGCAAACGGAGAAGAAAGGATTCTTCGGCTTCTCAAAGGACGAAAGTATTAAGCGGAAATGGATTCTAGCCGTGAATTCACGAAGGATTATCGACGGAAAGGTGGTGGACTTTACCCCCCCCCCCCCCCCCCCCCCCCCCCCCCCCCCCCCCCCCCCGAGTGTGATGGCGAGTGCGGGCTTTGGGATGAGACTGTCGCTGCATCCTGATGCAGTGCCAACTTTGTTCCCTGACACGGACAACTTCAAGGCATTACAGCCGAAAGCCCTAAGGCCAGACGAGTTAGGAGCCCCCAAACGGAAACGTGACAACTATGGTGCTTTTGCCAAGAGAAATCGCAAAACGGTAAGAACTTAATTAATAAGGTCAATGATCAGATATGCATCTTAATACCACAAGTTCTATGTTATTTCAAAAAGCTCAAACACTGACAATGTAAAAAATACTTTTGAATTAAAAATCATTGTATGTAGTTAGAATAGTTGGCAGCTAGTAACCAAACTGACTTTGGCAGTACGGCAAGATCTAATTATTTATTGTAAGTGTTTTGACAGGCATCAGTTTGAAATCGACACATTTCGATCTTAATACAAATGTGTATCTATCTAAATATACTGCTAGTCGACACAATTAGCATTTCAAGCAGTGGACACTGTTGAGTCCATTTCCTGGGAAGAACCAGTACTTGGTGTCTATGGAGGAGATAATGAGAAAGCTCCCTGAGAAGGGAGCGAACCCAGGAACTCCCGATCGCTAGACGGACACCGCATCCACTACACCACCGTGACCTCTTACTGTTTTCCACCACGGTTAATTTAGCTCAAGTTCTAATGTAAAGTAGTTGCTGACAAGCCATATTTTCTACCTATTTACCAAAAATTCAATTAATAATGTGTTGCTTATCTTTTTATTGTTTAAAATGTGAAAACGCAAGGACTTTTTAGTAAATACATTCAGACTTCCAATAATGTATTAATGCTGGTTTAGACTAGAAATGGCGCGGCAGAGGCCGACGCGTATCCCCACACCGAATGTTTGACCTAGGTGTGCCCCAGGGTTGGTAATGGGGCCATGCATAGCTGAGATTGACCGTATTGTCATAAGAGAAGTTCATCATCAATTAGAAGTGAATTGGTGTAGAAATGAAGAAGTTATAGTAAAAGGCAATTTTGGGTGGGTGTGACATATGTGGGCAGGGCGCCCCAGGGTTGGTAATTGTGCCATGCATAGTTGAGATTGACCGTATTGTCATAAGAGAAGTTCAGTATCAATTTGAAGTGAATCGGTGTAGAAATGAAGAAATTATAGTAAAAGGCAATTTTGGGCGGGTGTGGTCTATGTGGGCGGGGCCCCAGGGTTGGTAATGGGGCCATGCATAGTTGAGATTGACCGTATTGTCATAAGAGAGGTTCAGTATCAATTTGAAGTGAATCGGTGTAGAAATGAAGAAATTATAGTAAAAGGCAATTTTGGGTGGGTGTGGTCTATGTGGGCGGGGCGCCCCAGGGTTGGTAATGGGGCCATGCATAGTTGAGATTGACTGTATTGTCATAAGAGAAGTTCAATATCAATTTGAAGTGAATCGGTGTAGAAATGAAGAAATTATAGTAAAGGCAATTTTGGGTGGGTGTGGTCTATGTGGGCGGGGCCCCAGGGTTGGTTATGGGGCCATGCATAGTTGAGATTGACCCTAATGTCATAAGAGAAGTTCAGTATCAATTTGAAGTGAATCCGTGTAGAAATGAAACAATTATAGTAAATGGAATTTTTTGGTGGGTGTGGCCTATGTGGGCGGGCGCCCCAGGGTTGGGATTGGGGCCATGCATAGTTGAGATTGACCCTAATGTCATAACAAAAGTTCAGTATCAATTTGAAGTGAATCCGTGTAGAAATGAAAAAATTATAGTAAATGGAAATTTTGGGTGGGTGTGGCCTACGTGGGCGGGGCGCCCCAGGGTTGGGAATGGGGCCATGCATGGTTTAGATTGACCGTATTGTCATAAGAGAGGTCCAGTATCAATTTGAAGTGAATCGGTGTAGAAATAAAGAAGTAAATGTAAAATAACCTAAAAAAATGAGTGATAATTTCTGACGCGGCCCCACCCCAACCGCTATAACTTTTGACCCAGGGGTCAGATCAAAATTCCAAATAGTGCAGGGTCGCACATATGCTCATAGCTACCATGTGTGTAAGTTTTAAGGTTCTAGTGCTTTTAGTGTAGGAGGAGATAGTGGCCAGGACGGACGGACAGACGGACGGACGGACGGCGGAGATAACCACAATATCCCCACCTTTTTTTTAAAAAGCGTGGGGATAAAAAAGAGATGATAAGTTAGAAATAGTGTGCCATTTAACTGTTAAAAGAATAAAAAAGAAATTTGAATTAGTAGCCGACAGGTGTTTTATTACTTATATACCATTTATTCTTCATGTAGTGTGAATCATAAAATGCATCTTGATTTTTTTGTGTTTTCATAAATTGAACAGCAACTGATTCTAGTACTTAGTAGCTGATGGCTATTTAGGCTACTGGTAGTGCCATGATAATTTAAATATCAGTTCAATTTCAGTCTTCAGGGTAATATATTTAGCCAAAATCATTGTTCTATATTAGAAACAGGAGAAAAATCCAATAGCCTGACTATATAAATTATTAATTTCTAGAAGCCCAAATAAAATCTTACCAGACCTGGGATGTCTGGCTTATAATTTAAGACTGAATAAATGTTATATTTTCAAATTAATATTGTTACATGCATTAATTGCATTGGAAACAGTTTTCAGTGTAATAAACTCATTTTGCTCCTTATGGGCTTTAGCCATTTTGAGATTTCATTATAGCATTCAATGTACTAAAGATGTGTTGTTTGATTAATTTCTGAAGTGGAAAAAAGAAAAACATGTAGTTTTACTATTATGAATACAAAGTTTACTTTATTTTACAATTTTGTGTTACAAATCTTGTAGAAAATAAATGACAGCATTATAATATGTGTAAAATTAAATAGGCTTTTTTCGGGTTATCATTTTTATATTTTATTTATAAAGTTGCTTCAATTAGGTGGTTTCTGTACAAAATAAGTTGGTCACTAAACTAGCTGAATTTTTGCAAATCACCATGCCAACAAGGCACCAAGTTGGCAGAATGTGGTGTATTACCACCCTACAGCTGCCATATATCAAGCTGGTGTCATAAAATAGATGGTCCTCTTTGTTTCTGTAAAGTCAAGTATTGTTATCAGTGATCTACTGTTATCAATTGTATTTGGCACAGACAGTAATAAAACAAGCAGATTATCAGACTGCAGTAATCATAACAACTGAATATACAACATACTGCACTAGTAGATAGAACAGTATTTATAAATAGAATAGGAAATAAATTGCAAAAAATATAAATAACATTTTAATTTTGAACAACAGCAAAAAATATAAATAACATTTTAATTAAGAACAACAATCTACACTTTTATTCTTGTCTCTTGTCTTTATGCTTTCTTTTAATTTAAACACTGTATTATTTTAATTGGGATATTTTTTTTATATATTGTATTTATTTAGTTTGACAAATTATATTTAAAACAGATACTTGCATAAATACTGGCATCATTTAAATAGATTTCTTCAAAACTTGATTTTTTTATTAATTAAAAAACAAATCCTCATGAAATGAGCTATAATAATGCTGCGCATGGACACAACCATTTTTAATGAAATAGTCATGGAAAATTGCTTACCGGTATAAAGCTTTAATTAAAGATACTAATACTATATTGCAAAAATAAATGTAGATCATGAAATGAATAGTTTTGTTTGAGAAAATCACCAAAATGGTGTCCATTCCCTGTTTGATGTCTTATTCTCAATTCACATAATACAGTGTTTTTAGAACACATCATGACTTGCAGTTGACCCCTATTGATTTTGAGGTCACTAGGTCAAAGGTCAAGGTCACGGTGACCCCAAATAGTAAAATGGTTTCCGGATGATAACTCAAGAACGCATACGCCTAGGATCATGAAACTTAATGGGTAGATTGATAACGACTCGCAGATGACCCCTATTGATTTTGAGGTCACTAGGTCAAGGTTATGGTGACCCGAAATAGTAAAATGGTTTTCGGATGATAACTCAAGGACGCATATGCCTAGGATCATGAAACGTCATAGGTAGATTGATCATGACTCGCAGATGACCCCTATTGATTTTGAGGTCACAAGGTCAAAGGTCAAGGTCACGGTGACCCGAAATAGTTAAATGATTTTCGGATGATAACTCAAGAACGCTTTTGCCTAGGATCATGACACTTTATAGGTACATTGATCGTGACTCGCAGATGACCCCTATTGATTTTCAGGTCACTAGGTCAAAGGTCAAGGTCTCAGTGACAAAAAACTTATTCACACAATGGCTGCCACTACAACGGACAGCCCATATAGGGGGCATGCATGTTTTACAAACAACCCTTGTTTCATTTACATTTATCGGATTATATATTTAACATCCGATTAATGTAAATGAAATGATTATGAAATTTTGTTCAATGACATGTGTTGCCATGAAAGTTGGACTATTACTTGTCTTTAGGCTCGAAGGCGCACAAGGAATTACTGTTGGTCATCGGAAGCAAGCGTCTTCTCTCTGACATTCGCATGCTGTCACCAGCTGAACAGACCTCGATGCTGGAGGCTCAACACAAGGTGGTCTGCCAATTTGCGCCAAAATTTGTCTGCTTTTCATACGCAGCAATGAAACAGAGGTATGAATTGTGATCGATTAATATAATATCTACAGAAGAGCTAGCGCAGGCATGTTGTTTTTGTCTTTCATAGTCCAGTGGTAATAATTTATAAAACTACAACTTTAAGGCAAAAATTAGTTTATTTCCTACACGATTGGTAAATATTTGTGCAAGTTTAATGAGAACAACATTTGATTATGATGCGGTTTGGGTTTTTTTACATTCGGCATTGGTTGCCGAAATTCTAACAACCAAAAATATGATCTTTAATTCGAGTAAAATTAATATCCTAGTTGACTAATAAACATTGTCATTTGCAGTTCATAAACCATCAAGTGCCCATGAGCATATGTCCATAATAAATATGCATTAGTTGTGAAAATGATTTTAGTTTCTTTTTATGCCCGTGAAGGTGGGCATATAGTGATCGCACTGTCTGTCTGAAATTCCGTCACACTTTGCGTTTAGGTTTCGAAAAATGTGGAAAAACACTTTGCGTTTAGGTTTAGACAAATTTGGAAAAAGGGGGCATATGTCATCCTATGGTGACAAGCCTTGTTGTTATATGAAATAGTAATTGTTGATATAATTTGTGATTAAAGGCTATTTTTTGTAATCCAGATTGCATCTGGCAGCCCTGCATTCCGTTTCTAATGCGCACAGGAAACATGCAGAGAAGAAGAACGGCGAAAAGCGCTACAGGATTTCGTATCCAAAGTACAAGGCGGGACACCATGTCGTGAAACCTGTCAAAGAGGCCTGCAATTATGGTAATGGTCCTTCTAAGCTAAATAGAAAATTGGCATTCTAATATATAATATACAAAAACCTAACAGTGAAACTGACTAAGTTGACTGTTGTTGTTTTTTATGCATAATATGTGTATTTTTATTTATTTGTTCAATGTGCATAGTTTAACCAAGTAGTAAAAAATAAATTGTTGATGCTTTTTTCAGATTATGTCACAGAGCTCATGGTTGAATTGCTGCAATTAAAACAACAGTTCAAGAGCACCCGGATTGCTAAGCAGGCATCTTCTTCCATTCTGTTCTCTCCACCACCATTAGCATCATCTGCGAAGAAAATTTTAAAGAATGAAGCAGTGCAGTTGCACCGCTCTAGGTTTAATTAATTACAGTAATTGGAAACAACTTGGCATGCCATTTGTCATGTATTGCTCCAGCTGGGTTTAGTGTACGTGCGTAAGGTGTCATCCCAGATTAGCCTGTGCCATATATGTTTGTAATTAATTAAAAAAATCCTCGCGCTGGAAAGATGGGACAAAGCGTGCGCAAAATATCTCGTCCCATATTAGCCTGTGTCCCTGATAAGACTGTGCAGACTCGACGTGAAAACATGATATGCCCCAAGTTTTATATGACAATGTCTACGAATGTGCCCTTTTGACAAATTAGAACCTAGCTGAAGCACTGATCACGTATTGTTTCAAATTAACATAGCAACTACAATTATTTTTTTGAAAAATGTGAATGTATTATTTTGACAAATATGCTGTAATAATAGTTTTCCCATTGTGTGCTATACTGTTAGTATAAAAATGT